>NW_027413125.1:310736-621447 GCF_048544455.1 Silene latifolia
CATTTGTCCTTGTTTATTAGTAAATGTGACTCGTTGTGTGAACCATTTGTCCTTGTTCAATAGTCTTTGTGACTCGTTGTGTTAAACAATTGTAATTGTTCATTAGTCCTTGTGACTCGTTATGTGAACCCTTTGTCCTTGTTCATTAGTCCTTGTGACTCGTTGTGTAAACCATTTGTTCTTGTTCATTAGGCCTTGTGACTCGTTGTGTTAAACAATTGTATTTGTTCATTAGTCCATGTGACTCGTGGTGTGAGCCATTTGTCCTTGTTCATTAGCCCTTGTGACTCGTTGTGTTAAACAATTGAAATTGTGCATTAGTCCATGTGACTCATTTGTCTTTGTTCATTAGTCCTTGCGACTCGTTGTGTTAAACAATTGTACTTGTCCATTAGTCCTTGTGACTCGTTGTGTGAACTATATTTCCTTGTTCATTAGTCCTTGTGACTCGTTGTGTTAAACAATTATTCTTGTTCATTAGTCCAATTGACTCGTTGTATGAACCATTTGTCCATGTTCATTAGTCCTTGTGACTTGTTGTGTAAACCATTTATCCTTGTTCATTAGTCCTTGTGAATCGTTGTGTTAAACAATTGTAATTATTCATTAGTCCAATTGACTCCTTGTGTGAACCATTTATCCTTCTTCATTGGTCCTTGTGATTCCTTGTGTTATAACAATTGTACTTCTTCATTAGTCCATTTGACTCGTTGTGTGAACCATTTATCCTTAATCATTAACCCTTGTGACTCGTTGTGTGAACTATTTGTCCTTGTTCAATAGTCCTTGTAACTCGTTGTGTTAAACAATTGTACTTGTTCTGTAGTCCATGTGACTCGTTGTGCGAACCATTTGTCCTTGTTCATTAGTCCGTGTGACTCGTTGTGTTAAACAATTGTACTTGTTCATTACTTCATGTGACTCGTTGTGTGATCCATTTGTCCTTGTTCATTAGGTCTTGTCACTCGTTGTGTTAAACAATTATACTTGTTCATTAGGTCAAGTGACTCATTGTGTGAACTATTTGTCCATGTTCATTAGTCCTTGTGACTTGTTGTGTTAAACAATTATACTTGTTCATTAGTCCAAGTGACTCGTTGTGTGAACTATTTGTTCTTGTTCATTAGTCCTTGTGACTGGTTAAACAATTGTACTTGTTCATTAGTCCATGTGACTCGTTGTGCGAACCATTTGTCCTTGTTCATTAGTCTTTGTGACTCGTTGTGTTAAACAATTGTACTTGTTCATTACTCCATGTGACTCGTTGTGTGATCCATTTGTCCTTGTTCATTAGGTCTTGTCGCTCGTTGTGTTAAACAATTATACTTGTTCATTAGTCCAAGTGACTCGTTGTGTGAACTATTTGTCCTTGTTCATTAGTCCTTGTGACTCGTTGTATTAAATAATTATACTTGGTCATTAGTCTAAGTGACTCGTGTGAACCATTTGTCCATGTTCATTAGTCCTTGTGACTTGTTGTGTAAACCATTTGTCCTTGTTCATTAGTCCTTGTGACTCATTGTGTTAAACAATTGTACTTGTTCACTTGTCCATATGACTCGTTGGATGAACCATTTATCCTCGTTCATTAGTCCTTGTGACTAGTTGTGTAAATCATTTGTCCTTGTTCTTTAGTCCTTGTGACTCGTTGTGTTAAAATAATTGTACTTGTTCACTAGTCCATGTGATTCGTTGTGTGAACTATTTGTCCTTGTTCATTAGCCCTTGTGACTCTTTGTGTGAATAATTTATCCTTGTTTATTAGTTAATGTGACTCGTTGTGTGAACCATTTGTCCTTGTTCATTAGTCTTCGTGACTCGTTATGTTAAGCAATTGTAATTGTTCATTAGTCCATGTGATTCGTTGTGTGAACCATTTGTCCTTGTTCATTAGTCCTTGTGACTCGTTGTGTTAAACAATTGTATTTGTTCATTAGTCCATGTGACTCGTTGTGTGAACCATTTGCCCTTGTTCATTAGTCCTTGTGACTCGTTGTGTAAACCATTTATCCTTGTTCATTAGTCCTTGTGAGTGGTTGTGTTAAACAATTGTACTTGTTCATTTGTCCATGTGACTCGTTGTGTGAACCATTTGTCCTTGTTCAATAGTCTTTGTGACTCGTTGTGTTAAACAATTGTAGTTGTTCATTAGTCCTTGTGACTCGTTATGTGAACCGTTTGTTCTTGTTCATTAGTCCTTGTGACTCGTTGTGTTAAATAATTAATACTTGCTCATAAGTCCATTTGACTCGTTGGGTGAACCGTTTGTCCTCGTTCATTAGTCCTTGTGACTCGATGTGTAAACCATTTGTCATTGTTCATTAGTCCTTGTGTCTCGTTGTGTTAAAACAATTGTACTTGTTCATTAGTCCATGTGATTCGTTGTGTGAACCATTTGTCCTTGTTCATTAGCTTTTGTGACTCATTGTGTGATCCATTTGTCCTTGTTTATTAGTAAATGTGACTCGTTGTGTGAACTATTTGTTCTTGTTCATTAGTCCTTGTGACTCCTTGTGTTAAACAATTGTACTTGTTCATTAGTCCAATTGACTCGTTGTGTGAACCATTTGTCCTTGTTCATTAGTCCTTGTGACTCCTTGTGTTAAACAATTGTACTTGTTCATTAGTCCATGTGACTCGTTGTGTGAACCATTTGTCCTTGCTCATTAACCCTTGTGACTCGTTGCGTAAACCATTTGTCTTTGTTTATTAGTAAATGTGACTCGTTGTGTGAACTATTTGTCCTTGTTTAATAGTCCTTGTAACTCGTTGTGTTAAACAATTGTACTTGTTCATTAGTCCATGTGACTCGTTGTGCGAACCATTTGTCCTTGTTCATTAGTCCTTAAGACTCGTTGTTGATGTGACCATAATTAGCGCACATTTAGTCCCCTAATTGAGCCTATTTTGCATACTATTATAACATTCTTTGGCCATTTTATCCGTCAAAACCTTCCTATTTGCTTTTCTATCGCATTTCATATGTTTTGTAGAAAAGGAGATAATAAGGCGGAAATTCCCGTCTTTCGTGCATATTTGGAAGCTACTTGACGATACTAGATGGACTAGTATGAAGAGGAAGCAAGGACTAAAGACTAATCCCACAAGAATAAAATGGAAGTGAAGAACAGGGAAGAAAAGAAGAAGGATTATTGCTGAGGAACAATCCGAGCGGATTGTCCACTATCCGCTCGTCTCCTCACAGCAGAATCCGAGCGGTTTCCTCCAAAGACGCTCGGATTGCACCACCGGAATCCGCCCGGATTCTCTTGAATCCGCTCGTCTTTCTACCGATGTAATCCGCCCGTCCTCATTCCAATACGCCCGGATTCCTTCGCAAAGATAATTTCGTCTTCTCCAAGCTACAAAGAAAGAAGCCCTTCCTTCGAAAAAATACCGGCGTCTCCCTGCTCAAATCTCAAAAGTGTAATTACTAGTTTAGCCCTTAGTTAACCCTAATGCATCCACCTAATTTCCACTATAAATACCCCATTTGTAATAATCCTTTGACACAATCTTTTTAGCTAGAAAAATCCTCTCTTAGATTAGATTAGGAGTAGATTAGAATAGATTACTCTTTAATCTTTCCACAAATCTCACATTAATCTCTCCTTAATTATTGTTCAAGTTTATTATTCAAGTTTGTTACTTTTGGGTAATTGAAGATTATTGGGTTATTATTGGGAGATTGACAACCTTCCATCAATCATCAAGTTCTTCTATTATTCTTTGCATTATTATTTGGATCACCTCAAGCTTGGTATAATTACTTTACTCTTTAATCTTTATTGTTCATTTCTTCATTCTATTATCATGTTTATACTTGTTGTGATGATTGACACCATTAATGACATGTTTCCAATGATGATGAGTGAGTAGTTACTTAGCTAGGATTAGTGGGTAATTAAGGGAAACCAACATGGGATTGATTCATGCTTAATCTAATATGTTCACATGATTAAATTGCTTGCTTGTTGTGATGTCAACTTTATGCACATGTTATGCTTGATGAAATGCTAAGCCTATGAATCCTTGCATTTTTACCATCTCTTATCTACTCAACTTGACTTGTAAGACATAAACCAACTCGAGTCTTGTTAGACCATGCATAGAAGTTGAATAGGAGGAAAGTAAGTCAACTTGTAGGTGTTGTACAATCTAACCGATTCGGCTCCGGGACCCAACCCTTCCTATGAACCGTAAGACATAACCCAACTCGGTTCCTCCACAACATTAATTGCTTGCAACTTTGTAAACATGTTTGTATGATCAATACCATGAATCCCCTATGACCCCATGATATCCTAGCACTTTTAGTCATTTGTTTACACCTCTTCCTTTTATTGCTTGTTTTACCTTATTGTTTGCATTAGTCTAGACACAACTACAAACCCAAACAAATCGTGACACTTGCATAAATTGAGATAGATAGACTTAGAACCCAAAGCACACCGTCCCATGGATCGACCTCGACTTACCGCTAACTAGTTGTTTGTTGAGTATTATAAATGTGTTTGATTGGATGAGTGACGACATCATTCCGGATCAAAAATGGCGCCGTTGCCGGGGACGATGCTATGTGATTAAGTTCTTACTTGTTTGTCTATTTTAATTGTGCTTTCACCTTGATGAACTTGTTCCTCAAGGATCGTTTTTACCGTTTTCTTGTAGTTTCCATGTTTGTAGTTGTACCTCTATCTTGACCAATGATGATGACCCAAGACTTGACATATGGAGTATGTGGTAGATTCTTGGAGTATGACTATGGGTATGGGGAGTTTGAGGAGCAAGTCAACACAAACCTACCTTATTATTTGTACAACGAAAATCCTAACCACTACCCCAATTTTTCCCACCAAAATCACCACACCCAATACCCATTTCACAATGAACTTCAATTGCCACAATACAACCACTTTCACACCTACCCACAACAAAAAGATGAACCCATTCAAAATATGATTCTCCAAATGATAGGAGATCAACAAAACTTCTTCAAACAAATGCTAGAAGAGAGCCAAAAGGAAGATAATGTTCTTAAAAGCATTGTTATCCAAAGAGAGGAATTGGGGATTCAAATTGCCCAATTAAAAGAATCCCAAGCAATCACCCCCCACCGTTCTTTGGACAGTGAGCACAAATGCGAATTTGAAGTAGTAACTTTTGATATGGAAAAAGAGAAATGGAAAGAGCCAAACTCCTTGAGCTCTTGTGACTATGAAAGTGTTGTGTTCAATGAGGAAGACATGAGGTTGAGCAACCCAAATACTCTTAACCTTTGTGAGTATGAGGGTGTGTCCTTTGAAGTGAACATTGAGATGTTGAAAAAGGAGCTAAATGAAGCCCCCATTTATGATTCATATGAAGATAGCAACAATGAGGATGAACCTAGAGGATGGACTCGCAATATCACCTTGCTTGAGGAACCTATCCTTGAGACATTTGAGATACCCTATCATGAAGAAGAACGTCCTTCTTTTATTCCTCATGAAGACCACTTGACGCCTATCATGGAGCCAATGATCATTGAAGAAGATATGATAGACCTCCTTCAAAAGGCCAAAGCTTCTTACAAGAGCTACTTGGTGGCAAAGCTCAAAGAGAAACTTGCACGTGAAGCTACTTGTGGAAATTTGGCACCCATAATGTCCACTTCCAAGGAACTCGGTCATCGAGGTCATAAGGATTCTCCTTCTACTCATGGAGGATTGATAAATTCAAATGCTATCATCATCACCGAAAGTGAAAAAGAAGGTGGTTAGTGGAAGTCTACGGATGAAAATGAACCACACTTCATGCTTAGTGTTGACAAGAATCATGGGTTTACCTATTTGAAGCACCAGGAAAGCTCTAATGCTAAGGACAAAGCAAAGAAAAGAACATTCTACAAGCTTCCTTGGCCAAATTTCATATTCAAATTGAGCAACCCATACTTGTGGTTATTTGGAGCTTGTTCACAAGCTTTTGATCTTTTATTAAGAGCTTTGAGCTCTATAGATAAGAATTTCTACAAATTGAACTAGTTTGGTGGAGTCCTACATCAAACCACCATTTGTAAGATATTTCTTGGACCCTTTACTTTGTATAATATTGTACATTATTACATTTGCATTTAATTTCTTGCATGAGAGAGAAGAGATAGAGAGTCATCTTACATGTTTCATGAGCAAATTTCAGAAAAAGATAAGGAAAAAGAGAAAATCGGTGAAAAGGGGTGTGTTGTTTCACGAAAAAGAAAGAAGAAGAAGGAAAGAGGAAGAAGACGCCCGGATCGAGAAGAAGACGCCCGACCAGGGCCCACGTCAGAAAAATAATTAACGCTGCAGAGGAAGACGTGCGGATTCGGCAGAATCCGCCCGTCCTGGACAATACATCCGTTTTCTTCACGGGACGCCCGTCCCGTGTGTCGCCCAGAAACGAGATTTTGTGCTGCACCTGAATACAGGCGGATTTTGAGCAAAACGCCCGTCCCAGTCAAGCCGCACGTCCCAGAGACAAGACGCCCGTCTTTTCCCACCTCTCAGTCAAGAAAGATCGCTGTGTTAGAATCCATGCGGATTCGAGCAAAGACGCCCGTCTTCTTCTTCCACAATCCGCCCGTCCCGATGGAAATCCGCTCGGATTGCCCTGTTCCTTCGGATAAAACGGGTTTAACCCACCCTTATCCGTTCGGATTCCCTATTTCTTCTATATAATCACCCCCCTTTTCCCCTCATTTCCTCACCTCATCAAACCCTAAAACACTCATCTCAATCCTCAAAATCACCCTCCCATCCTCAAAAACACCCCCATCACCAACATCAAAATGGCACCATTGATGAACACTAAAGGAAAAGCCAAGAAATTGGTTGAATCATTCGGGAAGAAGCGCAAGGTATCAACCTCTTCCACGCCGCGAGAGATAGTGCTACCAAGGAGCTCCCAACCCTTAATGAGGGGAGGGATTGAACAACTCAACCACTTTCAAGAGGTGCTCTTTGAATCCGACGACCACCGCGAAAACTTTGTCAAGCTACTAGGTAAGAAGTACGAACCCACTCAATTTGTAGACACTAGGGTGTTGGAAATCCTTAAGATAAGGTACCCTACCGAGATGTTCTTTAATGGCCTTGGCATTGGGAAACTTTTCCATGCCCATGAAGAGACTTACCTTAGTCTCACCCTTGAATTCTTGAGTAGCCTTCGCATTGTGGCAAATACCCACACCAATGTGGGCATGGAGTTTAGGTTATGCAACATAGACCATAGTCTTTCGCTTGAGGAATTTGCCTATGTTTTCGGTCTTGAAGTACCCACCAACTATACCGAAAAGCCCGATAATTTTGGTGTGGACTTTCTTTGGAAGGCTATCTCCGGGAGGGACTTTACCCATATAAAGCGTTGCTATACCTTTGCCATCCAACATCCGGTGATTCGATTCACCGAGCGCTTTGTAGCCGGTTGCATCAATGGGAGGTACGAACAAGATAGGTGTACTCTCATCGACTTAACTTTCCTTGAGTCCTATTTGAATGTTCGAGCGGTGAGGCGTTATAACTTTAATACGCCACTTGAGATACTTACTAGGTTCCATGATTTTGCTTAAGGGACCACCCAACTCAAAACCTTCGTGATGGGAGGTCTAATTACCATTTTGGCCCACCACCTTTGTCCCGGGTTCAATGCGCGAGGAACCTATATTCCTCTTGAGGGGAGGACTTTGATTGATGAGTACACCATCTTCCACAGTCATCGATGGTGTAACTACACTCGAGATGGGAGTGTAGAGTGGCACACCAAAGGATGCACTTCGATGATCCTTGAAGGTTGGAAGATACCGGGCATTGACCCAAGATTGAGCCCATACTCTCCTCCACCAAGCTACCTCCTTGATATCCAAATTCTTGATAATCCCCCTCAAAGGGAAGAGCCGCACCGCCAAATACCTCGTGGAACACCGGGAAGGCCTATTCGCCCACCTTCCTACGTACCCATCCCGCCTTACCCTACTCCATATACCGAATTTAGGCCGGCAATCCCCGGTAACCCGGGTATTAATGATTTGATGGCACTCATGAATAGAGTGGACCTAGGGGTACATGAAGGGAGGGAAGACAACTACTTAGCCCTCTACCCCCAATACTATAACATGGCTCAACAAGGGTATATTGACCCTAATGGTCCTAAGCCCTCTTGGGCACAACCGGAGCTCTTGTTCCCAAATCAAGGGGACCAAGCTTGAGGTCGAGGGGACGGAGGGCATTCTAGCCAAGGTGGAGGGTACTCGAATCAAGGGGGAGAATTTGACCAAGGAGGGTATTTGGGTCAACCAAGAGGCTATGATCAAGCCGGGAGCTCTCATCATTATGGCTATGATCAAGATGATGAGGATGACGAGTGAAAGAGGCCTACCTCACCACCTCCATTTGTATGGTACCCATCTTTCCCTCTCTCTTTTGTATATACATTGCATTTAGTATAGCTTTCACTTGCATTTGTATTATATTTCATATTGCATTTGCATTAGTTAGTTCATATAGTATAGTTGCATTGTAATATATCTCACATGATTCATGTAGATAGTTGCATATAGACTATAAGTCATGCATTGTTACTAATGGCCAAACCTACTCATTTCTACACTAGAAATAGTGTTTAAATCGGTTTGGGGAGGTTTGATCATAAGTAACCATAGTTTATTAGAAATCATGCATCATATAGTATAGTTTAGATTGCATTCATTTGTTATATATGTCATATAGAATTGCATTTAGTTAGAGCATGCATTCATTCATACCATATCATTGCATCTGTACTTTATTTCAAAAAAAAAAAAAATATATATATATATATATATATATCAAAAATCCAAAAACATGTATTTCCTTTTTATTCCTACTCCTACATGTACATTGAGGACAATGTCCAAAATAAAGTGGGGATGGGAATTTATATTCCAAAAATACATAAAAATTGAAAATTTTCGAAAAATCACAAAAATATGTCTTTTAATTTCATAAAAACAAAAACCATAAAAATTTGAAAAATTCAAAAATCCAAAAACAAGTTCATTTCCTTTGTAGTGTAGACTTGTATATATTGTTTTGTATATATTGTGTTTGTTCATCCTTTTTCACATTGATTGACTACGCCACATCCGAGACATGAGGATATTGAAGACCGCATGGTATGATCTTTTCAATCTCCTTTTTCCTCTTTATGTTAATGACTATGTGGCTTTATTTTGATTGATGCGGTAAAACAATGTGAATTTAGGATTGCATTTAGTTTATTTGGCATATTAGTTGGTAGAATCATATGCATTAGGATGTATATATGTTAGTTGTATCATGGCATGTAGTTGCATGTTAGAAAAAATTTTGCGAAATCGTCTACTTGGGCAAATGGAATGGTATCCCAGGCCCTAGTAGATGCTTTTTCTTCTTAAGACTTTGCTTGTTAGAATACTTGTAAAACACCCTAGGATGTGTCATGCTAGTATCCTTTGACCCATGGATTAAGGCCTAGTCAAGAGTACCTTGTGGTGTGATAACTCCTTGGCTACCGTTTATTCTAAGGTGACCCTTGAAACCATGCATGCAACCATCATCCATCCATGTTCTACCATAAATTTTTGTCATCAAAGGGAATGGGCACAAAAAGAAATCAATTTGAGTTCAATGAAATGAAAAGTGAAAGAAAGTTTGCAAAAAATGCATCAAATGAAAAGAGGAGCAAAAATAGAACTCCTAAAAGCTTCAAATATAAGCCACCCTCACTACATATGGGGTGACTTTGAAAATGTTCAAAAGAAAAGTGAAAAGTTGTCAAGTGTTGAAAAGCCAAAAATCAAAATGAAATGGCAAAAGAAAGTGTTCTCAAATGTTATATGCCACAATGAAATTGGGGGGAAAAACAACAACAAAGCAAACTCCTAAGTGAAACTCAAATACTATCGATCCCTTTATCCATCGTATCCATTTTTGTGCATGGTAGAGAGGGGACGACCCTTCTTCTTGTCTAGGCAAGAAGGGGAATTCCGCGATCCTCCAGTGTTTCTAACACCATAGGGAGTCTATTCTTGACAAAAGCATTTAACGATTGAGGACAAAGGTACCCTAGCTTGACACAATTTGGAGGTGATTTATTGGTATCCTTCTAGGCTTAGTAGATTGAACAAATTGCATCTATGAAGGAGTGTGTACCCTTGAATTGCTTCCCTTGTAGATAATTTCCGCCACTTAGATGAGGAAAGTGGCTATTCTTTTGTAGATGCATCCATTACTTGATTTTGTGTGCTTAATGCTTGGATGTGTCGCCATTTTGGCAAGCCCCACCTTGCCTTGCAAGAAGGCATCCTACCTCATGGTTGTCTTGTTGTGAGTTGAAGGGGCGGAGTGAGACCTGCTAATTGTCTCATATCGGCTATATTAGTAGGATAGTTTAAATAAAGGTCTAGTTTTAGTCACCTCTTTACTCGGGACGAGTAAAGGTTCGGTTTTGGGATATTTGATGTGACCATAATTAGCGCACATTTAGTCCCCTAATTGAGCCTATTTTGCATACTATTATAACATTCTTTGGCCATTTTATCCGTCAAAACCTTCCTATTTGCTTTTCTATCGCATTTCATATGTTTTGTAGAAAAGGAGATAATAAGGCGGAAATTCCCGTCTTTCGTGCATATTTGGAAGCTACTTGACGATACTAGATGGACTAGTATGAAGAGGAAGAAAGGACTAAAGACCAATCTCACAAGAATAAAATGGAAGTGAAGAAAAGGGAAGAAAAGAAGAAGGATTATTGCTAAGGAACAATCCGAGCGGATTGTCCACTATCCGCCCGTCTTCTCACAGCAGAATCCGAGCGGTTTCCTCCAAAGACGCTCGGATTGCACCACCGGAATCCGCCCGGATTCTCTTGAATCCGCTCGTCTTCTACCGACAGAATCCGCCCGTCCTCATTCCAATACGCCCGGATTCCTTCGCAGCATAATTTCGTCTACTCCAAGCTACAAAGAAAGAAGCCCTTCCTTCGAAAAATACCGGAGTCTCCCTGCTCAAATCTCAAAAGTGTAATTACTAGTTTAGCCCTTAGTTAACCCTAATGCATCCACCTAATTTCCACTATAAATACCCCATTTGTAATAATCCTTTGACACAATCTTTTTAGCTAGAAAAATCCTCTCTTAGATTAGATTAGGAGTAGATTAGAATAGATTACTCTTTAATCTTTCCACAAATCTCACATTAATCTCTCCTTAATTATTGTTCAAGTTTATTATTCAAGTTTGTTACTTTTGGGTAATTGAAGATTATTGGGTTATTATTGGGAGATTGACAACCTTCCATCAATCATCAAGTTCTTCTATTATTCTTTGCATTATTATTTGGATCACCTCAAGCTTGGTATAATTACTTTACTATTTAATCTTTATTGTTCATTTCTTCATTCTATAATCATGTTTATACTTGTTGTGATGATTGACACCATTAATGACATGTTTCCCATGATGATGAGTGAGTAGTTACTTAGCTAGGATTAGTGGGTAATTAAGGGAAACCAACATGGGATTGATTCATGCTTAATCTAATATGTTCACATGATTAAATTGCTTGCTTGTTGTGATGTCAACTTTATGCATATGTTATGTTTGATGAAATGCTAAGCCATAAACCAACTCGAGTCTTGTTAGACCATGCATAGAAGTTGAATAGGAGGAAAGTAAGTCGACTTGTAGGTGTTGTACAATCTAACCGATTCGGCTCCGGGAACCAACCCTTCCTATGAACCGTAAGACATAACCCAACTCGGTTCCTCCACAACATTAATTGCTTGCAACTTTGTAAACATGTTTGTATGATCAATACCATGAATCCCCTATGCCCCATGATATCCTAGCACTTTTAATCATTTGTTTACACCTCTTCCTTTTATTGCTTGTTTTACCTTATTGTTTGCATTAGTCTAGACACAACTACAAACCCAAACAAATCGTGACACTTGCATAAATTGAGTTAGATAGACTTAGAACCCAAAGCACACCGTCCCATGGATCGACCCCGACTTACCGCTAACTAGTTGTTTGTTGAGTATTATAAATGTGTTTGATTGGATGAGTGACGACATCATTCCGGATCAGTTGTGTTAAACAATTGTACTTGTTCATTACTCCATGTGACTCGTTGTGTGATCCATTTGTCCTTGTTCATTAGGTTTTGTCACTCGTTGTGTTAAACAATTATACTTGTTCATTAGTCCAAGTGACTCGTTGTGTGAACTATTTGTCCTTGTTCATTAGTCCTTGTGACTCGTTTTGTTAAACAATTATACTTGTTCATTAGTCCAAGTGACTCGTGTGAACCATTTGTCCATGTTCATTAGTCCTTGTGACTTGTTGTGTAAACCATTTGTCATTGTTCATTAGTCCTTGTGACTCGTTGTGTCAAACAGTTGTACTTGTTCACTTGTCCATGTGACTCGTTGGGTGAACCATTTGTCCTCGTTCATTAGTCCTTGTGACTCGTTGTGTAAACCATTTGTCCTTGTTCTTTATTCCTTGTGACTCGTTGTGTCAAAATAATTGTACTTGTTCACTAGTCCATGTGACTCGTTGTGTGAACTATTTGTCCTTGTTCATTAGCCCTTGTGACTCGTTATGTGAACAATTTATCCTTGTTTATTAGTAAATGTGACTCGTTGTGTGAACCATTTGTCCTTGTTCATTAGTCTTCATGACTCGTTATGTTAAGCAATTGTAATTGTTCATTAGTCCATGGTGACTCGTTGTCTGAACCATTTGTCCTTGTTCATTAGTCCTTGTGACTCGTTGTGTTAAACAACTGTACTTGTTCATTAGTCCATGTGACTCGTTGTGTGAACCATTTGTCCTTGTTCATTAGTCCTTGTGACTCATTGTGTAAACCATTTATCCTTGTTCATTAGTCCTTGTGTGTGGTTGTGTTAAACAATTGTACTTGTTCATTAGTGCATGTGACTCGTTGTGTGAACCATTTGTCCTTGTCCATTTGCCCTTGTGACTCGTTGTGTGAACCATTTGTCCTTCTTTATTAGTAAATGTGACTCGTTGTGTGAACCATTTGTCCTTGTTCAATAGTTTTTATGACTCGTTGTGTTAAACATTTGTAATTGTTCATTAGTCCTTGTGACTCGTTGTGTGAACCGTTTGTCCTTGTTCATTAGTCCTTGTGACTCGTTGTGTTAACAATTGTACTTGGTCATTAGTCCATTTGACTCGTTGGGTGAACCGTTTGTCCTCGTTCACTAGTCCTTGTGACTCGTTGTGTAAACCATTTGTCCTTGTTCATTAGTCCTTGTGTCTCGTTGTCTTAAATTAGTTGTACTTGTTCATTAGTCCATGTGATTCGTTGTGTGAACCATTTGTCCTTGTTTATTAGTAAATGTGACTCGTTGTGTGAACCATTTGTTCTTGTTCATTAGTCTTTGTGACTCCTTGTGTTAAACAATTGTACTTGTTCATTAGTCCATGTGACTCGTTTTGTGAACCATTTGTCCTTGTTAATTAGCCCTTGTGACTCGTTGTGTGAACCATTTGTCCTTGTTTAATAGTAAATGTGACTCGTTGTGTGAACTAAGTGTCCTTGTTCATTAGTCTTTGTGACTCGTTATGTTAAACAATTGTAATTGTTCATTAGTCCATGTGACTCGTTGTGTGAACCATTTGTCCTTGTTCATTAGTTCTTGTGACTCCTTGTGTTAAACGATTGTACTTGTTCATTAGTCCATGTGACTCGTTGTGTGAACCATTTGTCCTTGTTCATTAGCCCTTGTGACTCGTTGTGTAATACATTTATCCTTGTTCATTAGTCCTTGTGAGTGGCTGTGTTAAACAATTGTACTTGTTCATTAGTCCATGTGACTCGTTGTGTGAACCATTTGTCCTTGTCCATTAGCCCTTGTGACTCGTTGTGTGAACCATTTGTCTTTGTTTATTAGTAAATGTGATTCGTTATGTGAACTAAATGTCCTTGTTCATTAGTCTTGGTGAATCGTTATGTTAAACAATTTTAATTGTTCATTAGTCCATGTGACTCGTTGTGTGAACCATTTGTCCTTATTCATTAGTTCTTGTGACTCCTTGTGTTAAACAATTGTACTTGTTCATTAGTCCATGTGACTCGTTGCGTGAACCATTTGTCCTTGTTCATTAGCCCTTGTGACTCGTTGTGTAATACATTTATCCTTGTTCATTAGTCCTTGTGAGTGGTTGTGTTAATAATTGTACTTGTTCATTAGTCCATGTGACTCGTTGTGTGAACCATTTGTCCTTGTCCATTAGCCCTTGTGACTCGTTGTGTGAACCATTTGTCCTTGTTTATTAGTAAATGTGACTCGTTGTGTGAATTATTTGTCCTTGTTCAATAGTCCTTGTGACTCGTTGTGTTAAACAATTGTACTTGTTCATTAGTCCATGTGACTCCATGTATGAACCATTTGTCCATGTTCATTATGTTGGAGTAGTGTCCTCCACAATAAGTGCGTTTACATAATAAATCTCGTAAAAGTAATATCAGGGATTTATTTATTTATTTGTCATTTGGTCATCGTTAATCGGTAATGATTGGTTGATTAGAGTTTGACATTTCTTGTCGTGTGTGGCGGTGATCGGTGATCCCTTTAGGTCACACCTATAGGATGATGCCCAAATAGAATAAATTAATTGTTTGTATGAGATACGAGATAATTAATTCTTGTATTATTTGACTTTTAATTAGTCACGTAAATGTATTATTTGATGACGGGTTACGAACTCGGGACAAGGCGATTTGTTATTTAATTATGTGATATTTAAATAATAAATTTATTAGAATTTATTAATTAATTGTTAATTAATTAATTTTATACGATATGTGTATATGTTTTGAGGTGGAATTAATTAGCTATTAAATTTTACAAGAGGTTGTAAAATTAGCTAAATGGGTTAATATTGACACATTGTATGTTGATAAAATGGTCTTATGATTACTTAATAGTTAAGTAGTCATTGGTAGTTAATTTATATTATTTAAGTGTTAAATAATCAAATTAATATTTAATTATGTCAGATAATTAAATATAAGACTTATAAGCATTTGTGGGGCAAATGTCGAAAATCGAAATGGACCCGAAGGGAACCATTTGGACAGATTTTTATACACTACTAATACACTCATTGTGAGTGGAAAAGGTAGGCATTTCCCACTAGCATTTGTATGTGAATTGTATACATTTGCATGCCTATATATACCTAAGTCATTCCATAATTTCTTAGGTTGGAAATTTGAAGAAAAATTGGTCTTTGTGTGCTTGTTGTGGATGGTTCATATACACCATCAAAAGACCATATGTTTCTTCTTATTTTGTTCATCCTTTTACAATAAACACATATAAAAGTAAACTAATAATATTATCAAGGTAATAATATTAATTAGTACATCAAATATATATATCAACTCTCCAACAATCCAATACTCAATGACAATCCGGCCTTACTGCTCAACCAACAATTTAACATACTCAAATACTTTATTCCAATAATTAATAAATCATAATTGTTAATTTTAGTCTCATCAACCGTCACATTTAAACATCCATTCACTTAATAATAAAAACCCGAGTTGAGTAGGAAATTCCTACCTTTTAGCAATACTCCAATCAAAAGCCAATAATGATTAAAATCGCTCTTCTACAAATCCACCTCCTACATAACATAATTACATAACAATTACGATGGATTCCAATTATTAAACAAGAATAATTAATCTTAATCTGCTCTAACTAACTACGATATATTTTACACGTACTAACCACTATTATGTTCTAACTACTACCACTACATGTTAACTACTGGTTGGTTGATTACATTATATAAGTAACAACTACTGCTACTTACACTACGTACAGTACCACGATATGCACCATACCCCCATGCTAACTACCAGCCTTAGCTAAACCTCACGCAACGCCTCCTCATCATCACCATCTCCAACGACCCACATGAATGCAACACACAGCAGACCACCCCAAACACAACCCCATACACGGTTTTAACCCGTCTACCCCATCCCCCTTACACTCATCATACACGGCACCACCGACCACCTAGCACCACCATACAGCCTGCCACCTCCTAGCCCGCACCACAACGTATCCCGACAACCACCAACCACCAGCCTAGCCATCCCCTACCACTCACAACCTCACGCCCTAGCAATAACAATCACGAACAAAACCAATTACCGAAAATCCGTCATCAACATACACCGCGTATAAAACACCTCACCAACAACACCACAGTCACCAATACCACCTCTGGCCACCACCATTGACACCTATGTCCCACGGTGACTCCAGGGGTGGTCCCCAATTCCCCAATGGTCAACTAACGAAGTCATGGTAGCCGTCTTAAAACGGTCACACGCACTAATATGGTTCCCCTGTTTTCCCCTGTTTACCGCGAAACTCCGGCAACCACCCACGCCAAGAGCAACCTCCAGCCACCCTATAGCCACCACTAGGCTCGACTCACCACCCCGGTACCAATCCTAACCCCGGTCAGGTCTGGGTCACTCGAAATAAAGGTCAAAACCCATATAACCCACGACACAAACACATCCAACCACCAACGAAAAACCCTAATAATATCCCCCTTCCCGCCGGTCAACGGTGGTCAACGATAGGTCATAGACACTCCCTGGTGTCCCACGGTCAAGGTGACGGTCTATCCAAGTCATACGGTGGTCTAGTTAACGAGTTATATTAGTTAGAAAATCAATACATTAAATTGTGAGACGGTCTTACCTTTTATCGCTAATTGCCTCTTCCGTCTTCTAAATCTCCTTTCTCTTCTTTTATGACTTACTTTTCAGATTAATTAAGTATTTATAGTCTAGGTTTGGGGAGTATATGAGTCCAATTAGGAAATTATTGCCTTTTCCAATTATTATTAGGAATTACCAAATTATTATAATATTTATTATTATTATTTTATTATTAAATCCCGCTTTAAATCCCGACTACTCTCATACTAGGCCTAATATAATCAGCCCATTTATTCACAACACACGGCCCAAGACTTATTACTAGCTAAACCCAAATTTCCGGCTTGCTTATTTATTTATTATTTAATTAACGTCTTTCTCGCAACTATTATTAGAAACCTCATTAATTGATTATTTAAATTACATAAATGATTCTCATTAATTATTATTAAATTATGGGGTATTACATTCGTTGTGTAAACCATTTATCCTTGTTCATTAGTCCTTGTGAGTGGTTGTGTTAAACAATTGTACTTGTTCATTAGTGCATGTGACTCGTTGTGTGAACCATTTGTCCTTGTCCATTAGCCCTTGTGACTCGTTGTGTGAACCATTTGTCCTTGTTTATTAGTAAATCTAACTCGTTGTGTGAACCATTTGTTCTTGTTCATTAGTCCTTGTGAGTCCTTGTGTTAAGCAATTGTACTTGTTCATTAGTCCATGTGACTTGTTGTGTGAACCATTTGTCCTTGTTTATTAGTAAATGTGACTCTTTTTGTGAACAAAATGTCCTTGTTCATTAGTCTTTGTGACTCGTTGTGTGAACCATTTGTCCTTGTTCATTAGTTCTTGTGACTCCTTGTGTTAAGCAATTGTACTTGTTCATTAGTCCATGTGACTCGTTGTGTGAACCATTTGTCCTTTTTCATTATCCCTTAAGACTCTTTGTGTAATACATTTATCCTTGTTCATTAGTCCTTGTCAGTGGTTGTGTTAAACAATCGTACTTGTTCATTAGTCCATGTGACTCGTTGTGTGAACCATTTGCCCTTGTTCATTAGCCCTTGTGACTCGTTGTGTAATACATTTATACTTATTCATTAGTCCTTGTGAGTGGTTGTGTTAAACAAGTGTACTTGTTCATTAGTCCATGTGACTCATTGTGTGAACCATTTGTCCTTGTCCATTAGCCCTTGTGACTCGTTGTGTGAACCATTTGTCCTTGTTTATTAGTAATGTGACTCGTTGTGTGAACTATTTGTCCTTGTTCAATAGTTCTTGTGACTCGTTGTGTTAAACAATTGTACTTGTTCATTAGTCTAAGTGACTCGTGTGAACCATTTGTCCATGTTCATTAGTCCTTGTGACTTGTTTTGTAAACCATTTGTCCTTGTTCATTAGTCCTTGTGACTCGTAGTGTTAAA
Source organism: Silene latifolia (assembly GCF_048544455.1). NCBI lineage: Eukaryota > Viridiplantae > Streptophyta > Magnoliopsida > Caryophyllales > Caryophyllaceae > Silene > Silene latifolia. Next base: position 328,921 of record NW_027413125.1, read on the forward strand.
CAATTGTACTTGTTCACTTGTCCATGTGACTCGTTGGGTGAACCATTTGTCCTCGTTCATTAGTCCTTGTGACTCGTTGTGTAAACCATTTATCCTTGTTCTTTAGTCCTTGTGACTCGTTGTGTTAAAATAATTGTACTTGTTCACTAGTCCATGTGACTCGTTGTGTGAACTATTTGTCCTTGTTCATTAGCCCTTGTGACTCATTGTGTGAACAATTTATCCTTGTTTATTAGTAAATGTGACTCGTTGTGTGAACCATTTGTCCTTGTTCATTAGTCTTCGTGAATCGTTATGTTAAGCAATTGTAATTGTTCATTAGTCCATGTTACTCGTTCTCTGAACCATTTGTCCTTGTTCATTAGTCCTTGTGACTCGTTGTGTTAAACAATTGTACTTGTTAATGAGTCCATGTGACTCGTTGTGTGAACTATTTTTCCTTGTTCATTAGTCCTTGTGACTCATTGTGTAAACCATTTATCCTTGTTCATTAGTCCTTGTGCGTGGTTGTGTTAAACAATTGTACTTGTTCATTAGTGCATATGACTCGTTGTGTGAACCATTTGTCCTTGTCCATTAGCCCTTGTGACTCGTTGTGTGAACCATTTGTCCTTGTTTATTAGTAAATGTGACTCGTTGTGTGAACCATTTGTCCTTGTTCAATAGTCTTTTTGACTTGTTGTGTTAAACATTTGTAATTGTTCATTAGTCCTTGTGACTCGTTGTGTGAACCGTTTGTCCTGTTTCATTAGTCCTTGTGACTCGTTGTGTTAAACAATTGTACTTGCTCATTAGTCTATTTGACTCGTTGGGTGAACCGTTTGTCCTCGTTCATTAGTCCTTCTGAATCGTTTTGTAAACCATTTGTCCTTGTTCATTAGTCCTTGTGTCTCGTTGTGTTAAATTAATTGTACTTGTTCATTAGTCCATGTGATTCGTTGTGTGAACCATTTGTCCTTGTTCATTAATAAATATGACTCGTTGTGTGAACCATTTGTTCTTGTTCATTAGTCCTTGTGACTCCTTGTGTTAAGCAATTGTACTTGTTCATTAGTCCATGTGACTTGTTGTGTGAACCATTTGTCCTTGTTTATTAGTAAATGTGACTCTTTTTGTGAACAAAATGTCCTTGTTCATTAGTCTTTGTGACTCGTTGTGTGAACCATTTGTCCTTGTTCATTAGTTCTTGTGACTCCTTGTGTTAAGCAATTGTACTTGTTCATTAGTCCATGTGACTCGTTGTGTGAACCATTTGTCCTTTTTCATTATCCCTTAAGACTCTTTGTGTAATACATTTATCCTTGTTCATTAGTCCTTGTCAGTGGTTGTGTTAAACAATTGTAGTTGTTCATTAGTCCATGTGACTCGATGTGTGAACCATTTGTCCTTGTCCATTAGCCCTTGTGACTTGTTGTGTGAACAATTTGTCCTTGTTTATTAGTAAATGTGACTCGTTGTGTGAACCATTTGTCCTTGTTCAATAGTCTTTGTGACTCGTTGTGTTCAGCAATTGTACTTGTTCATTAGTCCATGTGACTCGTTGTGTGAACCATTTGCCCTTGTTCATTAGCCCTTGTGACTCGTTGTGTAATACATTTATCCTTGTTCATTAGTCCTTGTGAGTGGTTGTGTTAAAAAAGTGTACTTGTTCATTAGTCCATGTAACTCGTTGTGTGAACCATTTGTCCTTGTCCATTAGCCCTTGTGACTCGTTGTGTGAACCATTTGTCCTTGTTTATTAGTAAATGTGACTCGTTGTGTGAACTATTTGTCCTTGTTCAAAAGTCCTTGTGACTCGTTGTGTTGAACAATTGTACTTGTTCATTAGTCTAAGTGACTCGTGTGAACCATTTGTCCATGTTCATTAGTCCTTGTGACTTGTTTTGTAAACCATTTGTCCTTGTTCATTAGTCCTTGTGACTCGTAGTGTTAAACAATTGTACTTGTTCACTTGTCCATGTGACTCGTTGGGTGAACCATTTGTCCTCGTTCATTAGTCCTTGTGGCTCGTTGTGTAAACCATTTATCCTTGTTCTTTAGTCCTTGTGACTCGTTGTGTTGTTAAAATAATTGTACTTGTTCACTAGTCCATGTGACTCGTTGTGTGAAATATTTGTCCTTGTTCATTAGCCCTTGTGACTCGTTGTGTTAAACAATTGTACTTGTTCATTAGTCTTCGTGACACGTTATGTTAAGCAATTGTAATTGTTCATTAATCCATGTGACTCGTTGTCTGAACCATTTGTCCTTGATCATTAGTCCTTGTGACTCGTTGTGTGAACCATTTGTCCTTGTTCATTAGTCCTTGTGACTCGTTGTGTAAACCATTTATCCTTGTTCATTAGTCCTTGTGAGTGGTTGTGTTAAACAATTGTACTTGTTCGTTAGTGCATGTGACGCGTTGTGTGAACCATTTGTCCTTGTCCATTAGCCCTTGTGACTCGTTGTGTGAACCATTTGTCCTTGTTCAATATTCTTTATGACTCGTTGTGTTAAACATTTGTAATTGTTCATTAGTCCTTGTGACTCGTTGTTTGAACCGTTTGTCCTTGTTCATTAGTCCTTGTGACTCGTTGTGTTAAACAATTGTACGTGCTCATTAGTCCATTTGACTCGTTGGGTGAACCGTTTGTCCTCGTTCATTAGTCTTTGTGACTCGTTGTGTAAACCATTTGTCCTTGTTCATTAGTCCTTGTGTCTCGTTGTGTTAAATTAATTGTACTTGTTCATTAGTCTATGTGATTCGTTGTGTGAACCATTTGTCCTTGTTTATTGGTAAATCTAACTCGTTGTGTGAACCATTTGTTCTTGTTCATTAGTCCTTGTGACTCCTTGTGTTTGTTAAACAATTGTACTTGTTCATTAGTCCATGTGACTCGTTGTGTGAACCATTTGTCCTTGTTCATTAGCCCTTGTGACTCGTTGTGTGAACAATTTGTCCTTGTTTATTAGTAAATGTGACTCGTTGTGTGAACTATTTGTCCTTGTTCATTAGTCTTCGTTACTCGTTATGTTAAACAATTGTAATTGTTCATTAGTCCATGTGACTCGTTGTGTGAACCATTTGTCCTAGTTCATTACTTCTTATTACTTCTTGTGTTAAACAATTAGACTAGTTCATTAGTCCATGTGATTCGTTGTGTGAACCATTTGTCCTTGTTCAATAGTCTTTGTGACTCGTTGTGTTAAACAATTGTAATTGTTCATTAGTCCCTGTGACTCGTTGTGTGAACCGTTTGTCCTTGTTCATTAGTCCTTGTGACTCGTTGTGTTAAACAATTTTACTTGCTCATTAGTCCATTTGACTCGTTGGGTGAACCGTTTGTCCTCGTTGATTAGTCCTTGTGACTTGTTGTGTAAACTATTTGTCCTTGTTCATTAGTCGTTGAGTCTCGTTGTGGTAAAACAATTGTACTTGTTCATTAGTCCATGTGATTCGTTGTGTGAACCATTTGTCCTTATTCATTAGCTTTTGTGACTCATTGTGTGATCCATTTGTCCTTGTTTATTAGTAAATGTGACTCGTTTTTTGAACCATTTGTTCTTGTTCATTAGTCCTTGTGACTCCGTGTGTTAAACAGTTGTACTTGTTCATTAGTCCATGTGACTCGTTGTGTGAACCATTTGTCCTTGTTCATTAGCCCTTGTGACTCGTTGTGTTAAACAATTGTATTTGTTCATTAGTCCATGTGACTCGTTGTGTGAACCATTTGTCCTTGTCCATTAGCCCTTGTGACTCGTTGTGTGAACCATTTGTCCTTGTTTATTAGTACATGTGACTCGTTGTGTGAACTATTTGTCCTTGTTCAATAGTCCTTGTGACTTGTTGTGTTAAACAATTGTACTTGTTCATTAGTCTAAGTGACTCGTGTGAGCCATTTGTCCATTTCATTAGTCCTTGTGACTTGTTGTGTAAACCATTTGTCCTTGTTCATTAGTCCTTGTGACTCGTAGTGTTAAACAATTGTACTTGTTCACTTGTCCATGTGACTCGTTGGGTGAACCATTTGTCCTCGTTCATTCGTCCTTGTGACTCGTTGTGTAAACCATTTATCCTTGTTCTTTAGTCCTTGTGACTCGTTGTGTTAAAATAATTGTACTTGTTCATTAGTCCATGTGACTCGTTGTGTGAACCATTTGTCTTTGTTCAATAGTCCTTGTGATTCGTTGTGTAAACCATTTATCCTTGTTCATTAGTCCTTGTGAGTGGTTGTGTTAAACAATTGTACTTGTTCATTAGTGCATGTGACTCGTTGTGTGAACCATTTGTCCTTGTCCATTAGCCCTTGTGACTCGTTGTGTGAACCATTTGTCCTTGTTTATTAGTAAATATGACTCGTTGTGTGAACCATTTGTCCTTGTTCAATAGTCTTTATGACTCGTTGTGTTAAACATTTGTAATTGTTCATTAGTCCTTGTGACTCGTTGTGTGAACCGTTTGTCCTTTGTCATTAGTTCTTGTGACTCGTTGTGTTATACAATTGTACTTGCTCATTAGTCCATTTGCCTCGTTGGGTGAACCGTTTGTCCTCGTTCATTAGTCTTTGTGACTCGTTGTGTAAACCATTTGTCCTTGTTCATTAGTCCTTGTGTCTCGTTGTGTTAAATTAATTGTACTTGTTCATTAGTCCATGTGATTCGTTGTGTGAACCATTTGTCCTTGTTTATTAGTAAATCTAACTCGTTGTGTGAACCATTTGTTCTTGTTCATTAGTCCTTGTGACTCCTTGTGTTTGTTAAACAATTGTACTTGTTCATTAGTCCATGGGACTCGTTGTGTGAACCATTTGTCCTTGTTCATTAGCCCTGTGACTCGTTGTGTGAACCATTTGTCCTGGTTTATTAGTAAATGTGACTCGTTGTGTGAACTATTTGGCCTTGTTCATTAGTCTTCGTGACTCGTTATGTTAAACAATTGTAATTGTTCATTAGTCCATGTGACTCGTTGTGTTAACCATTTGTCCTTGTTCTTTAGTTCTTGTGACTTCTTGTGTTAAACAATTAGACTAGTTCATTAGTCCATGTGACTCGTTGTGTGAACCATTTGTCCTTGTTCAATAGTCTTTGTGACTCGTTGTGTTAAACAATTGTAATTGTTCATTAGTCCTTGTGACTCGTTGTGTGAACCGTTTGTCCTTGTTCATTAGTCCTTGAGACTCGTTGTGTTAAACAATTGTACTTGCTCATTAGTCCATTTGACTCGTTGGGTGAACCGTTTGTCCTCGTTCATTAGTCCTTGTGACTTGTTGTGTAAACCATTTATTCTTGTTCATTAGTCCTTGAGTCTCGTTGTGTTAAAACAATTGTACTTGTTCATTAGTCCATGTGATTCGTTGTGTGTTGTGTGATCCATTTGTCCTTGTTTATTAGTAAATGTGACTCGTTGTGTGAACCATTTGTTCTTGTTCATTAGTCCTTGTGACTCCGTGTGTTAAACAATTGTACTTGTTCATTAGTCTATGTGACTCGTTGTGTGAACCATTTGTCCTTGTTCATTAGCCCTTGTGACTCGTTGTGTTAAACAATTGTATTTGTTCATTTGTCCATGTGACTCGTTGTGTGAACCATTTGTCCTTGTCCATTAGCCCTTGTGACTCGTTGTGTGAACCATTTGTCCTTGTTTATTGGTAAATGTGACTCGTTGTGTGAACTATTTGTCCTTGTTCAATAGTCCTTGTGACTCGTTGTGTCAAAAAACAATTGTACTTGTTCATTAGTCTAAGTGACTCGTGTGAACCATTTGTCCATGTTCATTAGTCCTTGTGACTTGTTGTGTAAACCATTTGTCCTTGTTCATTAGTCCTTGTGACTCGTAGTGTTAAACAATTGTCCTCGTTCATTAGTCCTTCTGACTCGTTGTGTAAACTATTAATCCTTGTTCTTTAGTCCTTGTGACTCGTTGTTTTAAAATAATTGTACTTCTTCACTAGTCTATGTGACTCGTTGTGTGAAATATTTGTCCTTGTTCATTAGTCCTTGTGACTTGTTGTGTTAAACAATTGTACTTGTTCATTAGTCCATGTGACTCGTTGTGTGAACCATTTGTCTTTGTTCAATAGTCCTTGTGATTCGTTGTGTAAACCATTTATCCTTGTTCATTAGTCCTTGTGAGTGGTTGTGTTAAACAATTGTACTTGTTCATTAGTGCATGTGACTCGTTGTGTGAACCATTTGTCCTTGTCCATTAGCCCTTGTGACTCGTTATGTGAATCATTTGTCCTTGTTTATTAGTAAATATGACTCGTTGTGTGAACCATTAGTAAATATGACTCGTTGTGTGAACCATTAGTAAATATGACTCGTTGTGTGAACCATTAGTAAATATGACTCGTTGTGTGAACCGTTTGTCCTTGGTCATTAGCCCTTGTGACTCGTTGTGTTAAACAATTGTACTTGCTCATTAGTCCATTTGACTCGTTTGGTGAACCGTTTGTCCTCGTTCATTAGTCTTTGTGACTCGTTGTGTAAACCATTTGTCCTTGTTCATTAGTCCTTGTGTCTCGTTGTGTTAAATTAATTGTACTTGTTCATTAGTCCATGTGATTCGTTGTGTGAACCATTTGTCCTTGTTTATTATTAAATCAAACTCGTTGTGTGAACCATTTGTTCTTGTTCATTAGTCCTTGTGACTCCATGTGTTTGTTAAACAATTGTACTTGTTCATTAGTCCATGTGACTCGTTGAGTGAACCATTTGTCCTTGTTTATTAGTAAATGTGACTCGTTGTGTGAACTATTTGTCCTTGTTCATTAGTCTTCGTGAGTCGTTATGTTAAACAATTGTAATTGTTCATTAGTCCATGTGACTCGTTGTGTGAACCATTTGTCCTTGTTTATAAGTTCTTGTGACTTATTGTGTTAAACAATTAGACTAGTTCATTAGTCCATGTGACTCGTTGTGTGAACTATTTGTCCTTGTTCAATAGTCTTTGTGACTCGTTGTGTTAAACAATTGTAATTGTTCATTAGTCCTTGTGACACGTTGTGTGAACCATTTGTCCTTGTTCATTAGTCCTTGAGACTCGTTGTGTTAAACAATTGTACTTGCTCATTAGTCCATTTGACTCGTTGGGTGAACCGTTTGTCCTCGTTCATTAGTCCTTGTGACTTGTTGTGCAAACCATTTATCCTTGTTCATTAGTCCTTGAGTCTCGTTGTGTTAAAACAATTGTACTTGTTCATTAGTCCATGTGATTCGTTGTGTGAACCATTTGTCCTTATTCATTAGCTTTTGTGACTCATTGTGTGATCCATTTGTCCTTGTTTATTAGTAAATGTGACTCGTTGTGTGACCCATTTGTTCTTGTTCATTAGTCCTTGTGACTCCGTGTGTTAAACAATTGTACTTGTTCATTAGTCCATGTGACTCGTTGTGTGAACCATTTGTCCTTGTTCATTAGCCCTTGTGACTCGTTGTGTTAAACAATTGTATTTGTTCATTAGTCCATGTGACTCGTTGTGTGAACCATTTGTCCTTGTCCATTAGCCCTTGTGACTCGTTGTGTGAACCATTTGTCCATGTTTATTAGTAAATGTGACTCGTTGTGTGAACTATTTGTCCTTGTTCAATAGTCCTTGTGACTCGTTGTGTTAAACAATTGTACTTGTTCATTAGTCTAAGTGACTCGTGTGAACTATTTGTCCATGTTCATTAGTCCTTGTGACTTGTTGTGTAAACCATTTGTCCTTGTTCATTAGTCCTTGTGACTCGTAGTGTTAAACAATTGTACTTGTTCACTTGTCCATGTGACTCGTTGGGTGAACCATTTGTCCTCGTTCATTAGTCCTTGTGACTCGTTGTGTAAACCATTTATCCTTGTTCTTTAGTCCTTATGACTCGTTGTGTTAAGATAATTGTACTTGTTCACTAGTCCATGTGACTCGTTGTGTGAAATATTTGTCCTTGTTCATTAGCCCTTGTGACTCGTTGTGTTAAACAATTGTACTTGTTCATTAGTCTTCGTGACTCGTTATGTTAAGCAATTGTAATTGTTCATTAATCCATGTGACTCGTTTATGCGAACCAGTTGTCCTTGATCATTAGTCCTTGTGACTCGTTGTGTTAAACAATTGTACTTGTTCATTAGTCCATGTGACTCGTTGTGTGAACCATTTGTCCTTGTTAAATAGTCCTTGTGATTCGTTGTGTAAACCATTTATCCTTGTTCATTAGTCCTTGTGAGTGGTTGTGTTAAACAATTGTACTTGTTCATTAGTGCATGTTACTCGTTGTGTGAACCATTTGTCCTTGTCCATTAGCCCTTGTGACTCGTTGTGTGAACCATTTGTCCTTGTTTATTAGTAAATATGACTCGTTGTGTGACCCATTTGTCCTTGTTCAATAGTCTTTATGACTCATTGTGTTAAACATTTGTAATTGTTCATTAGTCCTTGTGACTCGTTGTGTGAACCGTTTGTCCTTGTTCATTAGTCCTTGTGACTTGTTGTGTTAAACAATTTTACTTGCTCATTAGTCCATTTGACTCGTTGGGTGAACCGTTTGTCCTTGTTCATTAGTCTTTGTGACTCGTTGTGTAAACCATTTGTCCTTGTTCATTAGTCCTTGTGTCTCGTTGTGTTAAATTAATTGTACTTGTTCATTAGTCCATGTGATTAGTTGTGTGAACCATTTGTCCTTGTTTATTAGTAAATCTAACTCGTTGTGTGAACCATTTGTCCTTGTTCAATAGTCTTTATGACTCGTTGTGTTAAACATTTGTAATTGTTCATTAGTCCTTGTGACTCGTTGTGTGAACCGTTTGTCCTTTGTCATTAGTTCTTGTGACTCGTTGTGTTAAACAATTGTACTTGCTCATTAGTCCATTTGCCTCGTTGGGTGAACCGTTTGTCCTCGTTCATTAGTCTTTGTGACTCGTTGTGTAAACCATTTGTCCTTGTTCATTAGTCCTTGTGTCTCGTTGTGTTAAATTAATTGTACTTGTTCATTAGTCCATGTGATTCGTTGTGTGAACCATTTGTCCTTGTTTATTAGTAAATCTAACTCGTTGTGTGAACCATTTGTTCTTGTTCATTAGTCCTTGTGACTCCTTGTGTTTGTTAAACAATTGTACTTGTTCATTAGTCCATGGGACTCGTTGTGTGAACCATTTGTCCTTGTTCATTAGCCCTTGTGACTCGTTGTGTGAACCATTTGTCCTGGTTTATTAGTAAATGTGACTCGTTGTGTGAACTATTTGGCCTTGTTCATTAGTCTTCGTGACTCGTTATGTTAAACAATTGTAATTGTTCATTAGTCCTTGTGACTCGTTGTGTGAACCATTTGTCCTTGTTTATTAGTAAATGTGACTCGTTGTGTGAACCATTTGTTCTTGTTCATTAGTCCTTGTGACTCCGTGTGTTAAACAATTGTAATTGTTCATTAGTCTATGTGACTCGTTGTGTGAACCATTTGTCCTTGTTCATTAGCCCTTGTGACTCGTTGTGTTAAACAATTGTATTTGTTCATTTGTCCATGTGACTCGTTGTGTGAACCATTTGTCCTTGTCCATTAGCCCTTGTGACTCGTTGTGTGAACCATTTGTGCTTGTTTATTAGTAAATGTGACTCGTTGTGTGAACTATTTGTCCTTGTTCAATAGTCCTTGTGACTCGTTGTGTGAAAAAACAATTGTACTTGTTCATTAGTCTAAGTGACTCGTGTGAACCATTTGTCCATGTTCATTAGTCCTTGTGACTTGTTGTGTAAACCATTTGTCCTTGTTCATTAGTCCTTGTGACTCGTAGTGTTAAACAATTGTACTTGTTCACTTCTCCATGTGACTCGTTGGGTGAACCATTTGTCCTCGTTCATTAGTCCTTCTGACTCGTTGTGTAAACTATTAATCCTTGTTCTTTAGTCCTTGTGACTCGTTGTTTTAAAATAATTGTACTTCTTCACTGGTCTATGTGACTCGTTGTGTGAAATATTTGTCCTTGTTCATTAGTCCTTGTGACTTGTTGTGTTAAACAATTGTACTTGTTCATTAGTCCATGTGACTCGTTGTGTGAACCATTTGTCTTTGTTCAATAGTCCTTGTGATTCGTTGTGTAAACCATTTATCCTTGTTCATTAGTCCTTGTGAGTGGTTGTGTTAAACAATTGTAATTGTTCATTAGTGCATGTGACTCGTTGTGCGAACCATTTGTCCTTGTCCATTAGCCCTTGTGACTCGTTGTGTGAATCATTTGTCCTTGTTTATTAGTAAATATGACTCGTTGTGTGAACCATTAGTAAATATGACTCGTTGTGTGAACCATTAGTAAATATGACTCGTTGTGTGAACCGTTTGTCCTTGGTCATTAGCCCTTGTGACTCGTTGTGTTAAACAATTGTACTTGCTCATTAGTCCATTTGACTCGTTGGGTGAACCGTTTGTCCTCGTTCATTAGTCTTTGTGACTCGTTGTGTAAATCATTTGTCCTTGTTCATTAGTCCTTGTGTCTCGTTGTGTTAAATTAATTGTACTTGTTCATTAGTCCATGTGATTCGTTGTGTGAACCATTTGTCCTTGTTTATTAGTAAATCAAACTCGTTGTGTGAACCATTTGTTCTTGTTCATTAGTCCTTGTGACTCCTTGTGTTTGTTAAACAATTGTACTTGTTCATTAGTCCATGTGACTCGTTGAGTGAACCATTTGTCCTTGTTCATTAGCCCTTGTGACTCGTTGTGTGAACCATTTGTCCTTGTTTATTAGTAAATGTGACTCGTTGTGTGAACTATTTGTCCTTGTTCATTAGTCTTCGTGACTCGTTATGTTAAACAATTGTAATTGTTCATTAGTCCATGTGACTCGTTGTGTGAACCATTTGTCCTTGTTCAATAGTCTTTGTGACTCGTTGTGTTAAACAATTGTAATTGTTCATTAGTCCTTGTGACTCGTTGTGTGAACCATTTGTCCTTGTTCATTAGTCCTTGAGACTCGTTGTGTTAAACAATTGTACTTGCTCATTAGTTCATTTGACTCGTTGGGTGAACCGTTTGTCCTCGTTCATTAGTCCTTGTGACTTGTTGTGCAAACCATTTATCCTTGTTCATTAGTCCTTGAGTCTCGTTGTGTTAAAAAAATTGTACTTGTTCATTAGTCCATGTGATTCGTTGTGTGAACCATTTGTCCTTATTCATTAGCTTTTGTGACTCATTGTGTGATCCATTTGTCCTTGTTTATTAGTAAATGTGACTCGTTGTGTGAACCATTTGTTCTTGTTCATTAGTCCTTGTGACTCCGTGTGTTAAACAATTGTACTTGTTCATTAGTCCATGTGACTCGTTGTGTGAACCATTTGTCCTTGTTCATTAGCCCTTGTGACTCGTTGTGTTAAACAATTGTATTTGTTCATTAGTCCATGTGACTCGTTGTGTGAACCATTTGTCCTTGTCCATTAGCCCTTGTGACTCGTTGTGTGAACCATTTGTCCATGTTTATTAGTAAATGTGACTCGTTGTGTGAACTATTTGTCCTTGTTCAATAGTCCTTGTGACTCGTTGTGTTAAACAATTGTACTTGTTCATTAGTCTAAGTGACTCGTGTGAACTATTTGTCCATGTTCATTAGTCCTTGTGACTTGTTGTGTAAACCATTTGTCCTTGTTCATTAGTCCTTGTGACTCGTAGTGTTAAACAATTGTACTTGTTCACTTGTCCATGTGACTCGTTGGGTGAACCATTTGTCCTCGTTCATTAGTCCTTGTGACTCGTTGTGTAAACCATTTATCCTTGTTCTTTAGTCCTTATGACTCGTTGTGTTAAGATAATTGTACTTGTTCACTAGTCCATGTGACTCATTGTGTGAAATATTTGTCCTTGTTCATTAGCCCTTGTGACTCGTTGTGTTAAACAATTGTACTTGTTCATTAGTCTTCGTGACTCGTTATGTTAAGCAATTGTAATTGTTCATTAATCCATGTGACTCGTTGTCTGAACCAGTTGTCCTTGATCATTAGTCCTTGTGACTCGTTGTGTTAAACAATTGTACTTGTTCATTAGTCCTTGTGAGTGGTTGTGTTAAACAATTGTACTTGTTCATTAGTCCTTGTGAGTGGTTGTGTTAAACAATTGTACTTGTTCATTAGTGCATGTTACTCGTTGTGTGAACCATTTGTCCTTGTCCATTAGCCCTTGTGACTCGTTGTGTGAACCATTTGTCCTTGTTTATTAGTAAATATGACTCGTTGTGTGACCCATTTGTCCTTGTTCAATAGTCTTTATGACTCGTTGTGTTAAACATTTGTAATTGTTCATTAGTCATTGTGACTCGTTGTGTGAACCGTTTGTCCTTGTTCATTAGTCCTTGTGACTTGTTGTGTTAAACAATTTTACTTGCTCATTAGTCCATTTGACTCGTTGGGTGAACCGTTTGTCCTTGTTCATTAGTCTTTGTGACTCGTTGTGTAAACCATTTGTCCTTGTTCATTAGTCCTTGTGTCTCGTTGTGTTAAATTAATTGTACTTGTTCATTAGTCCATGTGATTAGTTGTGTGAACCATTTGTCCTTGTTTATTAGTAAATCTAACTCGTTGTGTGAACCATTTGTTCTTGTTCATTAGTCCTTGTGACTCCTTGTGTTTGTTAAACAATTGTACTTGTTCATTAGTCCATGGGACTCGTTGTGTGAACCATTTATCCTTGTTCATTAGCCCTTGTGACTCGTTGTGTGAACCATTTGTCCTGGTTTATTAGTAAATGTGACTCGTTGTGTGAACTATTTGGCCTTGTTCATTAGTCTTCGTGACTCGTTATGTTAAACAATTGTAATTGTTCATTAGTCCATGTGACTCGTTGTGTTAACCATTTGTCCTTGTTCTTTAGTTCTTGTGACTTCTTGTGTTAAACAATTAGACTAGTTCATTAGTCCATGTGACTCGTTGTGTGAACCATTTGTCCTTGTTCAATAGTCTTTGTGAGTCGTTGTGTTAAACAATTGTAATTTTTCATTAGTCCTTGTGACTCGTTGTGTGAACCATTTGTCCTTGTTTATTAGTAAATGTGACTCGTTGTGTGAACCATTTGTTCTTGTTCATTAGTCCTTGTGACTCCGTGTGTTAAACAATTGTAATTTTTCATTAGTCTATGTGACTCGTTGTGTGAACCATTTGTCCTTGTTCATTAGCCCTTGTGACTCGTTGTGTTAAACAATTGTATTTGTTCATTTGTCCATGTGACTCGTTGTGTGAACCATTTGTCCTTGTCCATTAGCCCTTGTGACTCGTTGTGTGAACCATTTGTGCTTGTTTATTAGTAAATGTGACTCGTTGTGTGAACTATTTGTCCTTGTTCAATAGTCCTTGTGACTCGTTGTGTCAAAAAACAATTGTACTTGTTCATTAGTCTAAGTGACTCGTGTGAACCATTTGTCCTAGTTCATTAGCCCTTGTGACTCGTTGTGTTAAACAATTGTATTTGTTCATTAGTCCATGTGACTCGTTGTGTGAACCATTTGTCCTTGTCCATTAGCCCTTGTGACTCGTTGTGTGAACCATTTGTCCATGTTTATTAGTAAATGTGACTCGTTGTGTGAACTATTTGTCCTTGTTCAATAGTCCTTGTGACTCGTTGTGTTAAACAATTGTCCTTGTTCATTAGTCTAAGTGACTCGTGTGAACTATTTGTCCATGTTCATTAGTCCTTGTGACTTGTTGTGTAAACCATTTGTCCTTGTTCATTAGTCCTTGTGACTCGTAGTGTTAAACAATTGTACTTGTTCACTTGTCCATGTGACTCGTTGGGTGAACCATTTGTCCTCGTTCATTAATCTATGTGACTCGTTGTGTAAACCATTTATCCTTGTTCTTTAGTCCTTTTGACTCGTTGTGTTAAGATAATTGTACTTGTTCACTAGTCCATGTGACTCGTTGTGTGAAATATTTGTCCTTGTTCATTAGCCCTTGTGACTCGTTGTGTTAAACAATTGTACTTGTTCATTAGTTTCGTGACTCGTTATGTTAAGCAATTGTAATTGTTCATTAATCCATGTGACTCGTTGTCTGAACCAGTTGTCCTTGATCATTAGTCCTTGTGACTCGTTGTGTTAAACAATTGTACTTGTTCATTAGTCCATGTGACTCGTTGTGTGAACCATTTGTCCTTGTTAAATAGTCCTTGTGATTCGTTGTGTAAACCATTTATCCTTGTTCATTAGTCCTTGTGAGTGGTTGTGTTAAACAATTGTACTTGTTCATTAGTGCATGTTACTCGTTGTGTGAACCATTTGTCCTTGTCCATTAGCCCTTGTGACTCGTTGTGTGAACCATTTGTCCTTGTTTATTAGTAAATATGACTCGTTGTGTGACCCATTTGTCCTTGTTCAATAGTCTTTATGACTCGTTGTGTTAAACATTTGTAATTGTTCATTAGTCCTTGTGACTCGTTGTGTGAACCGTTTGTCCTTGTTCATTAGTCCTTGTGACTTGTTGTGTTAAACAATTTTACTTGCTCATTAGTCCATTTGACTCGTTGGGTGAACCGTTTGTCCTTGTTCATTAGTCTTTGTGACTCGTTGTGTAAACCATTTGTCCTTGTTCCTTAGTCCTTGTGTCTCGTTGTGTTAAATTAATTGTACTTGTTCATTAGTCCATGTGATTAGTTGTGTGAACCATTTGTCCTTGTTTATTAGTAAATCTAACTCGTTGTGTGAACCATTTGTTCTTGTTCATTAGTCCTTGTGACTCCTTGTGTTTGTTAAACAATTGTACTTGTTCATTAGTCCATGTGCCTCGTTGTGTGAACCATTTGTCCTTGTTCATTAGCCCTTGTGACTCATTGTGTGAACCATTTGTCCTTGTTTATTAGTAAATGTGACTCGTTGTGTGAACTATTTGTCCTTGTTCAATAGTCCTTGTGACTCGTTGTGTTAAACAATTGTACTTGTTCATTAGTCTAAGTGACTCGTGTGAACTATTTGTCCATGTTCATTAGTCCTTGTGACTTGTTGTGTAAACCATTTGTCCTTGTTCATTAGTCCTTGTGACTCGTAGTGTTAAACAATTGTACTTGTTCACTTGTCCATGTGACTCGTTGGGTGAACTATTTGTCCTCGTTCATTAGTCCTTGTGACTCGTTGTGTAAACCATTTATCCTTGTTCTTTAGTCCTTGTGACTCGTTGTGTTAAGATAATTGTACTTGTTCACTAGTCCATGTGACTCGTTATGTGAAATATTTGTCCTTGTTCATTAGCCCTTGTGACTCGTTGTGTTAAACAATTGTACTTGTTCATTAGTCTTCGTGACTCGTTATGTTAAGCAATTGTAATTGTTCATTAATCCATGTGACTCGTTGTCTGAACCAGTTGTCCTTGATCATTAGTCCTTGTGACTCGTTGTGTTAAACAATTGTACTTGTTCATTAGTCCATGTGACTCGTTGTGTGAACCATTTGTCCTTGTTCAATAGTCCTTGTGATTCGTTGTGTAAACCATTTATCCTTGTTCATTAGTCCTTGTGAGTGGTTGTGTTAAACAATTGTACTTGTTCATTAGTGCATATTACTCGTTGTGTGAACCATTTGTCCTTGTCCATTAGCCCTTGTGACTCGTTGTGTGAACCATTTGTCCTTGTTTATTAGTAAATATGACTCGTTGTGTGAACCATTTGTCCTTGTTCAATAGTCTTTATGACTCGTTGTGTTAAACATTTGTAATTGTTCATTAGTCCTTGTGACTCGTTGTGTGAACCGTTTGTCCTTGTTCATTAGTCCTTGTGACTTGTTGTGTTAAACAATTTTACTTGCTCATTAGTCCATTTGACTCATTGGGTGAACCGTTTGTCCTTGTTCATTAGTCTTTGTGACTCGTTGTGTAAACCATTTGTCCTTGTTCATTAGTCCATGTGATTCGTTGTGTGAACCATTTGTCCTTGTTTATTAGTAAATCTAACTAGTTGTGTGAACCATTTGTTCTTGTTCATTAGTCCTTGTGACTCCTTGTGTTTGTTAAACAATTGTACTTGTTCATTAGTCCATGTGACTCGTTGTGTGAACCATTTGTCCTTGTTCATTAGTCCATGTGACTCGTTGTGTGAACCATTTGTCCTTGTTCATTAGTTCTTGTGACTTCTTGTGTTAAACAATTAGACTAGTTCATTAGTCCATGTGACTCGTTGTGTGAACCATTTGTCCTTGTTCAATAGTCTTTGTTACTCGTTGTGTTAAACAATTGAAATTGTTCATTAGTCCTTGTGACTCGTTGTGTGAACCGTTTGTCCTTGTTCATTAGTCCTTGTGACTCGTTGTGTTAAACAATTGTACTTGTTCATTATTCCATGTGATTCGTTGTGTGAACCATTTGTCCTTATTCATTAGCTTTTGTGACTCATTGTGTGATCCATTTGTCCTTGTTTATTAGTAAATGTGACTCGTTGTGTGACCCATTTGTTCTTGTTCATTAGTCCTTGTGACTCCGTGTGTTAAACAATTGTACTTGTTCATTAGTCCATGTGACTCGTTGTGTGAACCATTTGTCCTTGCTCATTAGCCCTTGTGACTCGTTGTGTTAAACAATTGTATTTGTTCATTAGTCCATGTGACTCGTGGTGTGAGCCATTTGTCCTTGTTCATTAGTCTTTGTGACTCGTTGTGTTAAACAATTGTAATTGTGCATTAGTCCATGTGACTCGTTGTGTGAACCATTTATCTTTTTTCATTAGTCCTTGCGACTCGTTGTGTGAACCATTTGTCCTTGTTTATTAGTAAATATGACTCGTTGTGTGAACCATTTGTCCTTGTTCAATAGTCTTTATGACTCGATGTGTTAAACATTTGTAATTGTTTATTAGGCCTTGTGAATCGTTGTGTGAACCGTTTGTCCTTGTTCATTAGTCCTTGTGACTTGTTGTGTTGAACAATTTTACTTGCTCATTAGTCCATTTGACTCGTTGGGTGAACCGTTTGTCCTTGTTCATTAGTCTTTGTGACTCGTTGTGTAAACCATTTGTCCTTGTTCATTAGTCCTTGTGTCTCGTTGTGTTAAATTAATTGTACTTGTTCATTAGTCCATGTGATTCGTTGTGTGAACCATTTGTCCTTGTTTATTAGTAAATCTAACTCCTTGTGTTTTTTAAACAATTGTACTTGTTCATTAGTCCATGTGACTCGTTGTGTGAACCATTTGTCCTTGTTCATTAGCCCTTGTGACTCGTTGTGTGAACCATTTGTCCTTGTTTATTAGTAAATGTGACTCGTTGTGTGAACTATTTGTCCTTTTTCATTAGTCTTCGTGAGTCGTTATGATAAACAATTGTAATTGTTCATTAGTACATGTGACTCGTTGTGTGAACCATTTGTCCTTGTTCATTAGTTCTTGTGACTTCTTGTGTTAAACAATTAGACTAGTTCATTAGTCCATGTGACTCGTTGTGTGAACCATTTGTCCTTGTTCAATAGTCTTTTTTACTCGTTGTGTTAAACAATTGTAATTGTTTATTAGTCCTTGTGACTCGTTGTGTGAACCGTTTGTCCTTGTTCATTAGTCTTTGTGACTCGTTGTGTTAAACAATTGTACTTGTTCATTAGTCCATGTGATTCGTTGTGTGAACCATTTGTCCTTATTCATTAGCTTTTGTGACTCATTGTGTGATCCATTTGTCCTTCTTTATTTGTAAATGTGACTCGTTGTGTGACCCATTTGTTCTTATTCATTAGTCCTTGTGAATCCGTGTGTTAAACAATTGTACTTGTTCATTAGTCCATGTGACTCGTTGTGTGAACCATTTGTCCTTCTTCATTAGCCCTTGTGACTCGTTGTGTTAAACAATTGTATTTGTTCATTAGTCCATGTGACTCGTGGTGTGAGCCATTTGTCCTTGTACATTAGTCCTTGTGACTCGTTGTGTTAAACAATTGTAATTGTGCATTAGTCCATGTGACTCGTTGTGTGAACCATTTATCTTTTTTCATTAGTCCTTGCGACTCGTTGTGTTAAACAATTGTACTTATTCATTAGTCCATGTGACTCGTTGTGTGAACCATTTCTCCTTGTTCATTAGCCCTTGTGACTCGTTGTGTTAAACAATTGAATTTGTTCATAAGTCCATATGACTCGTGGTATGAGCCATTTGTCCTTGTTCATTAGCCCTTCTGACTCGTTGTGTTAAACAATTGTAATTGTGCATTAGTGCATGTGACTCGTTGTGTGAACCATTTATCTTTGTTCATTAGTCTTTGCGACTCGTTGTGTTAAACAATTGTACTTGTCAATTAGTCCTTGTGACTCGTTGTGTGAACTATTTGTCCTTGTTCATTAGTCTTCATGACTCGTTATGTTAAACAGTTGTAATTGTCCATTAGTCCATGTGACTCGTTGTGTGAACCCTTTGTCCTTGTTCATTAGTTCTTGTGACTCCTTGTGTTAAACAATTGTAGTTGTTCTTTAGTCCATGTGACTCGTTGTGTGAACCATTTGTCCTTGTTCATTAGCCCTCGTGACTCGTTGTGTGAACTATTTGTCCTTGTTTATTAGTAAATGTGACTCGTTGTGTGAACTATTTGTCCTTGTTCATTAGTCCTTGTGACTCGTTGTGTTAAACAATTGTACTTGTTCATTTGTCCATGTGACTCGTTGTGCGAACCATTTGTCCTTGTTCATTACTCCTTGTGACTCGTTGTGTTAAACAATTGTACATGTTCCTTACACCATGTGACTCGTTGTGTGATCCATTTGTCCTTGTTCATTAGGTCTTGTCACTAGTTGTGTTAAACAATTATACTTGTTCTTTAGTCCAAGTGACTCGTTGTGTGAACTATTTGTCCTTGTTCATTAGTCCTTGTGACTCCTTGTGTTAAACAATTATACTTGTTCATTAGTCCAAGTGCCTCGTGTGAACCATTCGTCCATGTTCATTAGTCCTTGTGACATGTTGTGTAAACCATTTGTCCTTGTTCATTAGTCCTTGTGACTCGTTGTGTGAAACAATTGTACTTGTTCACTTGTCCATGTGACTCGTTGGGTGAACCATTTGTCCTCGTTCATTAGTCCTTGTGACTCGTTGTGTAAACCATTTGTCCTTGTTCTTTAGTCCTTGTGACTCGTTGTGTTAAAATAATTGTACTTGTTCACTAGTACATGTGACTCGTTGTGTGAACTATTTGTCCTTGTTCATTAGCCCTTGTGACTCGTAGTGTGAACAAATTATCCTTGTTTATTAGTAAATGTGACTCGTTGTGTGAACCAATTGTCCTTGTTCATTAGTCTTCGTGACTCGTTATGTTAAGCAATTGTAATTGTTCATTAGTCCATGTGACTCGTTGTGTGAACCATTTGTCCTTGTTCATTAGTCCTTGTGACTCGTTGTGTTAAACAATTGTACTTGTTCATTTGTCCATGTGACTCGTTGTGCGAACCATTTGTCCTTGTTCATTACTCCTTGTGACTCGTTGTGTTAAACAATTGTACATGTTCCTTACACCATGTGACTCGTTGTGTGATCCATTTGTCCTTGTTCATTAGGTCTTGTCACTAGTTGTGCTAAACAATTATACTTGTTCTTTAGTCCAAGTGACTCGTTGTGTGAACTATTTGTCCTTGTTCATTAGTCCTTGTGACTCCTTGTGTTAAACAATTATACTTGTTCATTAGTCCAAGGGCCTCGTGTGAACCATTCGTCCATGTTCATTAGTCCTTGTGACATGTTGTGTAAACCATTTGTCCTTGTTCATTAGTCCTTGTGACTCGTTGTGTGAAACAATTGTACTTGTTCACTTGTCCATGTGACTCGTTGGGTGAACCATTTGTCCTCGTTCATTAGTCCTTGTGACTCGTTGTGTAAACCATTTGTCCTTGTTCTTTAGTCCTTGTGACTCGTTGTGTTAAAATAATTGTACTTGTTCACTAGTCCATGTGACTCGTTGTGTGAACTATTTGTCCTTGTTCATTAGCCCTTGTGACTCGTAGTGTGAACAAATTATCCTTGTTTATTAGTAAATGTGACTCGTTGTGTGAACCAATTGTCCTTGTTCATTAGTCTTCGTGACTCGTTATGTTAAGCAATTGTAATTGTTCATTAGTCCATGTGACTCGTTGTGTGAACCATTTGTCCTTGTTCATTAGTCCTTGTGACTCGTTGTGTTAAACAATTGTACTTGTTCATTAGTCCATTTGACTCATTGTGTGAACCATTTGTCCTTGTTCATTAGTCCTTGTGACTCGTTGTGTAAACCATTTATCCTTGTTCATTAGTCCTTGAGACTCGTTGTGTTAAACAATTATGCTTGTTCATTAGTCCAAGTGCCTCTTGTGAACCATTTGTCCATGTTCGTCCTTGTGACATGTTGTGTAAACCATTTGTCCTTGTTCATTAGTCCTTGTCACTCGTTGTGTTAAACAATTATACTTGTTCACTTGTCCATGTGACTCGTTAAGTGAACCATTTGTCCTCGTTCATTAGTCCTTGTGACTC
This sequence comes from Silene latifolia, assembly GCF_048544455.1. Taxonomy (NCBI): domain Eukaryota; kingdom Viridiplantae; phylum Streptophyta; class Magnoliopsida; order Caryophyllales; family Caryophyllaceae; genus Silene; species Silene latifolia. Next base: position 349,303 of record NW_027413125.1, read on the forward strand.
GTTGTGTAAACCATTTGTCCTTGATCTTTAGTCCTTGTGACTCGTTGTGTTAAAATAATTGTACTTGTTCACTAGTCCATGTGACTCGTTGTGTGAACTATTTGTCCTTGTTCATTAGCCCTTGTGACTCGTTGTGTGAACAGATTATCCTTGTTTATTAGTAAATGTGACTCGTTGTGTGAACCATTTGTCCTTGTTCAATAGTCTTTCTGACTCGTTGTGTTAAACAATGGTAATTGTTCATTAGTCCTTGTGACTCGTTGTGTGAACCGTTTGTCCTTGTTCATTAGTCCTTGAGACTCGTTGTGTTAAACAATTCTACTTGCTCATTAGTCCATTGGACTCGTTGGGTGAACCGTTTGTCCTCGTTCATTAGTCCTTGTGACTTGTTGTGTAAACCATTTGTCCTTGTTCATTAGTCCTTGTGACTCGTTGTGTGAAACAATTGTACGTTCACTTGTCCATGTGACTCGTTGGGTGAACCATTTGTCCTCATTCATTAGTCCTTATGACTCGTTGTGTAAACCATTTGTCCTTGTTCTTTAGTCCTTGTGACTCGTTGTGTTAAAATAATTGTACTTGTTCACTAGTCCATGTGACTCATTGTGTGAACTATTTGTCCTTGTTCATTAGCCCTTGTGACTCGTAGTGTGAACAAATTATCCTTGTTTATTAATAAATGTGACTCGTTGTGTGAACCAATTGTCCTTGTTCATTAGTCTTCGTGACTTGTTATGTTAAGCAATTGTAATTGTTCATTAGTCCATGTGACTCGTTGTGTGAACCATTTGTCCTTGTTCATTAGTTCTTGTGACTCCTTGTGTTAAACAATTGTACTTGTTCTTTAATCCATGTGACTCGTTGTGTGAACCATTTGTCCATGTTTATTAGTAAATGTGACTCGTTGTGTGAACTATTTGTCCTTGTTCATTAGTCCTTGTGACTCGTTGTGTTAAACAATTGTACTTGTTCATTTGTCCATGTGACTCGTTGTGCGAATCATTTGTCCTTGTTCATTACACCTTGTGACTCGTTGTGTTAAACAATTGTACATGTTCATTACACCATGTGACTCGTTGTGTGATGCATTTGTCCTTGTTCATTAGGTCTTGTCACTAGTTGTGTTAAACAATTATACTTGTTCTTAAGTCTAAGTGACTCGTTGTGTGAACTATTTGTCCTTGTTCATTAGTCCTTGACTCGTTGTGTTAAACAATCATACTTGTTCATTATTCCAAGTGCCTCGTGTGAACCATTTGTCCATGTTCATTAGTCCTTGTGACATGTTGTGTAAACCATTTGTCCTTGTTCATTAGTCCTTATGACTCGTTGTGTTAAACAATTGTACTTGTTCACTTGTCCATGTGACTCGTTGGGTGAACCATTTGTCCTCGTTCATTAGTCCTTGTGCTCGTTGTGTAAACCATTTGTCCTTGTTCTTTAGTCCTTGTGACTCGTTGTGTTAAAATAATTGTACTTGTTCACTAGTCCATGTGACTCGTTGTGTGAACTATTTGTCCTTGTTCATTAGCCCTTGTCACTCGTAGTGTGAACAATTTATCCTTGTTTATTAGTAAAAGTGACTCGTTGTGTGAACCAATTGTCCTTGTTCATTAGTCTTCGTGACTCGTTATGTTAAGCAATTGTAATTGTTCATTAGTCCATGTGACTCGTTTTGTGAACCATTTGTCCTTGTTCATTAGTCCTTGTGACTCGTTGTGTTAAACAATTGTACTTATTCATTAGTCCATGTGACTCGTTGTGTGAACCATTTGTCCTTGTTCATTAGTCCTTGTGACTCGTTGTGTAAACCATTTATCCTTGTTCATTAGTCCTTGAGACTCGTTGTGTTAAACAATTATGCTTGTTCATTAGTCCAAGTGCCTCGTGTGAACCATTTGTCCATGTTCGTCCTTGTGATATGTTGTGTAAACCATTTGTCCTTGTTCATTAGTCCTTGTGACTCGTTGTGTTAAACAATTGTACTTGTTCACTTGTCCATGTGACTCGTTGAGTGAACCATTTGTCCTCGTTCATTAGTCCTTGTGACTCGTTGTGTAAACCATTTGTCCTTGTTCTTTAGTCCTTGTGACTCGTTGTGTTAAAATAATTGTACTTGTTCACTAGTCCATGTGACTCGTTGTGTGAACTGTTTGTCCTTGTTCATTAGCCCTTGTGACTCGTTGTGTGAACAATTTATCCTTGTTTATTAGTAAATGTGACTCGTTGTGTGAACAATTTGTCCTTGTTCAATAGTCTTTGTGACTTGTTGTGTTAAACAATTGTAATTGTTCTTTAATCCTTGTGACTCGTTGTGTGAACCGTTTGTCCTTGTTCATTAGTCCTTGTGACTCGTTGTGTTAAACAATTGTACTTGCTCATTAGTCCATTTGACTCGTTGGGTGAACCGTTTGTCCTCGTTCATTAGTCCTTGTGAATCGGTGTGTAAACCATTTGTCCTTGTTCATTAGGTCTTGTCACTCGTTGTGTTAAACAATTATACTTGTTCTTTAGTCCAAGTGACTCGTTGTGTGAACTATTTGTCCTTGTTCATTAGTCCTTGTGACTCGTTGTGTTAAAAAATTATACTTGTTCATTAGTCCAAGTGCCTTGTGTGAACCATTTCTCCATGTTCATTAGTCCTTGTGACATGTTGTGTAAACCATTTGTCCTTGTTCATTAGTTCTTGTGACTTGTTGTGTTAAAAAATTGTACTTGTTCACTTGTCCATGTGACTCTTTGGGTGAACCATTTGTCCTCGTTCATTAGTCCATGTGACTCGTTGTGTATACCATTTGTCCTTGTTCTTTAGTCCTTGTGACTCGTTGTGTTAAAATAATTGTACTTGTTCACTAGTCCATGTGACTCGTTGTGTGAACTATTTGTCCTTGTTCATTAGCCCTTGTGACTCGTTGTGTGAACAATTTATCCTTGTTTATTAGTAAATGTGACTCGTTGTGTGAACCGATTGTAATTGTTCATTAGTCCATGTGACTCGTTGTGTGAACCATTTGGCCTTGTTCATTAGTCTTCGTGACTCGTTATGTTAAGCAATTGTAATTATTCATTAGTCCATGTGACTCGTTGTGTGAACCATTTGTCCTTGTTCATTAGTCCTTGTGACTCGTTATGTTAAACAATTGTACTTGTTCATTAGTCCATGTGACTCGTTGTGTGAACCATTTGTCCTTGTTCATTGGTCCTTGTGACTCGTTGTGTAAACGATTTATCCTTGTTCATTAGTCCTTGTGACTCGTTGTGTTAAACAATTATACTTGTTCATTAGTCCAAGTGCCTCTGGTGAACCATTTGTCCATGTTCGTCCTTGTGACATGTTGTGTAAACCATTTGTCCTTGTTCATTAGTCCTTGTGACTCGTTGTGTTAAACAATTGTACTTGTTCACTTGTCCATGTGACTCGTTGAGTGAACCATTTGTCCTCGTTCATTAGTCCTTGTGACTCGTTGTGTAAACCATTTGTCCTTGTTCTTTAGTCCTTGTGACTCGTTGTGTTAAAATAATTGTACTTGTTCACTAGTCCATGTGACTCGTTGTGTGAACTATTTGTCCTTGTTCATTAGACCTTGTGACTCGTTGTGTGAACAATTTATCCTTGTTTATTAGTAAATGTGACTCGTTGTGTGAAACATTTGTCCTTGTTCATTAGTCTTCGTGACTCGTTATGTTAAGCAATTGTAATTGTTCATTAGTCCATGTGACTCGTTATGTGAACCATTTTTCCTTGTTCATTAGTCCTTGTGACTCGTTGTGTTAAAGAATTGTACTTGATCATTAGTCCATGTGACTCGTTGTGTGAACCATTTGTCCTTGTTCATTAGTCCTTGTGACTCGTTGTGTAAACCATTTATCCTTGTTCATTAGTCCTTGTGACTCGTTGTGTTAAACAATTATACTTGTTCATTAGTCCAAGTGCCTCGTGTGAACCATTTGTCCATGTTCGTCCTTGTGACATGTTGTGTAAACCATTTGTCCTTGTTCATTAGTCCTTGTGACTCGTTGTGTTAAACAATTGTACTTGTTCACTTGTCCATATGACTCGTTGAGTGAACCATTTGTCCTCGTTCATTAGTCCTTGTGCCTCGTTGTGTAAACCATTTGTCCTTGTTCTTTAGTCCTTGTGACTCGTTGTGTTAAAATAATTTTACTTGTTCACTAGTCCATGTGACTAGTTGTGTGAACAATTTGTCCTTGTTCATTAGCCCTTGTGACTCGTTGTGTGAACAATTTATCCTTGTTTATTAGTAAATGTGACTCGTTGTGTGAACCGATTATAATTGTTCATTAGTCCATGTGACTCGTTGTGTGAACCATTTGGCCTTGTTCATTAGTCTTCGTGACTCGTTATGTTAAGCAATTGTAATTATTCATTAGTCCATGTGACTCGTTGTGTGAACCATTTGTCCTTGTTCATTAGTCCTTGTGACTCGTTATGTTAAACAATTGTACTTGTTCATTAGTCCATGTGACTCGTTGTGTGAACCATTTGTCCTTGTTCATTAGTCCATGTGACTAGTTGTGTAAACCATTTATCCTTGTTCATTAGTCCTTGTGACTCGTTGTGTTAAACAATTATACTTGTTCATTAGTCCAAGTGCCTCGTGTGAACCATTTGTCCATGTTCGTCCTTGTGACATGTTGTGTAAACCATTTGTCCTTGTTCATTAGTCCTTGTGACTCGTTGTGTTAAACAATTGTACTTGTTCACTTGTCCATATGACTCGTTGAGTGAACCATTTGTCCTCGTTCATTAGTCCTTGTGCCTCGTTGTGTAAACCATTTGTCCTTGTTCTTTAGTCCTTGTGACTCGTTGTGTTAAAATAATTGTACTTGTTCACTAGTCCATGTGACTCGTTGTGTGAACTATTTGTCCTTGTTCATTAGCCCTTGTGACTCGTTGTGTGAACAATTTATCCTTGTTTATTAGTAAATGTGACTCGTTGTGTGAACCGATTGTAATTGTTCATTAGTCCATGTGACTCGTTGTGTGAACCATTTGGCCTTGTTCATTAGTCTTCGTGACTCGTTATGTTAAGCAATTGTAATTATTCATTAGTCCATGTGACTCGTTGTGTGAACCATTTGTCCTTGTTCATTAGTCCTTGTGACTCGTTATGTTAAACAATTGTACTTGATCATTAGTCCATGTGACTCGTTGTGTGAACCATTTGTCCTTGTTCATTAGTCCATGTGACTAGTTGTGTAAACCATTTATCCTTGTTCATTAGTCCTTGTGACTCGTTGTGTTAAACAATTATACTTGTTCATTAGTCCAAGTGCCTCGTGTGAACCATTTGTCCATGTTCGTCCTTGTGACATGTTGTGTAAACCATTTGTCCTTGTTCATTAGTCCTTGTGACTCGTTGTGTTAAACAATTGTACTTGTTCACTTGTCCATATGACTCGTTGAGTGAACCATTTGTCCTCGTTCATTAGTCCTTGTGCCTCGTTGTGTAAACCATTTGTCCTTGTTCTTTAGTCCTTGTGACTCGTTGTGTAAACCATTTATCCTTGTTCATTAGTCCTTGTGACTCGTTGTGTTAAACAATTATACTTGTTCATTAGTCCAAGTGCCTCGTGTGAACCATTTGTCCATGTTCGTCCTTGTGACATGTTGTGTAAACCATTTGTCCTTGTTCATTAGTCCTTGTGACTCGTTGTGTTAAACAATTGTACTTGTTCACTTGTCCATATGACTCGTTGAGTGAACCATTTGTCCTCGTTCATTAGTCCTTATGCCTCGTTGCGTAAACCATTTGTCCTTGTTCTTTAGTCCTTGTGACTCGTTGTGTTAAAATAATTCTACTTGTTCACTAGTCCATGTGACTAGTTGTGTGAACAATTTGTCCTTGTTCATTAGCCCTTGTGACTCGTTGTGTGAACAATTTATCCTTGTTTATTAGTAAATGTGACTCGTTGTGTGAACCGATTGTAATTGTTCATTAGTCCATGTGACTCGTTGTGTGAACCATTTGGCCTTGTTCATTAGTCTTCGTGACTCGTTATGTTAAGCAATTGTAATTATTCATTAGTCCATGTGACTCGTTGTGTGAACCATTTGTCCTTGTTCATTAGTCCTTGTGACTCGTTATGTTAAACAATTGTACTTGTTCATTAGTCCATGTGACTCGTTGTGTGAACCATTTGTCCTTGTTCATTAGTCCATGTGACTAGTTGTGTAAACCATTTATCCTTGTTCATTAGTCCTTGTGACTCGTTGTGTTAAACAATTATACTTGTTCATTAGTCCAAGTGCCTCGTGTGAACCATTTGTCCATGTTCGTCCTTGTGACATGTTGTGTAAACCATTTGTCCTTGTTCATTAGTCCTTGTGACTCGTTGTGTTAAACAATTGTACTTGTTCACTTGTCCATATGACTCGTTGAGTGAACCATTTGTCCTCGTTCATTAGTCCTTGTGCCTCGTTGTGTAAACCATTTGTCCTTGTTCTTTAGTCCTTGTGAATCGTTGTGTTAAAATAATTGTACTTGTTCACTAGTCCATGTGACTCGTTGTGTGAACTATTTGTCCTTGTTCATTAGCCCTTGTGACTCGTTGTGTGAACAATTTATCCTTGTTTATTAGTAAATGTGACTCGTTGTGTGAACCGATTGTAATTGTTCATTAGTCCATGTGACTCGTTGTGTGAACCATTTGGCCTTGTTCATTAGTCTTCGTGACTCGTTATGTTAAGCAATTGTAATTATTCATTAGTCCATGTGACTCGTTGTGTGAACCATTTGTCCTTGTTCATTAGTCCTTGTGACTCGTTATGTTAAACAATTGTTCTTGATCATTAGTCCATGTGACTCGTTGTGTGAACCATTTGTCCTTGTTCATTAGTCCATGTGACTAGTTGTGTAATCCATTTATCCATTTATCGTTGTGTTAAACAATTATACTTGTTCATTAGTCCAAGTGCCTCGTGTGAACCATTTGTCCATGTTCGTCCTTGTGACATGTTGTGTAATTATTCATTAGTCCATGTGACTCGTTGTGTGAACCATTTGTCCTTGTTCATTAGTCCTTGTGACTCGTTATGTTAAACAATTGTTCTTGATCATTAGTCCATGTGACTCGTTGTGTGAACCATTTGTCCTTGTTCATTAGTCCATGTGACTAGTTGTGTAATCCATTTATCCTTGTTCATTAGTCCTTGTGACTCGTTGTGTTAAACAATTATACTTGTTCATTAGTCCAAGTGCCTCGTGTGAACCATTTGTCCATGTTCGTCCTTGTGACATGTTGTGTAAATCATTTGTCCTTGTTCATTAGTCCTTGTGACTCGTTATGTTAAACAATTGTACTTGTTCACTTGTCCATATGACTCGTTGAGTGAACCATTTGTCCTCGTTCATTAGTCCTTGTGCCTCGTTGTGTAAACCATTTGTCCTTGTTCTTTAGTCCTTGTGACTCGTTGTGTTAAAATAATTGTACTTGTTCACTAGTCCATGTGACTCGTTGTGTGAACTATTTGTCCTTGTTCATTAGCCCTTGTGACTCGTTGTGTGAACAATTTATCCTTGTTTATTAGTAAATGTGACTCGTTGTGTGAACCGATTGTAATTGTTCATTAGTCCATGTGACTCGTTGTGTGAACCATTTGGCCTTGTTCATTAGTCTTCGTGACTCGTTATGTTAAGCAATTGTAATTATTCATTAGTCCATGTGACTCGTTGTGTGAACCATTTGTCCTTGTTCATTAGTCCTTGTGACTCGTTATGTTAAACAATTGTACTTGTTCATTAGTCCATGTGACTCGTTGTGTGAACCATTTGTCCTTGTTCATTGGTCCTTGTGACTCGTTGTGTAAACCATTTATCCTTGTTCATTAGTCCTTGTGACTCGTTGTGTTAAACAATTATACTTGTTCATTAGTCCAAGTGCCTCTGGTGAACCATTTGTCCATGTTCGTCCTTGTGACATGTTGTGTAAACCATTTGTCCTTGTTCATTACTCCTTGTGACTCGTTGTGTTAAACAATTGTACTTGTTCACTTGTCCATGTGACTCGTTGAGTGAACCATTTGTCCTCGTTCATTAGTCCTTGTGACTCGTTGTGTAAACCATTTGTCCTTGTTCTTTAGTCCTTGTGACTCGTTGTGTTAAAATAATTGTACTTGTTCACTAGTCCATGTGACTCGTTGTGTGAACTATTTGTCCTTGTTCATTAGACCTTGTGACTCATTGTGTGAACAATTTATCCTTGTTTATTAGTAAATGTGACTCGTTGTGTGAAACATTTGTCCTTGTTCATTAGTCTTCGTGACTCGTTATGTTAAGCAATTGTAATTGTTCATTAGTCCATGTGACTCGTTGTGTGAACCATTTTTCCTTGTTCATTAGTCCTTGTGACTCGTTGTGTTAAACAATTGTACTTGATCATTAGTCCATGTGACTCGTTGTTGAACCATTTGTCCTTGTTCATTAGTCCTTGTGACTCGTTGTGTAAACCATTTATCCTTGTTCATTAGTCCTTGTGACTCGTTGTGTTAAACAATTATACTTGTTCATTACTCCAAGTGCCTCGTGTGAACCATTTGTCCATGTTCGTCCTTGTGACATGTTGTGTAAACCATTTGTCCTTGTTCATTAGTCCTTGTGACTCGTTGTGTTAAACAATTGTACTTGTTCACTTGTCCATATGACTCGTTGAGTGAACCATTTGTCCTCATTCATTAGTCCTTGTGCCTCGTTGTGTAAACCATTTGTCCTTGTTTTTTAGTCCTTGTGACTCGTTGTGTTAAAATAATTTTACTTGTTCACTAGTCCATGTGACTAGTTGTGTGAACAATTTGTCCTTGTTCATTAGCCCTTGTGACTCGTTGTGTGAACAATTTATCCCTGTTTATTAGTAAATGTGACTCGTTGTGTGAACCATTTGTCCTTGTTCATTAGTCTTCGTGACTCGTTATGTTAAGCAATTGTAATTGTTCATTAGTCCATGTGACTCGTTGTGTGAACCATTTGTCCTTGTTCATTAGTCCTTGTGACTCGTTGTGTTAAACAATTGTACTTGATCATTAGTCCATGTGACTCGTTGTGTGAACCAGTTGTCCTTGTTCATTAGTCCTTGTGACTCGTTGTGTAAACCATTTATCCTTGTTCATTAGTCCTTGTGACTCGTTGTGTTAAACAATTATACTTGTTCATTAGTCCAAGTGCCTCTGGTGAACCATTTGTCCATGTTCGTCCTTGTGACATGTTGTGTAAACCATTTGTCCTTGTTCAATAGCCCTTGTGACTCGTTGTGTGAACAATTTGTCCTTGTTCATTAGCCCTTGTGACTCGTTGTGTGAACAATTTATCCTTGTTTATTAGTAAATGTGACTCGTTGTGTGAACCATTTGTAATTGTTCATTAGTCCATGTGACTCGTTGTGTGAACCATTTGGCCTTGTTCATTAGTCTTCGTGACTCGTTATGTTAAGCAATTGTAATTATTCATTAGTCCATGTTACTCGTTGTGTGAACCATTTGTCCTTGTTCATTAGTCCTTGTGACTCGTTATGTTAAACAATTGTACTTGTTCATTAGTCCATGTGACTCGTTGTGTGAACCATTTGTCCTTGTTCATTGGTCCTTGTGACTCGTTGTGTAAACCATTTTTCCTTGTTCATTAGTCCTTGTGACTCGTTGTGTTAAACAATTATACTTGTTCATTAGTCCAAGTGCCTCGTGTGAACCATTTGTCCATGTTCGTCCTTCTGACATGTTGTGTAAACCATTTGTCCTTGTTCATTAGTCCTTGTGACTCGTTGTGTTAAACAATTGTACTTGTTCACTTGTCCATGTGACTCGTTGAGTGAACCATTTGTCCTCGTTCATTAGTCCTTGTGCCTCGTTGTGTAAACCATTTGTCCTTGTTCTTTAGTCCTTGTGACTCGTTGTGTTAAAATAATTGTACTTGTTCACTAGTCCATGTGACTAGTTGTGTGAACAATTTGTCCTTGTTCATTAGCCCTTGTGACTCGTTGTGTGAACAATTTATCCCTGTTTATTAGTAAATGTGACTCGTTGTGTGAACCATTTGTCGTGTTCATTAGTCTTCGTGACTCGTTATGTTAAGCAATTGTAATTGTTCATTAGTCCATGTGACTCGTTGTGTGAACCATTTGTCCTTGTTCATTAGTCCTTGTGACTCGTTGTGTTAAACAATTGTACTTGTTCATTAGTCCATGTGACTCGTGGTGTGAACCATTTTTCCTTGTTCATTGGTCCTTGTGACTCGTTGTGTAAACCATTTATCCTTGTTCTTTAGTCCTTGTGACTCGTTGTGTTAAAATAATTGTACTTGTTCATTAGCCCTTGTGACTCGTTGTGTGAACCGTTTGTCCTTATTCATTAGCTTTTGTGACTCATTGTGTGATCCATTTGTCCTTGTTTATTAGTAAATGTGACTCGTTGTGTGAACCATTTGTTCTTGTTCATTAGTCCTTGTGACTCCGTGTGTTAAACAATTGTACTTGTTCATTAGTCCATGTGACTCGTTGTGTGAAATATTTGTCCTTGTTCATTAGCCCTTGTGACTCGTTGTGTGAACAATTTATCCTTGTTTATTAGTAAATGTGACTCGTTGTGTGAACCATTTGTCCTTGTTCTATAGTCTTTGTGACTCGTTGTGTTAAACAATTGTAATTGTTCATTAGTCCTTCTGACACGTTGTGTGAACCGTCTGTCCTTGTTCATTAGTCCTTGTGACTCGTTGTGTTAAACAATTGTACTTGCTCATAAGTCCATTTGACTCGTTGGGTGAACCGTTTGTCCTCGTTCATTAGTCCTTGTGACTCGTTGTGTAAACCATTTGTCGTTGTTCATTAGGTCTTGTCACTCGTTGTGTTAATCAATTATACTTGTTCTTTAGTCTAAGTGACTCGTTGTGTGAACTATTTGTCCTTGTTCATTAGTCCTTGTGACTCGTTGTGTTAAACAATTATACTTGTTCATTAGTCCATGTGACTCGTTGTGTGAACCATTTATGTTTGTTCATTAGTCCTTGCGACTCTTTGTGTTAAAAAATTGTACTTGTCAATTAGTCCTTGTGACTCGTTGTGTTAAACAATTATACTTGTTCATTAGTCCAAGTGCCTCGTGTGAACTATTTGTCCATGTTCATTAGTCCTTGTGACATGTTGTGTAAACCATTTGTCCTTGTTCATTAGTCCTTATGACTCGTTGTGTTAAACAATTGTACTTGTTCACTTGTCCATGTGACTCGTTGGGTGAACCATTTGTCCTTGTTCATTAGTCCTTGTGACTCGTTGTGTAAACCATTTGTCCTTGTTCTTTAGTCCTTGTGACTCGTTGTGTTAAAATAATTGTACTTGTTCACTAGTCCATGTGACTCGTTGTGTGAACTATTTGTCCTTGTTCATTAGCCCTTGTGACTCGTAGTGTGAACAATTTATCCTTGTTTATTAGTAAAAGTGACTCGTTGTGTGAACCAATTGTCCTTGTTCATTAGTCTTCGTGACTCGTTATGTTAAGCAATTGTAATTGTTCATTAGTCCATGTGACTCGTTTTGTGAACCATTTGTCCTTGTTCATTAGTCCTTGTGACTCGTTGTGTTAAACAATTGTACTTATTCATTAGTCCATGTGACTCGTTGTGTGAACCATTTGTCCTTGTTCATTAGTCCTTGTGACTCGTTGTGTAAACCATTTATCCTTGTTCATTAGTCCTTGAGACTCGTTGTGTTAAACAATTATGCTTGTTCCTTAGTCCAAGTGCCTCGTGTGAACCATTTGTCCATGTTCGTCCTTGTGATATGTTGTGTAAACCATTTGTCCTTGTTCATTAGTCCTTGTGACTAGTTGTGTTAAACAATTGTACTTGTTCACTTGTCCATGTGACTCGTTGAGTGAACCATTTGTCCTCGTTCATTGGTCCTTGTGACTCGTTGTGTAAACCATTTGTCCTTGTTCTTTAGTCTTTGTGACTCGTTGTGTTAAACAATTGTAATTGTTCATTAGTCCTTGTGACTCGTTGTGTCAACCGTTTGTCCTTTTTCATTAGTCCTTGTGACTCGTTGTGTTGAACAATTGTACTTGCTCATTAGTCCATTTGACTCGTTGGGTGAACCGTTTGTCCTCGTTCATTAGTCCTTGTGAATCGTTGTGTAAACCATTTGTCCTTGTTCATTAGGTCTTGTCACTCGTTGTGTTAAACAATTATACTTGTTCTTTAGTCCAAGTGACTCGTTGTGTGAACTATTTGTCCTTGTTCATTAGTCCTTGTGACTCGTTGTGTTAAAAAATTATACTTGTTCATTAGTCCAAGTGCCTTGTGTGAACCATTTGTCCATGTTCATTAGTCCTTGTGACATGTTGTGTAAACCATTTGTCCTTGTTCATTAGTCCTTGTGACTTGTTGTGTTAAAAAATTGTACTTGTTCACTTGTCCATGTGACTCGTTGGGTGAACCATTTATCCTCGTTCATTAGTCCTTGTGACTCGTTGTGTAAACCATTTGTCCTTGTTCTTTAGTCCTTGTGACTCGTTGTGTTAAAATAATTGTACTTGTTCACTAGTCCATGTGACTCGTTGTGTGAACTATTTGTTCTTGTTCATTAGCCCTTGTGACTCGTTGTGTGAACAATTTATCCTTGTTTATTAGTAAATGTGACTCGTTGTGTGAACCATTTTTAATTGTTCATTAGTCCATGTGACTCGTTGTGTGAACCATTTGTCCTTGTTCATTAGTCTTCGTGACTCGTTATGTTAAGCAATTGTAATTGTTCATTAGTCCATGTGACTCGTTGTGTGAACCATTTGTCCTTGTTCATTAGTCCTTGTGACTCGTTATGTTAAACAATTGTACTTGTTCATTAGTCCATGTGACTCGTTGTGTGAACCATTTGTCCTTGTTCATTAGTCCTTGTGACTCGTTTTGTAAACCATTTATCCTTGTTCATTAGTCCTTGTGACTCGTTTTGTTAAACAATTATACGTGTTCACTAGTCCAAGTGCCTCTGGTGAACCATTTGTCCATGTTCGTCCTTGTGACATGTTGTGTAAACCATTTGTCCTTGTTCATTAGTCCTTGTGACTCGTTGTGTTAAACAATTGTACTTGTTCACTTGTCCATGTGACTCGTTGAGTGAACCATTTGTCCTCGTTCATTAGTCCTTGTGACTCGTTGTGTAAACCATTTGTCCTTGTTCTTTAGTCCTTGTGACTCGTTGTGTTAAAATAATTGTACTTGTTCACTAGTCCATGTGACTCGTTGTGTGAACTATTTGTCCTTGTTCATTAGCCCTTGTGACTCGTTGTGTGAACAATTTATCCTTGTTTATTAGTAAATGTGACTCGTTGTGTGAAACATTTGTCCTTGTTCATTAGTCTTCGTGACTCGTTATGTTAAGCAATTGTAATTGTTCATTAGTCCGTGTGACTCGTTGTGTGAACCATTTGTCCTTGTTCATTAGTCCTTGTGACTCGTTGTGTTAAACAATTGTACTTGATCATTCGTCCATGTGACTCGTTGTGTGAACCATTTGTCCTTGTTCATTAGTCTTTGTGACTCGTTGTGTAAACCATTTATCCTTGTTCATTAGTCCTTGTGACTCGTTGTGTTAAACAATTATACTTGTTCATTAGTCCAAGTGCCTCGTGTGAACCATTTGTCCATGTTCGTCCTTGTGACATGTTGTGTAAACCATTTGTCCTTGTTCATTAGTCCTTGTGACTCGTTGTGTTAAACAATTGTACTTGTTCACTTGTCCATGTGACTCGTTGAGTGAACCATTTGTCCTCGTTCATTAGTCCTTGTGACTCGTTGTGTAAACCATTTGTCCTTGTTCTTTAGTCCTGTGGACAGCGGGCCGCCCACGGGGGCGCTTGGTGAAGGTCGAAACAAGCGTTTGCATTTTGTATGGAGTCGCCACCAATTTTTATGGGAAATTGGAACCGTTCGAGTACCTCGTGTCATGTCAAGACACAAAGTAGTGACATGAACACTAAGCAATCGTTACCCTTAGCATTCTATGTCTAGAATGACTCTCGTGGATGCCAATGAACACGGGTGCTCACGGAGATCTGGAGTAAGGGGTGAGGGTACGTATTAGGAAGCTCTTTTGATCGAACACCTAATCCCGCCCGCCTCGATAGCGGCCTCTACTAATGATTAGGGAAGTTATTCGTACTTGATATATCGTCGGCTATATGCATGCAATGCAACATCCAAGTTTTAATCCTAGCATGTGAGAATTAAACTAAGTCGGTGAAACACGTAATTAGCATACAATTGGGGTCGAAGTAGGATTTAATGTTGATTTACATGTGAGAACATACAAATGATAAAAGAAATACAATAACAATAAATTACAATAATGAAAATTACATTGATTACAACGGATTAGGCGATTTATGTCGAAAATACCTTCAAAACGGATAATTTGAGAAAAAGAATAAAAGAAGGAATTACGAACAGAACAGAAGTGATAATACGGATAATAGTTGATTAATACGTAAGCTAATTAAACTAAGTCAAGGCAGAAACGGAGTTCAGGGACAGAAATCATCCTGGAACAGCGCAGCAGATCGCGCCCTGCGAAGAGAGCGCAGCAGTTGCTGCGTCTGTTCCAAGGGTGAGTTCTGGCTGTGAAGCCGGAACTGCAAATCGTTAATTTGAATTGATGAATTTAATGACGGATTAAAATATTTACTCGGATGGAAGTGATTAATAGGTTAATTACATGTGAATGATGGTCATAAAAGCGATAAACATGGACGGGATGAACCGGAAACAGATTATTTACATGAAATTATGATGAAAATATTAATGAGTCTTCTATTGAAATAAGTCGATTAGGCTAAATACAACGGATATACAACGAATATGTGACGAACATGCGAATAAACAGATTAAACTATATCAAAGACGAATTCCAGAAACTCAATATGATTAAATTGAATCTCTAAAATCCGGGTTTGAATTTAATGACGAAAACCCGTAAATATTGGATTATTTAGGATTTAAGTCGGATTTATGACGAATTAAAACATGCTAATGATGGTGAACAATAATACCTATGGATTATTATGATGTTAAGACGAAGAATTAATGAGACGAAACAAACAAAGGAAAGAATTTGAACACGAATTACAGAGGACAAACGAAGAAGAAAGGAAGCGAGGCTGCGGCGACCTCACGAAGAGGCGCGGCGAGAATGCGCTCCTTCGAAGAGCGCGGCGATTGCTGCGTCCTTTCTCGATGTTATCTCTTCGGAAATCCGCAAAAACAGGTTTTAACAAAGGGTTTTAGAAATCGATTTTAACGGTATTTTCGACATAAATCTTACAATTGATGATACGAAAAGTAAAATACAATAAATAAATAAGGATTATACACCCTCAGACTTACATGTTGACGAAACGAGAAGAACAAAGATATCGATTAGTGATGCTCGACGCGAATGCAAAGAGAGTGCCCTCGTAAGAGGAAAACGATTGATTAATTAAGTTGATTATTGTGTCGTTGGTCAAATTGGTCGGTCATGAAACGGAGAGGCTGGCACCCGGAAAGATCCGAGCTTACGTGGTCGAAAGTTCAAGCACGTAGGCGCCAATAAGTAAGAACAAAGTCTAGAATGCAAAGGGAGAAGAGAAGGGCGGACACTCGCGTGAGAAATATGAGGAGCGAAGGCTCCTATTTATACTAATCACGTGAAGGAATTAGGGTTTCGGAGACTCTTTGGAAGTGAATCTCGGAAAGATATGAAAAAGATACGTAAAACATGCGAGAAAAGGGCTGGGAAGAGGCGCAGCAGACCATGCGTCTCTTGGAAGAGGCGCAGCGCTCTTTGCGTCCATTCCCAGGAGGTTTCCTCCTGCTGAAGAAAGATTTCCGCGTTTGAGTTATGGTAGGACGGAAATAATTCGATTATCTTTAATATCTTATATGAATATTACGGGATATTATTTGCCAAAAGATAAAATTTACGAAATATGGAATAGAAATATCCGGAACATTCCAGAACATTCTGACTCGGGATTTAACGGTTATCGAGAAAATGGAGACGGTTTTTGACCCGGACTCGAATGTACTCTAATTTCGCCAAAACGACCGTATCGGTGCGTAGATGACATCTAAGAGGTAGACATTGATATTTGAGCAATCACTTGACGATAATCTTACGAACTGTCACAAATCGTTCCGCGTATCAAACATGCGGCCCAATCATCACCGGGTGGTTTGCGGGAGGTGCAGAAACGAGGTATCTCTGAGCCCCCACTTTGACCGAGGCTTGGACAAGGCGAAAGTCAAAGTATAGCCATCAGGTCAATCGAAGATTAGAACTCGACGACTATGGCGACGCGAGGCGCTCAAGGGGGTCGAGCCAAGGACTGTCGTAGGGAACATTTTAGAGTCTGTCGACTATCGGGGAGGGTCGTTTAAAGTCCATTAGACCACGTAAGGAGGCTCGCTTGACCATAAGAAGAGACCATACCTGAGACTTCTTCTCGAGATGCTTTCGGAGTTGCGTAGGAGCTAAGGTTGAGCATGGGAGCTAAGGGTAAGACCTAAAGGGTATATAAGGATTATGCTAGGGTATGGGGCCCTAAAGGAAAGCATTGACGGGAAGGAGGCCTAACAATAAGGTCAACTTAAAGGTGGCTAAGGTTTGGGTATAGGAATTTCTGGAGAACGACACCCTGTCGAACTCCGCGGGGAAACACAAAATATAGTGAGGGTAGCAGGACGTCGGTAGAAACTGCTGGGGCATCCGCTTGCGTCGGTCTCAAGCGAACTCTGGCAAAACTTGAGGTTGAATCTGCTTGCGTCGGTCTCAAGCGAACTCTTGTTGGGGAATATATTGACGATTAGGAACATCTTGATCGCCATGGAAGAAATCTTGAGTGAGCAATATCTTGCAAAATATATCATACTGGGGGATGACGACTAGGAACATCTTGATCGTCATGGAAGAAATCTTGAGTGAGCAATCTTTGCAAAATATTTGCTACTGGCTGGATATGAGGATTTGAGCAATACGCAAAATATCATCGTATACTGGGAAAATGAATAATAATATGCAACAGTCATTCTTTGGTGATAAAATGCGGGCCGGAACGAAAGAAAATCGTCGAACGGACCAAAAGAGTAAAATAGCATCGAGGAAGAGGCGCACCAAAGATGGGCCCACAAATAACGAACTTATAACGAATTTTTGAAAATCCATGTGGAGGGAACAAAAGGAAGAGGCGCAGCAAGAGCTGCGTCTCTTGGAAGAGGCGCGCGCCCTTTCTTGCGTCTTTTCCCCAATTTGGCTTTCCTGCGTAAAAACGCGAAAATCAGAGGCATTGTGTTCATTTGCATTCGAGACATAAATCACTCATTTCTCTCTCAAATCTTCACTATTTCCGCCAAGGTTTGATTCAAAAGCTTGCTTTAAACATGACTAATCGAGGTATGTGTCTTGATCTTGCATTAATCTTCTACATTTGTCGAATTTTGAGCCGCGAAAATTAGGGTTTTCGACCCTTTTGATCGAAAATTTGGGGCTTTTCCCCCAAATGGATTTGCCTTGCCAAATTGACACTAGAAATGGATAGGAGGTAGTGTTAGGAACACAACCATGTATTCGCTTCGAATTTTCATCAAGTTTTGAGCCTTTGAGTGAATTTTGAGACGGTTTTACAGCTGAACCGTAAATTGCTTCGAAAATAGCCTTAGGATTGCCCATTTGTGATGAAATTTGATATTTGGGATCCTTGAATGATGGGTAAACTTCCTACCATCTCAGAATTTTGGTTTGTGACAACTTTTTCAGAACACCTTTCTAGGGCATAATCACCGTTATAGCGAAATGCTGCCAAATTTCCGACTCGAACCCAGAACTAGGCTTCGAATTGGACTTGACTTGACCCAATTCGTCACATGAGTGACCGGGTTGATGGGAACATGGCCAAGGATGGCACGGGAGGAGCAGTTTCAGGGCTTTGAAGGCTTGAAAACCCCTTTAACAAAGGCTTGTCGTCGTGTGACGCGGCCTGAATTTGCTTTGCAGGTGATGAGGCTTCTACTTCTGGGAGAGCTCCCATGGAGATAGACGCCACTGTTGTTGAGGAGGCTTTAGAGCAGGCCTTCACCGCTGCGGTGATGGCTGCTGGAGACGAGGCTCACGAGGAGGAAGCCGTCGAGGAGGAGGAGGCCCCGAGACGGGCCAACGTCGGGCGAGGAGGTCGTCAGCTGAGAGGAGCTCCTGCGTGGGCTGAGACTTGGGAGAGCAGGCACCTCGTGTGGGCTGCAGAGGGTCACCTGTCCTACAGGACGGTGAAGAGCTTGGTAAATAGGAATTCACTACTCACACCTGTCCTCTTTCATTCTTTTTGTCCAAATTTCTTTCAAATTTCATTCAAAACTAAAGATAGCTTTGTTTCAAATCATAATAGGAGGCCGAGAACATCAGGTCGTTCTCGGGTTACACGACAGCGATGGAGCACTACGAGCAGCTGTCGGCGGAGGAGAGGACCATGATCGAGCGTAGAGCGTTCGGTCCTCTGGTTCAGGTCTGGAGGGATATCGTGAAGAGGAAGTTGCGGGCTAACCTTAGCCTGGTCCGCGCTTTCTTGGACCGATTCTGGGATACGACTTCCACGTTTCACCTACCTTTTGGTGAGGTGGGAGTCACTTTGGAGGATTACGGCATGATTTCTGGTCTGCCGTGTGGGACCGAGGAGATGGTGTGGCGAGAGGCGCCATGAGGGCGGACTCGCCGAGGCGAGGAGGTTGATCGGCGGAACTTGTCGCCGAAGGTCTGTTGCGGTGCGGGTTTGGTACCCGATTCTTACGTTCGAGACTACTTTGCGGGGAAGACCCCGCCGGTGACGATCGATGGGAGGGGGACGGCTCCTCCTCCCCGCACACCGAGCAGAGGGCTCGCTTTGTGGCTTTGGTGGTTTCTGTCTTCGATTTACCTCGGAGACAAGGGCGAGAGGTTGTCGACGAAGCTCCTTCCCTTCCTTTCCGACTCGAGTTCCCTAGGGCGCCGGGACTGGTCATGCTGGTTTTGCGGTCCTCATCCGCTTCATGAGGGCCATGGTTCGTCCGGAGTTGATGGAGAAGGAGACTTCTCCTGGTCTTTGTCGGACTGGACTCCGTTGGAGGTATGAACCTTTAGACCAAAGTAAATTCCTTTCTTTATCAAACTACGAAAGATCGTCATTGATTATTCGTTTACGGCGTGGGTGTACTCTTACTTCCCGAGTCTCGCGCCCAAGAGGACGGAGCCGTTGGAGAGGGCCTATCCCGTGGTGAGGGATTGGGTCATGTGTCGGACGAAGAGCAAGCGTTCTTCTCACAATGTCTACCGGCGGGACGTGAACGCTCTTCACCGAGGCGTGAGTATCCCATCTCGTATTCATTTATTCTTCTTATACTTTGCTTTTAATTGATCATAGGAATGATCTTTGCCTTATCTTGTCGCAAGTGGGTGCCGGACCTTGGGCGGAGTACGCTGGAGCGCCTCCTTTTGTCGCCGAGGTCCTTCGACCTAGGAGCCCGAGTCGACTGCTGTTGAGGACGTCGATGGGTCTTGTGTGGTACTCGGGGCGAGCGGTTGGCTCGTCGGTGCTCTCGGGACGTGTTGACGGTTCCCGTCGATCCTCCCGGGACGATGTTTAGGAGCCTTCGAGGCCGAGAGGGAAGCGGACTTGGTGGCGCCGTGGCGACGACCTTCTTCTCCTTGGCGAGGACTACTCGGCGTTCCTTTACGGGAGGTTGGCGTACTTGCCGGTAGTGGTGAGTATCTTTTACTTTTTTCTTGATTTGATTTCGAGAATTGCGACGAAAGATCATCGATTAACGAGAGCTATTTGTCTTTGCGGGAGGTTGAGGCGGCGGGCATCGAGCCCCCATAGTACCCCGAGACCCTCGAGTACACCGACGCGACCGGGAGGACGACGATCTCCGAGTTGCGTGACTTTGACGTAGCCGTGATCGGATGGCTTAGATGACTGGCAAAGATCGATTCGGAGGGTAAGCCTCCAACTTGTATGACTTTTGTGTAAGAACACATTTGATTGAGTTTGCTCAATTTGCCGAGAATTTCTTTTGATAATGCAGTCGCGCCGTCCCGGTTCGTGGCGCTATGGAGGGTGGCCAACCGGCCTGCGAGCCATCGCCATCGAGGCACTCGTCGGTGGTCGAGGTCGTCGGTATGAACCTTATTTGACTTTTGATTTTGATTTTGATCTTGCTTGAACCGATTGACATGAGCCAATTTATTGTTTACGGGGGTGACCGCGAGTTGGAGCGAGAGTTGACCCAGTCTCGGGAGGAGACGGCTCGCTTGGCCGAGAGAGCTCGAGGTTCGGGACGCCGAGATCGCCGTTCGGTGGCGAGAGTTGCAGAGTTGGAGGGCGCCCAGTAGTCTTTGTGTAGTTTTGTAGACTTGTACATTTGGACATTTGATTTTGAAACATTTTTGGACTCTGTTTGGGGCGCAAGCCCCCAGTTTGCTTGGTCTTTTGGACTCCGTTCGGGGCGCAAGCCCCCAGTTTGCTTGTACATTTGCTTTGTTTGGTGTATATACGATGGCCTGAGTGCCTTTGTTGCTGGGTTGTGTTGCTTGTACCGCAGGTTAGTTCTTGAACAGGTTTGGTAGATAACGGTTTACGCCGTCATCTTTGCCGAAATTTACATAGAAATCACGCAAAACATACATTTTATATACATAAGGCCTTTAATCAGCGCAAAATGAGACGCAAAAGATCACAAAAGTGCAAAAATTTTGCCGGAAATGACCGGACGGTAGGGAGGGTTACCCCCTAAAAAAAGAAAAAAAAGAAATCTATAAGTTTAGAAAATGAAATTAAATAATAGAAATCAATATACACAAGTCAAAATTAAAGTGAAAATTATGTTTAAAATGAAATATGCGAATGTGATATAATGGCAGAAATGTCGATGTTGCCTTGAAATGCGTGCCCGCAAATCTAGGAAATCTGAAACATGGTAAACTTCTCGTATTTACCAAAATAAAACCCCGCAGGAATAGGAAATCATGCGTTATAGAATTAGGAAAGATCCAACGCGGAAATCACAGAAGTGAGACCGGGGAAAAGGCGCAGCATGAGCTGCGTCCTTTTGAAGAAGCAAAGCAGCGCCGCGCCTGTTCCCTGCCGGTCCGTTCGGCGGATTTTTGGAAACAAAGAATTAGTATAAATAGAAGCGTCGACGGAGCTTTAATTTACATAAATCTTTCGTTTCTTCTTCGTCTATTCACATAAAACTCCCAAAATAAATCTTCAAGAGAAAATTGTCATCATGAATACTTTGGAGATCCGCTTGAAGGAATGGACTAATGATTTTTCGAATATGAAGAAGCACGACATGGGTGCTTATAACCTTGGGTCTTTGTTGAGTTTGAAACTCATTAAGGTAGTAAAACCGTTCTTGGATGCTTGCCTTGACTATTGGGACCCGAATTATCATGTTTTCGCATTCCCAGGAGGTGACATTTGCCCATTTCTGAAGAAATTCTTGCTATTGGTGGGTGGGACCCCGAACATCTACCTGCCATTCCTTCCACTTCACAAGGGTATAAGAGCAAATTCAGAGACTTGCTTGGACTGACTAGACTCGAGGTGGACCGCTTAGTTACCCCGAAAGGCGTGAGAATGTTGGACTTTGTAGACCGATTCATCAACAGGGCCGACCCTACTGTTTCTCATGTTGCCAGGAGGAGGGCATTTGGCTTTTGTTTGCTGCACGTGTATGTCTTCCAAGGACACGTTGATGAAGATTTGGGAGGTGATCCCCGTCTTTTGGGTCTTATTGAGCAAATGGAGTGCGCAGAGCCCACTTGTTTATGCTTAGGGAGATTATCTTGGGTTTGGATAATAGGAAATCCAACCGCGATTTGCCGTTCTTGGGGCGTCCCGTCATTTTGCAGGTAAAACACATCTTCATTTTTTTTTTTCTTTTTTTTTTTTTTTTTTTTTTTTTTTTTTGATGTCTAATGCCTGCTTCTGGTAGGTTTGGCTTATGGAACGGCTCCGATTGATCGAGCCCCCAGTTCATGCACTCTCCTATCATGCTCGTTCGATTGCGATGAGGACGCGGTTGTACATGGTGGACTTCACCGGTCCGTGACTATTGGAAGAACAAGTGAAGAATGATGATGGTCCGTTGATTAGGTGGGTTGTACCGTGGTGGCACCTCAAGTCTCATCCTTTGGAGTATCTTCTTTGGATCCCACTAGGTCCGTGCGCATTCCGGGATTGGAGTTTATGGTATGCATCTTTCCGGAAAGATTGATGAGGCAAGTTGGGTTGAAGCAGACGATCCCTAGGCTTGATACCGTCCCAGATCGCTATGGCGCTTACTACAGAGAGTCAAGGGAGTGGGCCATTAAATGGGCCCAAAGAAACATGTGGTTCTTGAGCTTCTCCGCCAATGCTTTGTGGGTGTCGGATTCTTATCTGAGGTGGAGAAAGGCTGCAACTCCGGAAGAGCGAGAGGCGAGGAAACGCGAACCCGTTGACTACAAGGTGCGCGAGGGAGAGAAAGAGAAGGAGAAGCATCCGATGAGAGGGAGAAGAAGAAGCCGGGTTTCAAGTCATTCATCCTTCAAAGAAATCAAAGACTACTCCTGTCGCAGAGGTGGTGGTTGGCAAGAACGGAAGAGTCAGGCCTCGAGAAAGACCGTTGGTGATTAGGTCTGAAGTGGTGCAAGAGCGCCCAGCTCGAGGTCGTGACGGGAAATATGACAAGAATGACAAGGGCAAGGGGAAGATGGAGGAATAGCCCGAGTCTCTTTATTATTATTTTATTATTATTATTATTATTGTAATAAAAAGGAGGGATTTTTAGAATCCTAGCCTATTCTATCTTTATTATGTAACGTACTACTATTATTATTAGAAAGTGAATGAAATAAAAAAGGTTAAATGGTTATGAAACCGTTGAGATTTTCTACTTATTATTCTTGTCGAATTTCAAATGCAATGCAAATGTCCTTCTATTTACATTTTAGATATAATGGGTTGAATCCCGTGAAGGATTGCCTACGTATTCACTTAAAAAGCGAAATCAAACCTTGCGCGTAGTTCGAGTAAATGTAAAAGAATAATTGTTCGAAGCAAGAGCTTGTAATGAACATAGAAAATAAGCATGAGCTTTTGCTTACTCTGGAGGTGCGAATTTAGTTTGTTTGATGATATGAGGATGACAAACTTGTCAAAATGCAAGAGCACAGTGACATTTAGCTTATTTCAGCTTGGCCAGGGGCCGTTTATTTAGTGCCACAAGAGCGACACATGGGTTTACGCGAGGCGCGTGTTTGTTCCTATTCTAGGCATAGTACCGTTTCAGTTGGTCAAGGTTTGTGGGGTTTGAAAACTCATTCCCGGCTAAGTCTGTAATTCTAACCGCACCCCCTGGGAGTATGGATTTGACTAGAAATGGTCCGGCCCAATTAGGTTTGAATTTTCCCCGTGGGTCGACAGGTAAAAGAGCTCTAACCGATTTGAGTACTAAGTCTCCTTCTTTGATGTTTCTTGGCCTAACCCTTTTGTTGAAAGCTCGTTTGATATGTGCTTGATATGTTTGGACATTATGCAAGGCCCGTAGCCTATGTTCATCCAGGAGGATGAGTTCTTCTTACCTATCCCTCTTCCAATCGGCCTCCGGGATTTGACTTTCTAGTAGAATACGCAAGGATGGTATCTCTAGCTCGACTAGTTGTACGGCTTCCATGCCGTAGGTCAAATAGAAAGGAGTAGCCCCAGTGGGCGTCCTGACAGATGTACGGTACCCCCATAAGGCGAAGGGTATCTTGCTTGGCCAATCTCTGTAGTTGTCGATCATTTTCTTGAGAATCGTGACAACATTCTTGTTTGCCGCCTCTACCGCGCCGTTAGTCTGTGGTCTATAGGGCGAAGAGTGGTGATGCTTAATCTTGTACTTGGCTAGCAATTGCTCGGTTTCAGCTTGAAAGTGCGACCCATTATCGCTAATGATCTCATGTGGGCAGCCATATCGACAGATAATGTTATTTTGTATAAACTTTGCCACATTTTTGGCTGTAAGACCAGTGTAGGAAGCCGCTTCTACCCATTTGGTAAAATAGTCAATTGCCACTAGGATGAAACAGTGACCTCCTGTTCCGGCTGGGGTTATTTTCCCGATTATGTCGATTCCCCATGCAGAGAATGGCCAAGGAGATGTCATCGTGTAGAGCAACGAAGGAGGGACATGTTGTACATTCCCGAAGATTTGACAATTGTGGCAACGTCTCACGTATTTGATGCAATCGGATTCCATTGTGGTCCAATAATACCCCAAACGTGTGATTTTCTTTGCCATCATGGGCCCACTCATGTGAGGACCGCATTCTCCGTCGTGGACTTCTTCCATCACCTTTCGTGCCTGTGAATGATCAAGGCAACGTAGGACTACACCAAGAGGTGTTCTTTTGTATAATTCTCCTTGCATCAGAATGTATTGGGAAGCTAATAGGCGTATAGCACGTTGTCCCCTCTTGTCCATATCCGGTGGATAGGTACCATTAAGCTTAAAATTCAGGATTGCTTGGAACTAGGGTTCCTGTGCGATTTCCTCTTCGTCGGTGATTTGATGGACGTAAGCCGGCTCTGACCGTCGTTCGATGCACAAAGGCATTTCTATCATGTGATCTGGCATATTTATCGGAGATGCAAGTTTCGCAAGAGCGTCTCGCAAATTGATTTTCCTCCGAGGTAGGTGTAGGTATGTTACATGATCAAAGAATTGAGCAACTTGGTCTATCCTAGCCTGATAGGGTGCGAGGCTTTCACTTCGGATTTTCCAAGATCCTGTAACTTGGTTGATGATCAGTGATGAATCCCCATGTACTCGGAGGTTTTTAATGCCTAAGCTTATTGCCGCTTGTAGTCCAATGAGGCAAGTCAGATTCTAGGCGTTGTTTGTCACCTCAAGTCGAGTTTTGACAAAGAATCGGTGTATGCTCACCTTCGGAGAAATGAGCAACACTCCTATTCCGAACCCTCTTAAGTTTGATGCTCCATCAAAGTATAGGTCCCAGGAGTCTACATCAGTTTGAAGTATGTCCTCGTCGGGAAATGACCAAGTATCTATGGTTTGTGCGTCATTGATAGGATTTTCTGCGAAGAATTCGGCGACGGCGCGACCTTTTATAACTTTCAGTGGCACATATTTAAGGTCGAATTCTGAGAGCATCAGAGTCCATCTTGCCAGACGTCCGTTGAGGACGGGTTTTTCGAAGAGGTATTTGACCGGATCCATTTTGGAGTATATCTTGACGGAGTAGCTAAGCATGTAGTGACGTAGCTTCTTCGTTGCCCACACAAGAGCGAGGCATGTCTTTTCGAGTTGTGAGTATTTGCACTCATATTCCAAAAATTTCTTACTTAAATAGTAAATAGCTCTTTCTTCGCTTCCTACGGTTTGAGCTAGCATGGCACCCATGGCGGTTTCCGTTACTGTGAGATATAAACCAAGAGGTTGATCTCGTTGTGGCGGCATGAGCACTGGTGGTTTGGCCAACATCTCCTTGATTCGGTCAAACGCCTTTTGACAATCATCATCCCACATGGTATGGTCTGTTTTCTTGAGTTTCTTGAAGATAGGCTCACAAATCATCGTAAGTTTCGATATGAATCGACTTATGTACTGTACTTTTCCCAGGAATCCTCTGACTTCTTTTTCTGTTTGAGGTTGTGGCATTTCGATCAGAGCTTTGATTTTTGAAGGATCTATTTCTATACCGCGTTGGCTAACGACGTATCCCAGAGTTTCCCGGATATGTTACCCCAAATGTGCATTTCTGGGGGTTGAGTCTCATGTTGTACTTTCGTAGTCTTGCGAAGAACTTGCGAAGGTTCGCAATATGTCCCTCTCTTTCCTTGGATTTGATGATCATATCATCTACGTATACCTCAACTTCTTTGTGCATCATGTCATGTAGGAGTGTAGTTGCGGTGCGTTGGTATGTAGCTCCGGCGTTGATCAATCCGAACGGCATTACCGTATAGCAATAGGTTCCCCATTGGGTGACAAATGCGGTCTTGTGCATATCTTCCATGGCCATCTTAATTTGGTTATAACCCGCATACCCATCCATGAAGGATAGTAATGCGTGGTCTGCAGTATTATCTACCAATATGTCAATGTGAGGTAGAGGGAAGTCATCTTTTGGACTTGCTTTGTTCAAGTCCCTAAAATCAACACAAACACGGATTCTCCCATCCTTTTTGGGCACGGGTACTATGTTAGCTACCCAAATGAATACTCGGAAACTTTGATGAACCCGGCTTTGAATTGTTTGTCAACTTCTTCCTTAATCTTTAGAGCCCATTCTGTTCTCATTCGTCGAAGCTTCATTTCACGGGTTTGAAACCCGGCTTAATCGGAATCCTATGTTCGGCAATATCCCCTGTCGATTCTGGCATGTCTTTGTAGGACCAAGCGAAAACGTCTTTGAATTCATTTAGGAGGTCTATGAAATCGGCCCTTTCGGTTGAGCTCAAGGTAGTCCCTATCCTAAGTTCTTTGGGTTCTAGTTCGGTTCCTACATTGATGGGTTCGGTGTCCTCTATTACAGGTCCCCCTTCCCCTTCCTGTAGTATTTCTTTGGCTACGTAGGGAGGTATTTCGGTCAAGTCTGGGTCTTGGTCATCCTCAGTATCATCGTAAACAGAATTGCACTCAAGATAACACAAAGAGTAAGCGTAACCGATTTATTCATATTAAGATTTGAGTAAAGTTGAAACAAAGAAGCCAACTGATCCATGGTCCGTGGCGGCAAAGGGACATACGATGGTGGGGCATTTCCGAACCATCGTGACTACTCGAGGCTAAGCTAGGAGAAACGAAGGGAGTGGGGATGACAACAGGAGTAGACTCTCTAATGACTTCTCTAGACTCCGACTCGACTCGACTCGACTCCGACTCGAACTCGTCATCTTCCGGTTCTCCTTTGAACATCTCTCCTTCTCCAGTGGTGAGCTTGAAGAGTCTTCCTTGGTTATTAGTCCATTTGATAGACTTTCTCCATCCTTTTCACGCTTTGTGTCGGTTTCGTGATCAACGCGGTGAGGTTGAAGCGATCGTCCGAAGTATCATAGTAATGATCTCATCTCGCGCGGCCCTAACGAATCGATCTTCTCCAAACAATAGGCTAACAGCTTGTTCGTCTAAGCAAGGTGCTTGACGGGTTTTGACGGTAGGAACCGTTTCTGGAGGAATGAAGTAGCAATCGTGAAAGATTTCGATTCCGGCTAACTTCCTCTCAAGATAATGCCAAGGTTCGGGAAATCCGTGAAAGAGTTCTGAACTTCCTTCTTGAACGAAGTACCCATTTAAAGTGGGGAGATATGGCCTCATTTGGACTCCCACGTGCTTGCGATTTTGGACTTGGGCAAGCATCTCGAGAACCTCTTCTTTTGTGGGTTTGTACCCCAGTCCAAGTGGTATTCTTGTTGAGTTGCCTTCCTTGTATGGTGCGAAGGTATTATTCCGAATAGGGTTCAAAGGCATTCCGGGGAAGTATCCCTGGGATTTGAGTATGTGGTTGACCACCAAGTTGGAGTAGGGATTATAGTATAAGGGTGCCAACTCACTTTCTATGACGCTTACACTTTGGAAGCCCCCAAGTTCGTATACGGGATCCGCAAGGACTTGATTGTTTGATTGCTTCTCGATTATTGCCTTGATGGGTGACGAAGTGATCGTCACAACTTTGCCATTTAGTGGGATCTTGATCTTTTGATGAAGGGTGGATGTTACCGCTTTGGAAGCGTGAATCCAAGGCCTTCCCAGAAGTATGTTGAATGAAGCTTCAATGTCCACTATTTGGAAGTTAACCTTTCGTTCAATTGGTCCTGTGGCTATGGTTAGGCTAGCAAGTCCTACCACTTTTCGTCGCGTACCGTCATATGCACGGACACCTTGATTTGTAGGATTCCAATCCGACTCTTTCATGCCTAGTTTGTATGCCGTTTTGAGGGGTATGACGTTGACAGCGGAGCCATCATCTACCAAGGTCATTGGCACATTTTTCTTTAGACAGATGACAGTGATGTATAGAGCAAGGTTGTGACTAGCGCCAAAAGGTGGCAAGTCTTCATCCGAGAAAGTAATAGGATTACTTAGCTTAGGTGATTCTTGGAAGACCAAGTTGACTACATCTTCAGGAGTGGAGTTATGTGCTACATTTAATTTGGCCAAAGCTTGTAGTAAAGCTTGGCGATGTGGAAATGAGCTTGCCACTAGTTGCGATCGAAAGATCAGCCTTGGTCTTCTCGTAATTGCTTGAGCAAATGATCAGTGGGGTCATCTTCATTGTCATTTGGTGTGATGACGTTGGTTGGACCGTTTTGAGTAGTGCTTTGATATGGGCGACCCGAACGAGTTAGGTGATCCACATCTTGGTCTTCACCATTTTGGATTATTTCTTTGACTAGGGAGTTTTCAATGAGATATTCGTCCTCATCATCATCGGCCCAAACCCCATTAACTGCAGCTAGTTCCTTCATTCTCATGATGTCACCTTCTAGTCGTATGATTTGATCGACTAGTTTATCAACCACGGTGACTACTTCTTGCATAGTGGCATTTTGAGAGAAGATCAATGGAACACGTTCTTTAGGTATTGCGTTGGGATTGCGCAAGGTCGTTACCATGCTTTCTAGTTCCCACACTTGTCTATCTACACTCCTTGCCCATGTGATGAAGTCGGAAATGGTAGGGGAGATGGTAGAGTAGAGCCTTTCCTTCTCAATTGCATGAATTTCACTTTCGGTGGGAGAAATGAGGTGTGAGCAATCTAAGGTAGATTCGTCACTTGTAATCACTAGAACTCCAAGAGGATTCTGAGTGTTGTTGGGCTTACCTCCTGGTGGAATTGGAAGTCGACCATCTTCAATCATATCTTGAAGCACGTGTTTCAACTTGTAGCATTTTTTCTGTGTCGTGCCCTTTGCCCCTATGGTATTCACAGTATGAATTTTCATCCCAAAACTTGGACTTCCTTTCGGGTTCGGGAGTAGGTCCAATGGGTTGGCGTTTACCTTGCTTCATTAACCTTTTTAGAGCGTTGGAGTACGTATCCCCAAGGTTTGTGAATTTCCTTGGTGGAGTAGTTTTCTTAGATGGCTCGAGAAGGTTAACTTCGTCGGTCTTGCTAGTAGAGCCGTATGAACGACTTGTGGACCCTTGATATCCTCGACCTACCGTTTTGGACAAGAGTCCTTTACGGATGTCATCTTCAATTCGTGTCCCTAATACGGTTAAGTCCTTGAAAGTCTTGATGTTTTGATATCTCAAATGGTTGGCATATATGGGCTTGAGATTATCCACAAACTTTTCCACAAGAGTAGCCTCATCCGGGCGTTCAACTAGTTGAGTACTAGTCTTCCTCCACCTACTTAGAAAGTCGGTGAATCCTTCTTTGTCATTTTGGGTAAGAACCTCTAGAGTACGCATGTTGACTTGGATCTCGGCATTATCCGCATATTGTTTAGAGAACTCGATTGCGGCGTCTTCCCAAGTAGCGACCTTCTTGTGATCTAAAGTGTAGAACCATTGCTTCGGGATGGTGTCAAGAGATGAAGGAAAGATCCTTAAGAACATCTCGGGTTTGATGCCTTTAATAGACATTTAATCCTTGAAGGCGCGGATGTGGTTCAAAGGGTTCTCATGTCCTTTGAACTTAGGGATATCCGTCATGCTAAAGTTGGTGGGCAATTTGGAATTGACGGCTTCATACTTGCGATTGCTTTCCCTATAAATGTCATCCCCCTTAAGGTACATCAATTGCTCCTCTAGGTATTGGAGTCTTTTCTCAGCTGCAGTCATCCCCACGAAAGGATTCTCATCTCTAGATTCATCATCGGAATTACGTAGTACTTCACTTTTAAGGGGAGGCAACCTCCCCTCTACATCATAGATACGGCCTTCGATGAGTTCAAGGCGGTCATAGGTTTGTTCTTGAGTAGATTGCATTTGGGCTAGCGCGGCTAGGATTCGATCATTACTATCTTGAATTTGTTGGAGATTCGTTTCATCACTTGATCCGGGCATCTTGGAAACTGGATAAGAGATCGGCGACGAATCAAAACACGATCGACCATTCTATCACACTTGCTAAAAGAGGAAAAGTTTTGACTCGTGAAGTGGGTGTGTGCCACTTGTGTTGAGTGAGTTTTGAAGAAAGACAAGGTCTTTGAAAATGTGCGTCCTAGTCAACTGTAGTGTAGTTGTAGGAGTGGACTCGAAGTGAGGTTTTGAAATGGGCTTGTGGCCCGAATTTTGACACGACAAACGGACAGAGTTTTGACCGGATTTTGCGCTAATTGAAGGCCTTTTTTCAAAATTTTGTTTTGAAATTGGGTTTTGATTTTTGAAAATTAGTCATGATTTTGTTTAGAAGTGGTGATCACATAAGGTTTACACATTTATACAAGCATTATAACGGGATGCTGAGTGCATTTAAAAGGGTTTTGGTTTAAAGGGTGGGTTGCCATACCGAACCATCAAACCCGAAGTCTGTGGAGAGGCTCGTGCCAAACAAGAGTAAGGCCGATTCCTAGTCCATTTCCTCAAGTAGTGAAAGCCCTTGATACAAACAAGAGTAAGCATCATGGTATGGATGACGTCAATCGCTATCCATCCTTAGGCCCAAATAAGAATTAGGACCGTTTAGACGGGACGATTGGTCGAATGGGTTGGGTTAGGCCTAGGAAGGCCGAATAAACGATCTAGGAAGACCGAGTTATGAAAACCGACAATTGTCTTGTACAAACTTATTCCCTAACCTTGTTCAAGTTTCACCCTTGGCTACACGTAAGTGTATTATCCCCAGCGGAGTCGCCAAACTGTGGACAGCGGGCAGCCCACGGGGGCGCTTGGTGAAGGTCGAAACAAGCGTTTGCATTTTGTATGGAGTCGCCACCAATTTTTATGGGAAATTGGAACCGTTCG
The DNA here is from genome assembly GCF_048544455.1 of Silene latifolia. NCBI lineage: Eukaryota > Viridiplantae > Streptophyta > Magnoliopsida > Caryophyllales > Caryophyllaceae > Silene > Silene latifolia. The sequence continues at coordinate 380,268 of NW_027413125.1, forward strand.
AGTACCTCGTGTCATGTCAAGACACAAAGTAGTGACATGAACACTAAGCAATCGTTACCCTTAGCATTCTATGTCTAGAATGACTCTCGTGGATGCCAATGAACACGGGTGCTCACGGAGATCTGGAGTAAGGGGTGAGGGTACGTATTAGGAAGCTCTTTTGATCGAACACCTAATCCCGCCCGCCTCGATAGCGGCCTCTACTAATGATTAGGGAAGTTATTCGTACTTGATATATCGTCGGCTATATGCATGCAATGCAACATCCAAGTTTTAATCCTAGCATGTGAGAATTAAACTAAGTCGGTGAAACACGTAATTAGCATACAATTGGGGTCGAAGTAGGATTTAATGTTGATTTACATGTGAGAACATACAAATGATAAAAGAAATACAATAACAATAAATTACAATAATGAAAATTACATTTATTACAACGGATTAGGCGATTTATGTCGAAAATACCTTCAAAACGGATAATTTGAGAAAAAAAATAAAAGAAGGAATTACGAACAGAACAGAAGTGATAATACGGATAATAGTTGATTAATACGTAAGCTAATTAAACTAAGTCAAGGCAGAAACGGAGTTCAGGGACAGAAATCATCCTGGAATAGGCGCAGCAGGACTGCGCCCTCTGGAAGAGGCGCAGCAGTTGCTGCGTTTGTTCCAAGGGTGAGTTCTGGCTGTGAAGCCGGAACTGCAAATTGTTAATTTGAATTGATGAATTTAATGACGGATTAAAATATTTACTCGGATGGAAGTGATTAATAGGTTAATTACATGTGAATGATGGTCATAAAAGCGATAAACATGGACGGGATGAACCGGAAACGGATTATTTACATGAAATTATGATGAAAATATTAATGAGTCTTCTATTGAAATAAGTCGATTAGGCTAAATACAACGGATATACAACGAATATGTGACGAACATGCGAATAAACAGATTAAACTATATCAAAGACGAATTCCAGAAACTCAATATGATTAAATTGAATCTCTAAAATCCGGGTTTGAATTTAATGACGAAAACCCGTAAATATTGGATTATTTAGGATTTAAGTCGGATTTATGACGAATTAAAACATGCTAATGATGGTGAACAATAATACCTATGGATTATTATGATGTTAAGACGAAGAATTAACAGACGAAACAAACAAAGGAAAGAATTTGAACACGAATTACAGAGGACAAACGAAGAAGAAAGGAAGCAGGAACTGCGGCAGCCTCACGAAGAGGCGCAGCAGGAACTGCGCTCCTTCAAGAGGCGGCAGATTGCTGCGTCCTTTCTCGACTGTTATCTACTGGAAATCCGCAAAAACAGGTTTTAACAAAGGGTTTTAGAAATCGATTTTAACGGTATTTTCGACATAAATCTTACAATTGATGATACGAAAAGTAAAATACAATAAATAAATAAGGATTATACACCCTCAGACTTACATGTTGACGAAACGAGAAGAACTAAGATATCGATTAGTGATGCTCGACGCGAATGCAAAGAGAGTGCCGTCGTAAGAGGAAAACGATTGATTAATTAAGTTGATTATTGTGTCGTTGGTCAAATTGGTCGGTCATGCAACGGAGAGGCTGGTACCCGGAAAGATCCGAGCTTACGTGGTCGAAAGTTCAAGCACGTAGGCGCCAATAAGTAAGAACAAAGTCTAGAATGCAAAGGGAGAAGAGAAGGGCGGACACTCGCGTGAGAAATATGAGGAGCGAAGGCTCCTATTTATACTAATCACGTGAAGGAATTAGGGTTTTGGAGACTCTTTGGAAGTGAATCTCGGAAAGATATGAAAAAGATACGTAAAACATGCAGAAAAGGGCCTGGGAAGAGGCGCAGCAGCCACTGCGTCTCTTGGAAGAGGCGCAGCGCCTGCTGCGTCCATTCCCAGGAGGTTTCCTCCTGCTGAAGAAAGATTTCCGCATTTGAGTTATGGTAGGACGGAAATAATTCGATTATCTTTAATACTTATATGAATATTACGGGATATTATTTGCCAAAAGATAAAATTTACGAAATATGGAATAGAAATATCCGGAACATTCCAGAACATTCTGACTCGGTATTTAACGGTTATCAGAAAATGGAGACGGTTTTTGACCCGGACTCCGAATGTACTCTAATTACTGCCAAAACGACCGTATCGGTGCGTAGATGACATCTAAGAGGTAGGCATTGATATTTGAGAAATCACTTGACGATAATCTTACGAACTGTCACAAATCGTTCCGCGTATCAAACATGCGGCCCAATCATCACCGGGTGGTTTGCGGGAGGTGCAGAAACGAGGTATCTACAAGTCCTTGTGACTCGTTGTGTTAAAATAATTGTACTTGTTCACTAGTCCATGTGACTCGTTGTGTGAACTATTTGTCCTTGTTCATTAGCCCTTGTGACTCGTTGTGTGAACAATTTATCCTTGTTTATTAGTAAATGTGACTCGTTGTGTGAACCATTTGTCCTTGTTCATTAGTCTTCATGACTCGTTATGTTAAGCAATTGTAATTGTTCATTAGTCCATGTGACTCGTTGTGTGAACCATTTGTCCTTGTTCATTAGTCCGTGTGACTCGTTGTGTTAAACAATTGTACTTGTTCATTAGTCCATGTGACTCGTGGTGTGAACCATTTGTCCTTTTTCATTGGTCCTTGTGACTCGTTGTGTAAACCATTTATCCTTGTTCATTAGTCCTTGTGACTCGTTGTGTTAAACAATTATACTTGTTCATTAGTCCAAGTGCCTCGTGTGAACCATTTGTCCATGTTCGTCCTTGTGACATATTGTGTAAACCATTTGTCCTTATTCATTTGTCCTTGTGACGCATTGTGTTAAACAATTGTACTTGTTCACTTGTCTATGTGACTCGTTGAGTGAACCATTTGTCCTTGTTCATTAGTCCTTGTGACTCGTTGTGTAAACCATTTGTCCTTGTTCTTTAGTCCTTGTGACTCGTGGTGTTAAAATAATTGTACTTGTTCATTAGCCCTTGTGACTCGTTGTGTGAACCGTTTGTCCTTATTCATTAGCTTTTGTGACTCATTGTGTGATCCATTTGTCCTTGTTTATTAGTAAATGTGACTCGTTGTGTGAACCATTTGTTCTTGTTCATTAGTCCTTGTGACTCCGTGTGTTAAACAATTGTACTTGTTCATTAGTCCATGTGACTCGTTGTGTGAACTATTTGTCGTTGTTCATTAGCCCTTGTAACTCTTTGTGTGAATAATTTATCCTTGTTTATTAGTAAATGTGACTCGTTGTGTGAACCATTTGTCCTTGTTCTATAGTCTTTGTGACTCGTTGTGTTAAACAATAGTAATTGTTCATTAGTCCTTGTGACACGTTGTGTGAACCGTCTGTCCTTGTTCATTAGTCCTTGTGACTCGTTGTGTTAAACAATTGTACTTGCTCATAAGTCCATTTGACTCGTTGGGTGAACCGTTTGTCCTCGTTCATTAGTCCTTGTGACTCGTTATGTAAACCATTTGTCGTTGTTCATTAGGTCTTGTCACTCGTTGTGTTAAACAATTATGCTTGTTCTTTAGTCTAAGTGACTCGTTGTGTGAACTATTTGTCCTTGTTCATTAGTCCTTGTGACTCGTTGTGTTAAACAATTACACTTGTTCATTAGTCCAAGTGCCTCGTTTGAACCATTTGTCCATGTTCATTAGTCCTTGTGACATGTTGTGTAAACCATTTGTCCTTGTTCATTAGTCCTTGTCACTTGTTGTGTTAAACAATTGTACTTGTTCACTTGTCCATGTGACTCGTTGGGTGAACCATTTGTCCTCGTTCATTAGTCCTTGTGACTCGTTGTGTAAACCATTTGTCCTTGTTCTTTAGTCCTTGTGACTCGTTGTGTTAAAATAATTGTACTTGTTCACTAGTCCATGTGACTCGTTGTGTGAACTATTTGTCCTTGTTCATTAGTCCTTGTGACTCGTTGTGTGAACAATTTATGCTTGTTTATTAGTAAATGTGACTCGTTGTGTGAACCATTTGTCCTTGTTCATTAGTCTTCGTGACTCGTTATGTTAAACAATTGTAATTGTTCATTAGTCCATGTGACTCGTTGTGTGAACCATTTGTCCTTGTTCATTAGTTCTTGTGACTTCTTGTGTTAAACAATTAGACTAGTTCATTAGTCCATGTGACTCGTTGTGTGAACTATTTGTCCTTGTTCATTAGTCCTTGTGACTCGTTGTGTTAAACAATTGTACTTGTTCATTAGTCCATGTGATTCGTTGTGTGAACCATTTGTCCTTATTCATTAGCTTTTGTGACTCATTGTGTGATCCATTTGTCCTTTTTTATTAGTAAATGTGACTTGTTGTGTGAACCATTTGTTATTGTTCATTAGTCCTTGTGACTCCGTGTGTTAAACATTGTATTTGTTCATTAGTCCATGTGACTCGTGGTGTGAGCCATTTGTACTTGTTCATTAGTCCTTGCGACTCGTTGTGTTAAACAATTGTACTTATTCATTAGTCCATGTGACTCGTTGTGTGAATCATTTCTCCTTGTTCATTAGCCCTTGTGACTCGTTGTGTTAAACAATTGAATTTGTTCAATAGTCCATATGACTCGTGGTATGAGCCATTTGTCCTTGTTCATTAGCCCTTGTGACTCGTTGTGTTAAACAATTGTAATTGTGCATTAGTCCATGTGACTCGTTGTGTGAACCATTTATCTTTGTTCATTAGTCCTTGCGACTCTTTGTGTTAAACAATTGTACTTGTCAATTAGTCCTTGTGACTCGTTGTGTTAAACAATTATACTTGTTCATTAGTCCAAGTGCCTCGTGTGAACCATTTGTCCATGTTCATTCGTCCTTGTGACATGTTGTGTAAACCATTTGTCCTTGTTCATTAGTCCTTATGACTCGTTGTGTTAAACAATTGTACTTGTTCACTTGTCCATGTGACTCGTTGGGTGAACCATTGTCCTTGTTCATTAGTCCTTGTGACTCGTTGTGTAAACCATTTGTCCTTGTTCTTTAGTCCTTGTGACTCGTTGTGTTAAAATAATTGTACTTGTTCACTAGTCCATGTGACTCGTTGTGTGAACTATTTGTCCTTGTTCATTAGCCCTTGTGACTCGTTGTGTGAACAATTTATCCTTGTTTATTAGTAAATGTGACTCGTTGTGTGAACCATTTGTTCTTGTTCAATAGTCTTTGTGACTCGTTGTGTTAAACAATTGTAATTATTCATTAGTTCTTGTGACTCGTTGTGTGAACCGTTTGTCCTTGTTCATTAGTCCTTGTGACTCGTTGTGTTAAACAATTGTACTTGCTCATTAGTCCATTTGACTCGTTGGGTGAACCGTTTGTCCTCATTCATTAGTCCTTGTGAATATTTGTGTAAACCATTTGTCCTTGTTCATTAGGTCTTGTCACTCGTTGTGTTAAACAATTATACTTGTTCTTTAGTCCAAGTGACTCGTTGTGTGAACTATTTGTCCTTGTTCATTAGTCCTCGTGACTCGTTGTGTTAAAAAATTATACTTGTTCATTAGTCCAAGTGCCTTGTGTGTACCATTTGTCCATGTTCATTAGTCCTTGTGACATGTTGTGTAAACCATTTGTCCTTGTTCATTAGTCCTTGTGACTTGTTGTGTTAAAAAACTGTACTTGTTCACTTGTCCATGTGACTCGTTGGGTGAACCATTTGTCCTCGTTCATTAGTCCTTGTGACTCGTTGTGTAAACCATTTGTCCTTGTTCTTTAGTCCTTGTGACTCGTTGTGTTAAAATAATTGTACTTGTTCACTATTCCATGTGACTCGTTGTGTGAACTATTTGTCCTTGTTCATTAGCCCTTGTGACTCATTGTGTGAACAATTTATCCTTGTTTATTAGTAAATGTGACTCGTTGTGTGAACCATTTGTAATTGTTCATTAGTCCATGTGACTCGTTGTGTGAACCATTTGTCCCTCTTCATTAGTCTTTGTGACTCGTTATGTTAAACAATTGTACTTGTTCATTAGTCCATGTGACTCGTTGTGTGAACCATTTGTCCTTGTTCATTAGTCCTTGTGACTCGTTGTGTAAACCATTTATCCTTGTTCATTAGTCCTTGTGACTCGTTGTGTTAAACAATTATACTTGTTCATTAGTCCAAGTGCCTCTGGTGAACCAATTGTCCATGTTCGTCCTTGTGACATGTTGTGTAAACCATTTGTCCTTGTTCATTAGTCCTTGTGACTCGTTGTGTTAAACAATTGTACTTGTTCACTTGTCCATGTGACTCGTTGAGTGAACCATTTGTCCTCGTTCATTAGTCCTTGTGACTCGTTGTGTAAACCATTTGTCCTTGTTCTTTAGTCCTTGTGACTCGTTGTGTTAAAATAATTGTACTTGTTCACTAGTCCATGTGACTCGTTGTGTGAACTATTTGTCCTTGTTCATTAGCCCTTGTGACTCGTTGTGTGAACAATTTATCCTTGTTTATTAGTAAATGTGACTCGTTGTGTGAAACATTTGTCCTTGTTCATTAGTCTTCGTGACTCGTTATGTTAAGCAATTGTAATTGTTCATTAGTCCATGTGACTCGTTGTGTGAACCATTTGTCCTTGTTCATTAGTCCTTGTGACTCGTTGTGTTAAACAGTTGTACTTGATCATTAGTCCATGTGACTCGTTGTGTAAACCATTTGTCCTTGTTCATTACTCCTTGTGACTCGTTCTGTAAACCATTTATCCTTGTTCATTAGTCCTTGTGACTCGTTGTGTTAAACAATTATACTTGTTCATTAGTCCAAGTGCCTCGTGTGAACCATTTGTCCATGTTCGTCCTTGTGACATGTTGTGTAAACCATTTGTCCTTGTTCATTAGTCCTTGTGACTCGTTGTGTTAAACAATTGTACTTGTTCACTTGTCCATGTGACTCGTTGAGTGAACCATTTGTCCTCGTTCATTAGTCCTTGTGACTCGTTGTGTAAACCATTTGTCCTTGTTCTTTAGTCCTTGTGACTCGTTGTGTTAAAATAATTGTACTTGTTCACTAGTCCATGTGACTCGTTGTGTGAACTATTTGTCCTTGTTCATTAGTCCTTGTGACTCGTTGTGTGAACAATTTATGCTTGTTTATTAGTAAATTTGACTCGTTGTGTGAACCATTTGTCCTTGTTCATTAGTCTTCGTGACTCGTTATGTTAAACAATTGTAATTGTTCATTAGTCCATGTGACTCGTTGTGTGAACCATTTGTCCTTGTTCATTATTTCTTGTGACTTCTTGTGTTAAACAATTAGACTAGTTCATTAGTCCATGTGACTCGTTGTGTGAACTATTTGTCCTTGTTCATTAGTCCTTGTGACTCGTTGTGTTAAACAATTGTACTTGTTCATTAGTCCATGTGATTCGTTGTGTGAACCATTTGTCCTTATTCATTAGCTTTTGTGACTCATTGTGTGATCCATTTGTCCTTGTTTATTAGTAAATGTGACTTGTTGTGTGAACCATTTGTTATTGTTCATTAGTCCTCGTGACTCTGTGTGTTAAACATTATATTGGTTCATTAGTCCATGTGACTCGTGGTGTGAGCCATTTGTCCTTGTTCATTAGTCCTTGTGACTCGTTGTGTTAAACAATTGTAATTGTGCATTAGTCAATGTGACTCGTTGTGTGAACCATTTATCTTTGTTCATTAGTCCTTGCGACTCGTTGTGTTAAACAATTGTACTTATTCATTAGTCCATGTGACTCGTTGTGTGAACCATTTCTCCTTGTTCATTAGCCCTTGTGACTCGTTGTGTTAAACAATTGAATTTGTTCAATAGTCCATATGACTCGTGGTATGAGCCATTTGTCCTTGTTCATTAGCCCTTGTGACTCGTTGTGTTAAACAATTGTAATTGTGCATTAGTCCATGTGACTCGTTGTGTGTGTTGGAATATGTGTCCTCCGACAATAATACGATCACGACTGTTGATCATGATGATCACATGTTTAAATCTCATTATAAAGAATTCAATTGGGAAGTAATATTGTTACTGTCAACTGGTCAACATATATCGGTAATGATTGGCTGACTAGAGTTTGACATTACTGTCGTGCGACGGTGGTGATCAAGTGGACCCCTAGGTCATACCTATAGGGCAACACTCTTAATTGATTATTTAATTAATCGTATAATGTTACGAGTTAATTAAATTACTTGAAAATTGACGGACGATTTTTGGAAGTAAAATTTACGTATCAAATTGAAACGTGATTAAATGAGATACGGTCTGAGTAATTGAATTGCATCATTACTCGGATGAAATTAATGTTTAAAGAAACAATCGAAATTGAATGAATTATTATAAATACAATCTGTTGTGATTTATAAATGGTAAAATATTTTGGCACAAGTAATTATGAAATTACTAAGTCGATTTTTGTATGTGACGTATTTTTATTAATACGTTGATTTTTAATATGTTAAAAATACATAACAAATTTATGTCACATATGACATGTGACATATTGACAATTGACAAAAATAATATGGAATCCATATTATCAAGTGGGCCGAAAAATTAGAGGGTGTTTAAGCTAATTATATGTTGATTGTAATTAGTGGAGGGCATGATGATTACCCTAGTCACTAGCCATGCAACCCTATTGTTTATTGTGAAGAACAATTTTTCCATGCATTGGCTCCCCAAAATCTCTCCTCTTACACGGTTTTGAGAAGACAAAACCCATCATTGTTTTTCTTATAATTTTTACCTAATAACACTAAAATGTTTTTAGTGTATTCATTCATTCCATCATCCAAAAATACAATTCTAGAGAGAATAAAAATCCTCCTCTTCTTCTCTCATCAAAACCGAAATAATTAAGTGTTTTATAAATATTTTGGTTCAATTTTCTACTAGATTAATATTATACTAGTTCTTATAATATTAATTTGAATTAAGAGAAAGCCTTGGGTATAAAGCTTAGGGAGAGATCCTACACTTGGATCTTGGTTCATCCATAAGGGAAAGCTCAAGAACAAGAGAGAAAGGTGATCTCTCTTGTGCCCATTAAACCGAAATCACCAATGTAAGGACATGATTTCTCCTTTTTTTATATTGTTTGCATGCATAAAATCCGTATTTAATTTTATGACAAATTAATTTCGACATATATGAGTATGTTAGTATGTATAAAGATCTACATTTCCTTCAATCGGTATCAAGAGCCACGGTTGTTTGCATGCAAATCGGTTAAAAGTTTTTCCGAGTTATAAGAATAACAAATAAAACTTGTAAAATTTGTGTTATTATGAGATATCACGAAATTAATCCATGCATGTTAATATTTCTGGTCCTAAAATGTTTTAGGATATTTTGGTTAATTTTTCGGATTTTTATTGTTCATAATTTACAATAATGGCATTTAAATATGATTTTATGAGTAAAAATGTCATTTTTGGTCTAAAATTAGCTATACTTCGAATTTTCAGTTGATTTTTGGATATGTTGTCACATATATTATTTTGAGATAACCTGTAAATTTTCATAATTTTTTGACTTGTTATGCTCGAAAAATGAATTTTTCATTATTAAATTCGGATTTAGGTGAAAAATAGGTTAATATGAGTTAAATTTCGAATCTGGTCATGGAAAATTAATATGTTGTCACATGCAATTTTACAAGATGTGTGTACAATAATTGGCTATAAAGAAGTCTTTTTGCATGATTTATGGATTTTTGAAGAAACATAGCATAAATAGTGACATTATTAGTGTAAAATTAATAAAACATAATCTATGACTTAGGAAAAACGTCTAATGTTGCATTTTATTATCCTTTTCAGATCTAAAATTGAAAAGTTAATGAATATAATTTTTCTCATGATTTATGATTATTTTAGTTAAAACCGATAAACCGCAACATTGTTTTTCCGGAAAGATTTCGAAATTTTTAACCTAAGATTTTGAACATTATGAGTGTCATGGTATTTTTCCAGAATGTTCATGAATTTAAATTTTGAATTTTGAATTTATTTGAAATTTTGTGATTTATTTGAAGTTTATGGCTTATTTTTGTAATTTTTGGTCCATTTATGAACAATTTTATAAAATATGGGTTAATTATGGTCAAATTATTAGTGAAGACTAAATTTTGAGTCCTAAGAGGTTAGGGTAATTAACTTATGCATAAATATGAGTTTATGTATTTTTGTGATTATAAAATGTTGAAATCACGCAAATCCGTAAAAACCGAGTAATATACGATATTGGCTAATTAAAGGCGATTTAGCATAAAATTGAGCATATTCATACATATTATAATGCTGCATTTTTCTTTATGATTGTCATAATTTTAATTTATGTAATTTTGAATTATGTAATTTTACTTAGTATGGCCTTAGTTTTTAATTGGTATTTCCCGAAATGTATGGGAATATCGATTCGGTTGTAATTTTTTATTGTGATCTTGTATCAGCGTTTTGTAATTTAATAGATTTATTTTATTTTAGTTACAAATGTATAATAGGAAAATTATGTAATTTATTATGTAATTTTATTCATTCCGGAGTTCCCAAAGACGGATTTCTTCAAGAATGGCGATACATAAAGACGGTGTTACCTCGAGATGCGTGCCACAACCGAAGTTCAAGGGACCAAAGGAGTTGGTTTCCGAATATGTAATAGATAAATAGTTTTTCTATTTTAGGAAAGGCCATACTAGGATTTATTTATCTTTTTGCTTGCATTTTATTTTATGTCACATGCATCGCTAAATCGCCATAACTAAAACATGCATCCTCATTTTATCGAGTTTTTTCGACCGTGTCAATAAAAATTATCGTAGTTCACCGCTTTAGTTCACTTAAAACGTGATAGATAATAAATTGACATGACCTCTCGCTAAAACAATTAATTGAGACATAGCCTTACCAAATAGTAGAAACCATGAAAACCTATTTCGCGAGGGAGTGCGCTCGGCCCCACCGGGGTACAAACCTTGTTACGTAGGGGAAGTGGGTGATGAATGTTAATCCACCGAATTCATGTTGATAAGGGATGTATCGGCCACACCGTGCCCAAGTTAATGTGGGTTTGGATCATGGACACATTTATTCGAAATTTGGATTGAACTCAACAAAAGTTTTTGATAAGGGATGTATCGGCCCCACCGTGCCCTTGTCGAATGTGTTTTGGGCTAAAGATAATTGTTAATGTAATATTATCGACCAAGAGTTCTAAAAGTAGAATCGATTAAACGTTAATCCACCGAGTTATATTGATGAAGGATGTATCGGCCCCACCGTGCCTAAGTCGATATGAATTTGGGTCTTGGAATCATTTATCAAGTTGGGTAGAGGTCACTAGAAAAATGCATAAAACTTGTTTAAATCATACATTTTTACGAGTATTATTAAAACGACAATTGTTTTACTCCTTATATTTTGTTTTGTAGACCACTTCTTTTTCATAACAAATGGCAACACCAACACCAACTCCTAATGCCACACCTCTCGCTAGTTCGTCATGGCTCCGATCCTTTATGGATCGATGTAAACTTGAAAAGAATGGGTCAAATTTCTCCGAATGGGATGCCCAACTCAAATTAGCCGCCGAAGGTGACGACAAGCTTCGTTACCTTACCGAGGCCTCTCCACCCGAACCCTCCACTAGGTCCACCGCGGCCACTAGGGAAGCATATGAGGCTTACCAAAAGGAGTCCACCGCAATGAAAAATGTCTTAAGATTTGCGATGGAGGCGGACCTCCAAAGGAGAGCCTTTAAAATGGGCAATGCTAATGAAATTTACTCCAAACTTGTGACCATGTTTTCACAAACTCCACGGATCGTCCAATATGAGGCGGCCGCGACATTCTTTGATCTCGACTTCAAAGAGGGCCAAAAGGTTAGCCCTCATGTGCTCAAACTCATGGAGCTTGTCGAGACCTTGAAAATTCAAAAGGTTGAAATCCCCAAAGAACTCATCGTAGATAGGATTCTACACTCCTTGTCCAAAGTCAAGGCATATGTGCAATTCCGGGTGAATTTCAACATGCAAGACAAGGATGTGTCTCTTGACGAGTTGCAAAAGTTACTTGTGCAAGCCGAGAGGGACATGGGGTTAAATGTGAACCCTCCCAAGGATGTGCTTAACATAAGCACTAAAAGTAAGGGGAAGTTCAAGAAGAATGGGAGAAAGGGCAAGAAGCTAGCTCCCACATTCACCAAAGCTAAGCCTAATGAAGCTAGCACCTCCAAAGTCAAGAAGGGTCCTCTTGATAAGTGCCATTATTGTAATGGCATGGGACATTGGAAAAGAAATTGTTCCAAATACCTTGGTGATATCAAAGCTGGAAAAATCACTCCAGTAGGTAAATGACTATCCTTGTTTTATGTTTCTAATTCAACTATGGTAATATGATGCAAAGTTGTGATAATGTATCTCCCTTTTTATTGTAAATAGGGCCTCCACCAAGCAAAGACAAGGGAAAGGAAAAGCAAGCATAAGAAACCATGGAGAAGCTAAGGATAGCTTTTATGGAGCTTTGCTTTTCATTGTCTTATTTTAAGTTATGTTTTGGATTTTAGAACTTTAAGTTTCCGTGTTCGACATGGAAAAGTATTTTGGATAATGGTTTGTATTTTGGATGATGGTGTCTTGGTTTGCAACCCAAGTCACCCGTTTTATCATTTATCCTTTTATGTTCTAAAATTCATCTTTAAATGCTTGCACTTTGAAACATAAGATTAGTCACTTAAAGTGATCTAATAGACAAATATAATGACGGGTTTCATTATATGTCCACATGCTTAAGGCTTGTGTATGATCATTTATGAAGCGATTTTGAGTCTATGAACTCTCTTAAAGGAATGTCAACCACCAAGTACACATATGAAATCAATAACTATTAGTCTATCTATGAGATAGTTCTCCTTATACTTCAACATCATTAATTTGTGTCTCATATGCTATCTTTGAATCTATAGTGTATTTATTCTAAAGATAGAGTGGGAGAAATATGAGGACACAACACACAAGGCAAGATAAAATTGTGTACTTGTGTAAATGAAGATCTACGCAAGAGAGAATGATTTGAATGAAGGTATAACTATTTACATAGTATGCCGAATAGATGAGATCTATGATCTCAACTTAGTTCTATATGACTAAAGAGACCAAGTGTAGTAATCATAAGAGTTTATTCATCCGATAACTACACGAGGAGACCAAAAGAAGGTTTTGGAAGAAAATGACTAATGTAAAGTCTCAACAAGTTTTTGACTAAGTTTATGAAATAATTTGACCAATAGTTTCAACCTTGAGATTTACTTAAGAGCCTAAATGAATCATAGTAACATACTAGTTATGATCGAGTTGCAAAGATTGATATATCGATATCTTCAATGGCCAAAGTTTTAACCACGAAAATGTCATTACTTAACCTCACTATGAAATGGTTAAACCTCCTTCCAAAAGGGTATTTGCGAAGGACGTATTCTAGATATTGTTTATACTTGAATAATGACATTGCTACACATCATTATGACATGAGTGTGTTGGAGATTTAAAATCTCTTTCCGTAAGGTTAAGATGAGACCACTTCAAAATAAGTATTTTGAAAGGATATGATGGGAACATATATGGTTTTATCCTAATAACTTGGCAATGCAATTTATATTTCAATTCTTAATAAAATTTGCGATTGAGAAGTCAATTTCGAAATATGTAGAATTAAGTGGGAGTTTGGCAATTATCATGTGAAGACATGGAATTTAGTGGGAGCTATCATCCTTTGAATATTTACGACTCATCACTCATTAAAGAATGACGAGCTAATACCTTCTTTCATAAAGAAGCATTTGAGTTTTCAATTCTGGATGAAAATGGACAATGATGAATCCAATTACATCAATAGATGTTGGATTAGTATTAAAAGATACACATCGTATCAACATTCACAAAGGTTATTCATGTAGATGAAAATGGAATTACCATTAGCAGTCATGGTCGTTCATTGAACCTATGAACGGTTGATCTCATGATTATTAGTAAATAATGTTTCCGCCATTAGAATAATCATGTACATGTCCAATTATGAATCATATGCATAAGAGCATGATGATTGATTGGTAAGCCATAATAGAAACGTCATGAATTCTCAAGTAGAATCCGATGAGCGATTTCGGTGTTTGACGGAATACTCCATTATGTGATAAGAGGTTGCACATATTATAGAAAGTCCGAGCACATGTAAGGATTTATGAGAATCCCAATTCTTTCAAGCCTAGAAAGAGAAATAAGAAGTTTTTGGAAAGATGCTTAGTCGAATAAGAAGTTATTCAAAAAATAATCTTTCCTAGTAAAGCTAGGACTTGTGAGAAGTGCTAAGCTAAATAATCTTGTCAATTGTTACAAGATTCTACAAAACATATACCTAGTGCATTGTGTGTGGATGGAATACTTGATCAGTACAAGTTATATTATTCATCACAAATTCGTTCGTTATGTGATAGTCGATAAGGAAGTTCTTTCAAGTTAAAGAACCGAAACCAAGGTCGGGAACCTTGATGTGTACTTGGTAGGATTCATGCTATAAGAGAGAACATGAATGCAAAGGAAATTGCAAATGTAAGAAGTTTGAACGCATGGACACATGGGATGTTAAACTTCTATTGCAATTAATAAGTGTTTACACTGACGATATACATCACAAGGTTGTAATATGATATTGACTACCCGAGTGTGATGTCGACATTTGTCGTTTGAGTTATTATTAACTCACCTTGCACATTGTTATATCCAAACGGGTTGTAGAGACAATTGAACCCCGTTAAAGTGAACATGGATTAACATTGTTTTTGCCCATAGTTACTTATATGAGGTGACGTCTCGAAGTGACTAGAGTGTGATGCGATTGATGGCAAGTTCAAGTGCCATAGAGTCATGTGAGATGACTAGTCGATCACATAGGCAGACTGTTAGGAACATTTTGTCGGGCCTAATGACCGCTTATAGAGTTCTGGAAAATTTATATAGCCTGGTCGTGGCGAGAGCTACTATAGTATTCAAATGAGTCGATTCTTTTGACTAAAGACTATTCTCCTAAGATGGCACAGTTTCAGATTAACTTTGATTTGTGTTACTACGACCTTCGTAAATGGGGTCAAATGGGCATATTTTGGGTTATGATGGTTGTGGCTAGTCGAAGGGAATGAGTGCGATAGGAATTGTCCACCCCTAGTCAGGGTTATAACAATATCTCAGGGCCACTCGAGGAGTAATGAACTGGAAATGCGTGGCCACGCTCGGAAAGTATCTATGATAGATAAGTCCGATCAATCAGTTATTCTCCAGATCGAGGAAACCACTCTCGATATGATCACTTGCAAGTACGACCTGAAAGACACCTTGCATTGAGTGGGAGATAGTAATAGGACAAGAGAATTGGTGACGCACACTTGTCGAGGACAAGTGGGAGATTGTTGGAATATGTGTCCTCCGACAATAATGCGATCACGACTGTTGATCATGATGATCACATGTTTAAATCTCATTATAAAGAATACAATTGGGAAGTAATATTGTTACTGTCAACTGGTCAACATATATCGGTAATGATTGGCTGACTAGAGTTTGACATTACCTGTGTGCGATTTGCGGTGGTGATCGATTGACCCCTAGGTCATACCTATAGGGCAACACTCTTAATTGATTATTTAATTAATCGTATAATGTTACGAGTTAATTAAATTACTTGAAAATTGACGGACGATTTTTGAAGTAAAATTTACGTATCAAATTGAAATGTGATTAAATGAGATACTGTTCGAGTAATTGAATTGCATCATTACTCGGATGAAATTAATGTTTAAAGAAACAATCGAAATTGAATGAATTATTATAAATACAATCTGTTGTGATTTATAAATGGTAAAATATTTTGGCACAAGTAATTATGAAATTACTAAGTCGATTTTTGTATGTGACGTATTTTTATTAATACGTTGATTTTTAATATGTTAAAAATACATAACAAATTTATGTCACATATGACATGTGACATATTGACAATTGACAAAAATAATATGGAATCCATATTATCAAGTGGGCCGAAAATTAGAGGGTGTTTAAGCTAATTATATGTTGATTGTAATTAGTGGAGGGCATGATGATTACCCTAGTCACTAGCCATGCAACCCTATTGTTTATTGTGAAGAACAATTTTTCCATGCATTGGCTCCCCAAAATCTCTCCTCTTACACGGTTTTGAGAAGACAAAACCCATCATTGTTTTTCTTATAATTTTTACCTAATAACACTAAAATGTTTTTAGTGTATTCATTCATTCCATCATCCAAAAATACAATTCTAGAGAGAATAAAAATCCTCCTCTTCTTCTCTCATCAAAACCGAAATAATTAAGTGGTTTTATAAATATTTTGGTTCAATTTTCTACTAGATTAATATTATACTAGTTCTTATAATATTAACTTGAATTAAGAGAAAGCCTTGGGTATAAAACATAGGGAGAGATCCTACACTTGGATCTTGGTTCATCCATAAGGGAAAGCTCAAGAACAAGAGAGAAAGGTGATCTCTCTTGTGCCCATTAAACCGAAATCACCAATGTAAGGACATGATTTCTCCTTTTTTTTATATTGTTTGCATGCATAAAATCCGTATTTAATTTTATGACAAATTAATTTCGACATATATGAGTATGTTAGTATGTATAAAGATCTACATTTCCTTCAGTGTGAACCATTTATCTTTGTTCATTAGTCCTTGCGACTCTTTGTGTTAAACAATTGTACTTGTCAATTAGTCCTTGTGACTCGTTGTGTTAAACAATTATACTTGTTCATTAGTCCAAGTGCCTCGTGTGAACCATTTGTCCATGTTCATTAGTCCTTGTGACATGTTGTGTAAACCATTTTTCCTTGTTCATTAGTCCTTATGACTCGTTGTGTTAAACAATTGTACTTGTTCACTTGTCCATGTGACTCGTTGGGTGAACCATTTGTCCTTGTTCATTAGTCCTTGTGACTCGTTGTGTAAACCATTTGTCCTTGTTCTTTAGTCCTTGTGACCCGTTGTGTTAAAATAATTGTACTTGTTCACTAGTCCATGTGACTCGTTGTGTGAACTATTTGTCCTTGTTCATTAGCCCTTGTGACTCGTTGTGTGAACAATTTATCCTTGTTTATTAGTAAATGTGACTCGTTGTGTGAACCATTTGTCCTTGTTCAATAGTCTTTGTGACTCGTTGTGTTAAACAATTGTAATTGTTCATTAGTCCTTGTGACTCGTTGTGTGAACCGTTTGTCCTTGTTTATTAGTCCTTGTGACTCGTTGTGTTAAACAATTGTACTTGCTCATTAGTCCATTTGACTCGTTGGGTGAACCGTTTGTCCTCATTCATTAGTCCTTGTGAATCGTTGTGTAAACCATTTGTCCTTGTTCATTAGTTCTTGTCACTCGTTGTGTTAAACAATTATACTTGTTCTTTAGTCCAAGTGACTCGTTGTGTGAACTATTTGTCCTTGTTCATTAGTCCTTGTGACTCGTTGTGTTAAAAAATTATAATTGTTCATTAGTCCAAGTGCCTTGTGTGAACCATTTGTCCATGTTCATTAGTCCTTGTGACATGTTGTGTAAACCATTTGTCCTTGTTCATTAGTCCTTGTGACTTGTTGTGTTAAACAACTGTACTTGTTCACTTGTCCATGTGACTCGTTGGGTGAACCATTTGTCCTCGTTCATTAGTCCTTGTGACTCGTTGTGTAAACCATTTGTCCTTGTTCTTTAGTCCTTGTGACTCGTTGTGTTAAAATAATTGTACTTGTTCACTAGTCCATGTGACTCATTGTGTGAACTATTTGTCCTTATTCATTAGCCCTTGTGACTCGTTGTGTGAACAATTTATCCTTGTTTATTAGTAAATGTGACTCGTTGTGTGAACCATTTGTAATTGTTCATTAGTCCATGTGACTCGTTGTGTGAACCATTTGTCCTTGTTTATTAGTCTTCGTGACTCGTTATGTTAAGCAATTGTAATTGTTCATTAGTCCATGTGACTCGTTGTGTGAACCATTTGTCCTTATTCATTAGTCCTTGTGACTCGTTATGTTAAACAATTGTACTTGTTCATTAGTCCATGTGACTCGTTGTGTGAACCATTTGTCCTTGTTCATTAGTCCTTGTGACTCGTTGTGTAAACCATTTATCCTTGTTCATTAGTCCTTGTGACTCGTTGTGTTAAACAATTATACTTGTTCATTAGTTCAAGTGCCTCTGGTGAACCATTTGTCCATGTTCGTCCTTGTGACATGTTGTGTAAACCATTTGTCCTTGTTCATTAGTCCTTGTGACTCGTTGTGTTAAACAATTGTACTTGTTCACTTGTCCATGTGACTCGTTGAGTGAACCATTTGTCCTCGTTCATTAGTCCTTGTGACTCGTTGTGTAAACCATTTGTCCTTGTTCTTTAGTCCTTGTGACTCGTTGTGTTAAAATAATTGTACTTGTTCACTAGTCCTTGTGACTCGTTGTGTGAACTATTTGTCCTTGTTCATTAGCCCTTGTGACTCGTTGTGTGAACAATTTATCCTTGTTTATTAGTAAATGTGACTCGTTGTGTGAAACATTTGTCCTTATTCATTAGTCTTCGTGACTCGTTATGTTAAGCAATTGTAATTGTTCATTAGTCCATGTGACTCGTTGTGTGAACCATTTGTCCTTGTTCATTAGTCCTTGTGACTCGTTGTGTTAAACAATTGTACTTGATCATTAGTCCATGTGACTCGTTTTGTGAACCATTTGTCCTTGTTCATTAGTCCTTGTGACTCGTTGTGTAAACCATTTATCCTTGTTCATTAGTCCTTGTGACTCGTTGTGTTAAACAATTATACTTGTTCATTAGTCCAAGTGCCTCGTGTGAACCATTTGTCCATGTTCGTCCTTGTGACATGTTGTGTAAACCATTTGTCCTTGTTCATTAGTCCTTGTGACTCGTTGTGTTAAACAATTGTACTTGTTCACTTGTCCATGTGACTCGTTAAGTGAACCATTTGTGCTCGTTCATTAGTCCGTGTGACTCGTTGTGTAAACCATTTGTCCTTGTTCTTTAGTCCTTCTGACTCGTTGTGTTAAAATAATTGTACTTGTTCACTAGTCCATGTGACTCGTTGTGTGAACTATTTGTCCTTGTTCATTAGCCCTTGTGACTCGTTGTGTGAACAATTTATCCTTGTTTATTAGTAAATGTGACTCGTTGTGTGAACCATTTGTCCTTGTTCATTAGTCTTCGTGACTCGTTATGTTAAGCAATTGTAATTGTTCATTAGTCCATGTGACTCGTTGTGTGAACCATTTGTCCTTGTTCATTAGTCCTTGTGACTCGTTGTGTTAAACAATTGTACTTGTTCATTTGTCCATGTGACTCGTGGTGTGAACCATTTGTCCTTGTTCATTGGTCCTTGTGACTCGTTGTGTAAACCATTTATCCTTGTTCATTAGTCCTTGTGACTCGTTGTGTTAAACAATTATACTTGTTCATTAGTCCAAGTGCCTCGTGTGAACCATTTGTCCATGTTCGTCCTTGTGACATATTGTGTAAACCATTTGTCCTTGTTCATTAGTCCCTGTGACTCATTGTGTTAAACAATTGTACTTGTTCACTTGTCTATGTGACTCGTTGAGTGAACCATTTGTCCTCGTTCATTAGTCCTTAGGACTCGTTGTGTAAACCATTTGTCCTTGTTCTTTAGTCCTTGTGACTCGTTGTGTTAAAATAATTGTACTTGTTCATTAGCCCTTGTGACTCGTTGTGTGAACCGTTTGTCCTTATTCATTAGCTTTTGTGACTCATTGTGTGATCCATTTGTCCTTGTTTATTAGTAAATGTGAGTCGTTGTGTGAACCATTTGTCCTCATTCATTAGTCCTTGTGAATCGTTGTGTAAACCATTTGTCCTTGTTCATTAGGTCTTGTCACTCGTTGTGTTAAACAATTATACTTGTTCTTTAGTCCAAGTGACTCGTTGTGTGAACTATTTGTCCTTGTTCATTAGTCCTTGTGACTCGTTGTGTTAAAAAATTATAATTGTTCATTAGTCCAAGTGCCTTGTGTGAACCATTTGTCCATGTTCATTAGTCCTTGTGACATGTTGTGTAAACCATTTGTCCTTGTTCATTAGTCCTTGTGACTTGTTGTGTTAAACAACTGTACTTGTTCACTTGTCCATGTGACTCGTTGGGTGAACCATTTGTCCTCGTTCATTAGTCCTTGTGACTCGTTGTGTAAACCATTTGTCCTTGTTCTTTAGTCCTTGTGACTCGTTGTGTTAAAATAATTGTACTTGTTCACTAGTCCATGTGACTCATTGTGTGAACTATTTGTCCTTATTCATTAGCCCTTGTGACTCGTTGTGTGAACAATTTATCCTTGTTTATTAGTAAATGTGACTCGTTGTGTGAACCATTTGTAATTGTTCATTAGTCCATGTGACTCGTTGTGTGAACCATTTGTCCTTGTTTATTAGTCTTCGTGACTCGTTATGTTAAGCAATTGTAATTGTTCATTAGTCCATGTGACTCGTTGTGTGAACCATTTGTCCTTATTCATTAGTCCTTGTGACTCGTTATGTTAAACAATTGTACTTGTTCATTAGTCCATGTGACTCGTTGTGTGAACCATTTGTCCTTGTTCATTAGTCCTTGTGACTCGTTGTGTAAACCATTTATCCTTGTTCATTAGTCCTTGTGACTCGTTGTGTTAAACAATTATACTTGTTCATTAGTTCAAGTGCCTCTGGTGAACCATTTGTCCATGTTCGTCCTTGTGACATGTTGTGTAAACCATTTGTCCTTGTTCATTAGTCCTTGTGACTCGTTGTGTTAAACAATTGTACTTGTTCACTTGTCCATGTGACTCGTTGAGTGAACCATTTGTCCTCGTTCATTAGTCCTTGTGACTCGTTGTGTAAACCATTTGTCCTTGTTCTTTAGTCCTTGTGACTCGTTGTGTTAAAATAATTGTACTTGTTCACTAGTCCTTGTGACTCGTTGTGTGAACTATTTGTCCTTGTTCATTAGCCCTTGTGACTCGTTGTGTGAACAATTTATCCTTGTTTATTAGTAAATGTGACTCGTTGTGTGAACCATTTGTCCTTGTTCTATAGTCTTTGTTACTCGTTGTGTTAAACAATTGTAATTGTTCATTAGTCCTTGTGACACGTTGTGTGAACCGTCTGTCCTTGTTCATTAGTCCTTGTGACTCGTTGTGTTAAACAATTGTACTTGCTCATAAGTCCATTTGACTCGTTGGGTGAACCGTTTGTCCTCGTTCATTAGTCCTTGTGACTCGTTGTGTAAACCATTTGTCGTTGTTCATTAGGTCTTGTCACTCGTTGTGTTAAACAATTATACTTGTTCTTTAGTCTAAGTGACTCGTTGTGTGAACTATTTGTCCTTGTTCATTAGTCCTTGTGACTCGTTGTGTTAAACAATTATACTTGTTCATTAGTCCAAGTGCCTCGTTTGAACCATTTGTCCATGTTCATTAGTCCTTGTGACATGTTGTGTAAACCATTTGTCCTTGTTCATTAGTCCTTGTCACTTGTTGTGTTAAACAATTGTACTTGTTCAGTTGTCCATGTGACTAGTTGGGCGAACCATTTGTCCTCGTTCATTAGTCCTTGTGACTCGTTGTGTAAACCATTTATCCTTGTTCTTTAGTCCTTGTGACTCGTTGTGTTAAAATAATTGTACTTGTTCACTAGTCCATGTGACTCGTTGTGTGAACTATTTGTCCTTGTTCATTAGCCCTTGTGACTTGTGTGAACAATTTATCCTTGTTTATTAGTAAATGTGACTCGTTGTGTGAAACATTTGTCCTTGTTCATTAGTCTTCGTGACTCGTTATGTTAAGCAATTGTAATTGTTCATTAGTCCATGTGACTCGTTGTGTGAACCATTTGTCCATTTTCATTAGTCCTTGTGACTCGTTGTGTTAAACAATTGTACTTGATCATTAGTCCATGTGACTCGTTGTGTGAACCATTTGTCCTTGTTTATTAGTCCTTGTGACTCGTTGTGTAAACCATTTATCCTTGTTCATTAGTCCTTGTGACTCGTTGTGTTAAACAATTATACTTGTTCATTAGTCCAAGTGCCTCGTGTGAACCATTTGTCCATGTTCGTCCTTGTGACATGTTGTGTAAACCATTTGTCCTTGTTCATTAGTCCTTGTGACTCGTTGTGTTAAACAATTGTACTTATTCACTTGTCCATGTGACTCGTTGAGTGAACCATTTGTCCTCGTTCATTAGTCCTTGTGACTCGTTGTGTAAACCATTTGTCCCTTGTTCTTTAGTCCTTGTGACTCGTTGTGTTAAAATAATTGTACTTGTTCACTAGTCCATGTGACTCGTTGTGTGAACTATTTGTCCTTGTTCATTAGCCCTTGTGACTTGTTGTGTGAACAATTTATCCTTGTTTATTAGTAAATGTGACTCGTTGTGTGAAACATTTGTCCTTGTTCATTAGTCTTCGTGACTCGTTATGTTAAGCAATTGTAATTGTTCATTAGTCCATGTGACTCGTTGTGTGAACCATTTGTCCATTTTCATTAGTCCTTGTGACTCGTTGTGTTAAACAATTGTACTTGATCATTAGTCCATGTGACTCGTTGTGTGAACCATTTGTCCTTGTTTATTAGTCCTTGTGACTCGTTGTGTAAACCATTTGTCCTTGTTCTTTAGTCCTTGTGACTCGTTGTGTTAAAATAATTGTACTTGTTCACTAGTCCATGTGACTCGTTGTGTGAACTATTTGTCCTTGTTCATTAGCCCTTGTGACTCGTTGTGTGAACAATTTATCCTTGTTTATTAGTAAATGTGACTCGTTGTGTGAACCATTTGTCCTTGTTCATTAGTCTTCGTGACTCGTTATGTTAAGCAATTGTAATTGTTCATTAGTCCATGTGACTCGTTGTGTGAACCATTTGTCCTTGTTCATTAGTCCTTGTGACTCGTTGTGTTAAACAATTGTACTTGTTCATTAGTCCATGTGACTCGTGGTGTGAACCATTTGTCGTTGTTCATTGGTCCTTGTGACTCGTTGTGTAAACCATTTATCCTTGTTCATTAGTCCTTGTGACTCGTTGTGTTAAACAATTATACTTGTTCATTAGTCCAAGTGCCTCGTGTGAACCATTTGTCCATGTTCGTCCTTGTGACATATTGTGTAAACCATTTGTCCTTGTTCATTAGTCCTTGTGACTCATTGTGTTAAACAATTGTACTTGTTCACTTGTCTATGTGACTCGTTGAGTGAACCATTTGTCCTCGTTCATTAGTCCTTGTGACTCGTTGTGTAAACCATTTGTCCTTGTTCTTTAGTCCTTGTGACTCGTTGAGTTAAAATAATTGTACCTGTTCATTAGCCCTTGTGACTCGTTGTGTGAACCGTTTGTCCTTATTTATTAGCTTTTGTGACTCATTGTGTGATCCATTTGTCCTTGTTTATTTGTAAATGTGAGTCGTTGTGTGAACCATTTGTTCTTGTTCATTAGTCCTTGTGACTCCGTGTGTTAAACAATTGTACTTGTTCATTAGTCCATGTGACTCGTTGTGTGAACTATTTGTCCTTGTTCATTAGCCCTTATGACTCGTTGTGTGAACAATTTATCCTGGTTTATTAGTAAATGTGACTCGTTGTGTGAACCATTTGTCCTTGTTCTATAGTCTTTGTTACTCGTTGTGTTAAACAATTGTAATTGTTCATTAGTTCTTGTGACACGTTGTGTGAACCGTCTGTCCTTGTTCATTAGTCCTTGTGACTCGTTGTGTTAAACAATTGTACTTGCTCATAAGTCCATTTGACTCGTTGGGTGAACTGTTTGTCCTCGTTCATTAGTCCTTGTGACTCGTTGTGTAAACCATTTGTCGTCGTTCATTAGGTCTTGTCACTCGTTGTGTTAAACAATTATACTTGTTCTTTAGTCTAAGTGACTCGTTGTGTGAACTATTTGTCCTTGTTCATTAGTCCTTGTGACTCGTTGTGTTAAACAATTATACTTGTTCATTAGTCCAAGTGCCTAGTTTGAACCATTTGTCCATGTTCATTAGTCCTTGTGACATGTTGTGTAAACCATTTGTCCTTGTTCATTAGTCCTTGTCACTTGTTGTGTTAAACAATTGTACTTGTTCACTTGTCCAGGTGACTCGTTGGGTGAACCATTTGTCCTCGTTCATTAGTCCTTGTGACTCGTTGTGTAAACCATTTGTCCTCTTTCTTTAGTCCTTGTGACTCGTTGTGTTAAAATAATTGTACTTGTTCACTAGTCCATGTGACTCGTTGTGTAAACTATTTGTCCTTGTTCATTAGTCCTTGTGACTCGTTGTGTGAACAATTTATGCTTGTTTATTAGTAAATGTGACTCGTTGTGTGAACCATTTGTCCTTGTTCATTAGTCTTCGTGACTCGTTATGTTAAACAATTTTAATTGTTTATTAGTCCATGTGACTCGTTGTGTGAACCATTTGTCATTGTTCATTAGTTCTTGTGACTTCTTGTGTTAAACAATTAGACTAGTTCATTAGTCCATGTGACTCGTTGTGTGAACTATTTGTCCTTGTTCATTAGTGCTTGTGACTCGTTGTGTTAAACAATTGTACTTGTTCATTAGTCCATGTGATTCGTTGTGTGAACCATTTGTCCTTATTCATTAGCTTTTGTGACTCATTGTGTGATCCATTTGTCCTTGTTTATTAGTAAATGTGACTTGTTGTGTGAACCATTTGTTATTGTTCATTAGTCCTTGTGACTCCGTGTGTTAAACAATTGTATTTGTTCATTAGTCCATGTGACTCGTGGTGTGAGCCATTTGTCCTTGTTCATTAGTCCTTGTGACTCGTTGTGTTAAACAATTGTAATTGTGCATTAGTCAATGTGACTCGTTGTGTGAACCATTTATCTTTGTTCATTAGTCCTTGCGACTCGTTGTGTTAAACAATTGTACTTATTCATTAGTCCATGTGACTCGTTGTGTGAACCATTTCTCCTTGTTCATTAGCCCTTGTGACTCGTTGTGTTAAACAATTGAATTTGTTCAATAGTCCATATGACTCATGGTATGAGCCATTTGTCCTTGTTCATTAGCCCTTGTGAATCGTTGTGTTAAACAATTATAATTGTGCATTAGACCATGTGACTCGTTGTGTGAACCATTTATCTTTGTTCATTAGTCCTTGCGACTCTTTGTGTTAAACAATTGTACTTGTCAATTAGTCCTTGTGACTCGTTGTGTGAACTATTTGTCCTTGTTCATTAGTTATCGTGACTCGTTATGTTAAACAGTTGTAATTGTCCATTAGTCCATGTGACTCATTGTGTGAACCATTTGTCCTTGTTCATTAGTTCTTGTGACTCGTTATGTTAAACAGTTGTAATTGTCCATTAGTCCATGTGACTCGTTGTGTTAACCATTTGTCCTTGTTCATTAGCCCTTGTGACTCGTTGTGTGAACCATTTGTCCTTGTTTATTAGTAAATGTGACTCGTTGTGTGAACCATTTGTCCTTGTTCAATAGTGTTTGTGACTCGTTGTGTTAAACAATTGTAATTGTTCATTAGTCCTTGTGACTCGTTGTGTGAACCGTTTGTCCTTGTTCATTAGTCCTTGTGACTCGTTGTGTTAAACAATTGTACTTGCTCATTAGTCCATTTGACTCGTTGGGTGAACCGTTTGTCCTCGTTCATTAGTCGTTGTGACTCGTTGTGTAAACCATTTGTCCTTGTTCTTTAGTCCTTGTGACTCGTTGTGTTAAAATAATCTTACTTGTTCACTAGTCCATGTGACTCGTTGTGTGAACTATTTGTCCTTGTTCATTAGCCCTTGTGCCTCGTTGTGTGAACAATTTATCCTTGTTTATTAGTAAATGTGACTCGTTGTGTGAACCATTTGTCCTTGTTCATTAGTTTTTGTGACTTCTTGTGTTAAGCAATTAGACTAGTTCATTAGTCCATGTGACTCGTTGTGTGAACCATTTGTCCTTCTTCAATAGTCTTTGTTACTCGTTGTGTTAAACAATTGTACTTGCTCATTAATCCATTTGACTCGTTGGGTGAACCGTTTGTCCCCTCGTTCATTAGTCCTTGTGACTCGTTGTGTAAACTATTTGTCCTTGTTCATTAGGTCTTGCCACTCGTTGTGTTAAACAATTATACTTGTTCTTTAGTCCAAGTGACTCGTTGTGTGAATTATTTGTCCTTGTTCATTAGTAAGACTCGTTGTGTTAAACAATTATACTTGTTCATTAGTCCAAGTGCCTCGTGTGAACCATTTGTCCATGTTCATTAGTCCTTGTGACATTTTGTGTAAACCATTTGTCCTTGGTCATTAGTTCTTGTGACTTGTTGTGTTAAACAATTGTACTTGTTCACTTGTCCATGTGACTCGTTGGGTGAACCATTTGTCCTCGTTCATTAGTCCTTCTGACTCTTTGTGTAAACCATTTGTCCTTGTTCTTTAGTCCTTGTGACTCGTTGTGTTAAAATAATTGTACTTGTTCACTAGTCCATGTGACTCGTTGTGTGAACTATTTGTCCTTGTTCATTAGCCCTTGTGACTCGTTGTGTGAACAATTTATCCTTGTTTATTAGTAAATGTGACTCGTTGTGTGAACCATTTGTCCGTGTTCATTAGTCTTCGTGACTCGTTATGTTAAGCAATTGTAATTGTTCATTAGTCCATGTGACTCGTTGTGTGAAAAATTTGTCCTTGTTCATTAGTTCTTGTGACTTCTCGTGTTAAACAATTAGACTAGTTCATTAGTCCTTGTGACTCGTTGTGTGAACCATTTGTCCTTGTTCAATAGTCTTTGTTACTCGTTGTGTTAAACAATTGTAATTGTTCATTAGTCCTTGTGACTCGTTGTGTGAACCGTTTGTCCTTGTTCATTAGTCCTTGTGACTCGTTGATTGTACTTGTTCATTAGTCCATGTGATTCGTTGTTCGAACCATTTGTCCTTATTCATTAGCTTTTGTGACTCATTGTGTGATCCATTTGTCCTTGTTTTTAGTAAATGTGACTCATTGTGTGAACCATTTGTTCTTGTTCATTAGTCCTTGTGACTCCGTGTGTTCAATAATTGTACTTGTTCATTAGTCCATGTGACTCGTTGTGTGAACCATTTGTCCTTGTTCGTTAGCCCTTGTGACTCGTTGTGTTTAACAATTGTATTTGTTCATTAGTCCATGTGTCTCGTGGTGTGAGCCATTTGTCCTTGTTCATTAGTCCTTGTGACTCGTTGTGTTAAACAATTGTAATTGTGCATTAGTCCATATGACTCGTTGTGTGAACCATTTAGCTTTGTTCATTAGTCCTTGCGACTCGTTGTGTTAAACAGTTGTAATTATTCATTAGTCCATGTGACTCGTTGTGTGAACCATTTCTCCTTGTTCATTAGCCCTTGTGACTCGTTGTGTTAACCAATTGAATTTTTTCATTAGTCCATATGACTCGCGGTATGAGCCATTTGTCCTTGTTCATTAGCCCTTGTGACTCGTTGTGTTAAACAATTGTAATTGTGCATTAGTCCATGTGACTCGTTGTGTCAACCATTTATCTTTGTTCATTAGTCCTTGCGACTCGTTGTGTTAAACAATTGTACTTGTCAATTAGTCCTTGTGACTCGTTGTGTGAACTATTTGTTCTTGTTCATTAGTCTTTGTGACTCGTTATGTTAAACAGTTGTAATTGTCCATTAGTCCATGTGACTCGTTGTGTGAACCATTTGTCCTTGTTCATTAGTTCTTGTGACTCCTTGTGTTAAACAATTGTACTTGTTCTTTAGTCCATGTGACTCGTTGTGTGAACCATTTGTCCTTGTTCATTAACCCTTGTGACTCGTTGTGTGAACCATTTGTCCTTGTTTATTAGTAAATGTGACTCGTTGTGTGAACTATTTGTCCTTGTTCATTAGTCCTTGTGACTCGTTGTGTTAAACAATTGTACTTGTTCATTTGTCCATGTGACTCGTTGTGGGAACCAATTGTCCTTGTTCATTACTCCTTGTGACTCGTTGTGTTAAACAATTGTACATGTTCATTACACCATGTGACTCGTTGTGTGATCCATTTGTCCTTGTTCATTAGGTCTTGTCACTAGTTGTGTTAAACAATTATACTTGTTCTTTAGTCCAAGTGACTCGTTGTGTGAACTATTTGTCCTTGTTCATTTGTCCTTGTGACTCGTTGTGTTAAACAATTATACTTGTTCATTAGTCCAAATGCCTCGTGTGAATCATTTGTCCATGTTCATTAGTCCTTGTGACATGTTGTGTAAACCATTTGTCGTTGTTCATTAGTCCTTGTGACTCGTTGTGTTAAACAATTGTACTTGTTCACTTGTCCATGTGACTCGTTGGGTGAACCATTTGTCCTCGTTCATTAGTCCTTGTGACTCGTTGTGTAAACCATTTGTCCTTGTTCTTTAGTCCTTGTGACTCGTTGTGTTAAAATAATTGTACTTGTTCACTAGTCCATGTGACTCGTTGTGTGAACTATTTGTCCTTATTCATTAGCCCTTGTGACTCGTTGTGTGAACAATTTATCCTTGTTTATTAATAAATGTGACTCGTTGTGTGAACCATTTGTCTTTGTTCAATAGTCTTTCTGACTCGTTGTGTTAAACAATTGTAATTGTTCATTAGTCCTTGTGACTCGTTGTGTGAACCGTTTGTCCTTGTTCATTAGTCCTTGTGACTCGTTGTGTTAAACAATTGTACTTGCTCATTAATCCATTTGACTCGTTGGGTGAACCGTTTGTCCTCGTTCATTAGTCCTTGTGACTCGTTGTGTAAACTATTTGTCCTTGTTCATTAGGTCTTGTCACTCGTTGTGTTAAACAATTATACTTGTTCTTTAGTCCAAGTGACTCGTTGTGTGAACAATTTGTCCTTGTTCATTAGTCCTTGTGACTCGTTGTGTTAAACAATTATACTTGTTCATTAGTCCAAGTGCCTCGTGTGAACCATTTGTCCATGTTCATTAGTCCTTGTGACATGTGTAAACCATTTGTCCTTGTTCATTAGTCCTTGTGACTTGTTGTGTTAAACAATTGTACTTGTTCACTTGTCCATGTGACTCGTTGGGTGAACCATTTGTCCTCGTTCATTAGTCCTTGTGAGTCGTTGTGTAAACCATTTGTCCTTGTTCTTTAGTCCTTGTGACTCGTTGTGTTAAAATAATTGTACTTGTTCACTAGTCCATGTGACACGTTGTGTGAACTATTTGTCCTTGTTCATTAGCCCTTGTGACTCGTTGTGTGAACAATTTATCCTTGTTTATTAGTAAATGTGACTCGTTGTGTGAACCATTTGTCCTTGTTCATTAGTCTTCGTGACTCGTTATGTTAAGCAATTGTAATTGTTCATTAGTCCATGTGACTCATTGTGTGAACCATTTGTCCTTGTTCATTAGTCCTTGTGACTCGTTGTGTTAAACAATTGTACTTGTTCATTAGTCCATGTGACTCGTTGTGTGAACCATTTGTCCTTGTTCATTAGTCTTTGTGACTCGTTGTATAAACCATTTATCCTTGTTCATTAGTCCTTGTGACTCGTTGTGTGAACCATTTGTCGTTGTTCATTTGGTCTTGTCACTCGTTGTGTTAAAGAATTATACTTGTTCTTTAGTCCAAGTGACTCGTTGTGTGAACTATTTGTCCTTGTTCATTAGTCCTTGTGACTCGTTGTGTTAAACAATTATACTTGTTCATTAGTCCAAGTGCCTCGTTTGAACCATTTGTCCATGTTCATTAGTCCTTGTGACATGTTGTGTAAACCATTTGTCCTTGTTCATTAGTCCTTGTCACTTGTTGTGTTAAACAATTGTACTTGTTCACTTGTCCATGTGACTCGTTGGGTGAACCATTTGTCCTCGTTCATTAGTCCTTGTGACTCGTTGTGTAAACCATATGTCCTTGTTCTTTAGTCCTTGTGACTCGTTGTGTTTAAATAATTGTACTTGTTCACCAGTCCATGTGACTCGTTGTGTGAACTATTTGTCCTTGTTCATTAGCCCTTGTGACTCGTTGTGTGAACAATTTATCCTTGTTTATTAGTAAATGTGACTCGTTGTGTGAACCATTTGTCCTTGTTCATTAGTCTTCGTGACTCGTTATGTTAAGCAATTGTAATTGTTCATTAGTCCATGTGACTCGTTGTGTGAACCATTTGTCCTTGTTCATTAGTCCTTGTGACTCGTTGTGTTAAAGAATTGTACTTGTTCATTAGTCCATGTGACTCGTTGTGTGAACTATTTGTCCTTGTTCATTAGTCCTTGTGACTCGTTGTGTAAACAATTTATCCTTGTTCATTAGTCCTTGAGACTCGTTGTGTTAAACAATTATGCTTGTTCATTAGTCCAAGTGCCTCGTGTGAACCATTTATCCATGTTCGTCCTTGTGACATGTTGTGTAAACCATTTGTCCTTGTTCATTAGTCCTTGTGACTCGTTGTGTTAAACAATTGTACTTGTTCACTTGTCCATGTGACTCGTTGAGTGAACCATTTGTCTTCGTTCATTAGTCCTTGTGATTTGTTGTGTAAACCATTTGTCCTTGTTCTTTAGTCCATGTGACTCGTTGTGTGAACCATTTGTCCTTGTTCATTAGTCTTTGTGACTCGTTGTATAAACCATTTATCCTTGTTCATTAGTCCTTGTGACTCGTTGTGTGAACCATTTGTCGTTGTTCATTTGGTCTTGTCACTCGTTGTGTTAAAGAATTATACTTGTTCTTTAGTCCAAGTGACTCGTTGTGTGAACTATTTGTCCTTGTTCATTAGTCCTTGTGACTCGTTGTGTTAAACAATTATACTTGTTCATTAGTCCAAGTGCCTCGTTTGAACCATTTGTCCATGTTCATTAGTCCTTGTGACATGTTGTGTAAACCATTTGTCCTTGTTCATTAGTCCTTGTCACTTGTTGTGTTAAACAATTGTACTTGTTCACTTGTCCATGTGACTCGTTGGGTGAACCATTTGTCCTCGTTCATTAGTCCTTGTGACTCGTTGTGTAAACCATATGTCCTTGTTCTTTAGTCCTTGTGACTCGTTGTGTTTAAATAATTGTACTTGTTCACCAGTCCATGTGACTCGTTGTGTGAACTATTTGTCCTTGTTCATTAGCCCTTGTGACTCGTTGTGTGAACAATTTATCCTTGTTTATTAGTAAATGTGACTCGTTGTGTGAACCATTTGTCCTTGTTCATTAGTCTTCGTGACTCGTTATGTTAAGCAATTGTAATTGTTCATTAGTCCATGTGACTCGTTGTGTGAACCATTTGTCCTTGTTCATTAGTCCTTGTGACTCGTTGTGTTAAAGAATTGTACTTGTTCATTAGTCCATGTGACTCGTTGTGTGAACTATTTGTCCTTGTTCATTAGTCCTTGTGACTCGTTGTGTAAACAATTTATCCTTGTTCATTAGTCCTTGAGACTCGTTGTGTTAAACAATTATGCTTGTTCATTAGTCCAAGTGCCTCGTGTGAACCATTTATCCATGTTCGTCCTTGTGACATGTTGTGTAAACCATTTGTCCTTGTTCATTAGTCCTTGTGACTCGTTGTGTTAAACAATTGTACTTGTTCACTTGTCCATGTGACTCGTTGAGTGAACCATTTGTCTTCGTTCATTAGTCCTTGTGATTTGTTGTGTAAACCATTTGTCCTTGTTCTTTAGTCCTTGTGACTCGTTGTGTTAAAATAATTGTACTTGTTCACTAGTCCATGTGACTCGTTGTGTGAACTATTTGTCCTTATTCATTAGCCCTTGTGACTCGTTGTGTGAACAATTTATCCTTGTTTATTAGTAAATGTGACTCGTTGTGTGAACCATTTGTCTTTGTTCAATAGTCTTTGTGACTCGTTGTGTTAAACAATTGTAATTGTTCATTAGTCCTTGTGACTCGTTGTGTGAACCGTTTGTCCTTGTTCATTAGTCCTTGTGACTCGTTGTGTAAAACAATTGTACTTGCTCATTAATCCATTTGACTCGTTGGGTGAACCGTTTGTCCTCGTTCATTAGTTCTTGTGACTCGTTGTGTAAACTATTTGACCTTGTTCATTAGGTCTTGTCACTCGTTGTGTTAAACAATTATACTTGTTCTTTAGTCCAAGTGACTCGTTGTGTGAACTATTTGACCTTGTTCATTAGTCCTTGTGACTCGTTATGTTAAACAATTATACTTGTTCATTAGTCCAAGTGCCTCGTGTGAACCATTTGTCCATGTTCATTAGTCCTTGTGACATGTTGTGTAAACCATTTGTCCTTGTTCATTAGTCCTTGTGACTTGTTGTGTTAAACAATTGTACTTGTTCACTTGTCCATGTGACTCGTTGGGTGAACCATTTGTCCTCGTTCATTAGTCCTTGTGACTCGTTGTGTAAACCATTTGTCCTTGTTCTTTAGTCCTTGTGACTCGTTGTGTTAAAATAATTGTACTTGTTCACTAGTCCATGTGACTCGTTGTGTGAACTATTTGTCCTTGTTCATTAGCCCTTGTGACTCGTTGTGTGAACAATTTATCCTTGTTTATTAGTAAATGTGACTCGTTGTGTGAACCATTTGTCCTTGTTCATTAGTCTTCGTGACTCGTTATGTTAAGCAATTGTAATTGTTCATTAGTCCATGTGACTCGTTGTGTGAACCATTTGTCCTTGTTCATTAGTCCTTGTGACTCGTTGTGTTAAAGAATTGTACTTGTTCATTAGTCCATGTGACTCGTTGTGTGAACTATTTGTCCTTGTTCATTAATCCTTGTGACTCGTTGTGTAAACAATTTATCCTTGTTCATTAGTCCTTGAGACTCGTTGTGTTAAACAATTATGCTTGCTCATTAGTCCAAGTGCCTCGTGTGAACCATTTATCCATGTTCGTCCTTGTGACATGTTGTGTAAACCATTTGTCCTTGTTCATTAGTCCTTGTGACTCGTTGTGTTAAACAATTGTACTTGTTCACTTGTCCATGTGACTCGTTGAGTGAACCATTTGTCTTCGTTCATTAGTCCTTGTGATTTGTTGTGTAAACCATTTGTCCTTGTTCTTTAGTACTTGTGACTCGTTGTGTTAAAATAATTGTACTTGTTCATTAGTCCATGTGACTCGTTGTGTGAACCATTTGTCCTTGTTCGTTAGCCCTTGTGACTCGTTGTGTTTAACAATTGTATTTGTTCATTAGTCCATGTGACTCGGGGTGTGAGCCATTTGTCCTTGTTCATTAGTCCTTGTGACTCGTTGTTTTAAACAATTGCAATTGTGCATTAGTCCATGTGACTCGTTGTGTGAACCATTTATCTTTGTTCATTAGTCCTTGCGATTTGTTGTGTTAAACAGTTGTAATTATTCATTAGTCCATGTGACTCGTTGTGTGAACCATTTCTCCTTGTTCATTAGCCCTTGTGACTCGTTGTGTTAAACAATTGAATTTTTTCATTAGTCCATATGACTCGCGGTATGAGCCATTTGTCCTTGTTCATTAGCCCTTGTGACTCGTTGTGTTAAACAATTGTAATTGTGCATTAGTCCATGTGACTCGTTGTGTCAACCATTTATCTTTGTTCATTAGTCCTTGCGACTCGTTGTGTTAAACAATTGTACTTGTCAATTAGTCCTTGTGACTCGTTGTGTGAACTATTTGTTCTTGTTCATTAGTCTTTGTGACTCGTTATGTTAAACAGTTGTAATTGTCCATTAGTCCATGTGACTCGTTGTGTGAACCATTTGTCCTTGTTCATTAGTTATTGTGACTCCTTGTGTTAAACAATTGTACTTGTTCTTTAGTCCATGTGACTCGTTGTGTGAACCATTTGTCCTTGTTCATTAACCCTTGTGACTCGTTGTGTGAACCATTTGTCCTTGTTTATTAGTAAATGTGACTCGTTGTGTGAACTATTTGTCCTTGTTCATTAGTCCTTGTGACTCGTTGTGTTAAACAATTGTACTTGTTCATTTGTCCATGTGACTCGTTGTGGGAACCAATTGTCCTTGTTCATTACTCCTTGTGACTCGTTGTGTTAAACAATTGTACATGTTCATTACACCATGTGACTCGTTGTGTGATCCATTTGTCCTTGTTCATTAGGTCTTGTCACTAGTTGTGTTAAACAATTATACTTGTTCTTTAGTCCAAGTGACTCGTTGTGTGAACTATTTGTCCTTGTTCATTTGTCCTTGTGACTCGTTGTGTTAAACAATTATACTTGTTGATTAGGCCAAATGCCTCGTGTGAATCATTTGTCCATGTTCTTTAGTCCTTGTGACATGTTGTGTAAACCATTTGTCGTTGTTCATTAGTCCTTGTGACTCGTTGTGTTAAACAATTGTACTTGTTCACTTGTCCATGTGACTCGTTGGGTGAACCATTTGTCCTCGTTCATTAGTCCTTGTGACTCGTTGTGTAAACCATTTGTCCTTGTTCTTTAGTCCTTGTGACTCGTTGTGTTAAAATAATTGTACTTGTTCACTAGTCCATGTGACTCGTTGTGTGAACTATTTGTCCTTGTTCATTAGCCCTTGTGACTCGTTGTGTGAACAATTTATCCTTGTTTATTAGTAAATGTGACTCGTTGTGTGAACCATTTGTCCTTGTTCATTAGTCTTCGTGACTCGTTATGTTAAGCAATTGTAATTGTTCATTAGTCCATGTGACTCGTTGTGTGAACCATTTGTCCTTGTTCATTAGTCCTTGTGACTCGTTGTGTTAAACAATTGTACTTGTTCATTAGTCCGTGTGACTCGTTGAGTGAACCATTTGTCTTTGTTCATTAGTCCTTGTGACTCGTTGTGTAAACCATTTATCCTTGTTCATTAGTCCTTGAGACTCGTTGTGTTAAACAATTATGCTTGTTCATTAGTCCAAGTGCGTCGTGTGAACCATTTGTCCATGTTCGTGCTTGTGACATGTTGTGTAAACCATTTGTCCTTGTTCATTAGTCCTTGTGACTCGTTGTGTTAAACAATTGTACTTGTTCACTTGTCCATGTGACTCGTTGAGTAAACCATTTGTCTTCGTTCATTAGTCCTTGTGACTCGTTGTGTAAACCATTTGTCCTTGTTCTTTAGTCCTTGTGACTCGTTGTGTTAAAATAATTGTACTTGTTCACTAGTCCATGTGACTCGTTGTGTGAACTATTTGTCCTTATTCATTAGCCCTTGTGACTCGTTGTGTGAACAATTTATCCTTGTTTATTAGTAAATGTGACTCATTGTGTGAACCATTTGTCCTTGTTCAATAGTCTTTGTGACTCGTTGTGTTAAACAATTGTAATTGTTCATTAGTCCTTGTGACTCGTTGTGTGAACCGTTTGTCCTTGTTCATTAGTCCTTGTGACTCGTTGTGTAAAACAATTGTACTTGCTCATTAATCCATTTGACTCGTTGGGTGAACCGTTTGTCCTCGTTCATTAGTCCTTGTGACTCGTTGTGTAAACTATTTGTCCTTGTTCATTAGGTCTTGTCACTCGTTGTGTTAAACAATTATACTTGTTCTTTAGTCCAAGTGACTCGTTGTGTGAACTATTTGACCTTGTTCATTAGTCCTTGTGACTCGTTATGTTAAACAATTATACTTGTTCATTAGTCCAAGTGCCTCGTGTGAACCATTTGTCCATGTTCATTAGTCCTTGTGACATGTTGTGTAAACCATTTGTCCTTGTTCATTAGTCCTTGTGACTTGTTGTGTTAAACAATTGTACTTGTTCACTTGTCCATGTGACTCGTTGGGTGAACCATTTGTCCTCGTTCATTAGTCCTTGTGACTCGTTGTGTAAACCATTTGTCCTTGTTCTTTAGTCCTTGTGACTCGTTGTGTTAAAATAATTGTACTTGTTCACTAGTCCATGTGACTCGTTGTGTGAACTATTTGTCCTTGTTCATTAGCCCTTGTGACTCGTTGTGTGAACAATTTATCCTTGTTTATTAGTAAATGTGACTCGTTGTGTGAACCATTTGTCCTTGTTCATTAGTCTTCGTGACTCGTTATGTTAAGCAATTGTAATTGTTCATTAGTCCATGTGACTCGTTGTGTGAACCATTTGTCCTTGTTCATTAGTCCTTGTGACTCGTTGTGTTAAACAATTGTACTTGTTCATTAGTCCATGTGACTCGTTGTGTGAACTATTTGTCCTTGTTCATTAATCCTTGTGACTCGTTGTGTAAACAATTTATCCTTGTTCATTAGTCCTTGAGACTCGTTGTGTTAAACAATTATGCTTGCTCATTAGTCCAAGTGCCTCGTGTGAACCATTTATCCATGTTCGTCCTTGTGACATGTTGTGTAAACCATTTGTCCTTGTTCATTAGTCCTTGTGACTCGTTGTGTTAAACAATTGTACTTGTTCACTTGTCCATGTGACTCGTTGAGTGAACCATTTGTCTTCGTTCATTAGTCCTTGTGATTTGTTGTGTAAACCATTTGTCCTTGTTCTTTAGTCCTTGTGACTCGTTGTGTTAAAATAATTGTACTTGTTCACTAGTCCATGTGACTCGTTGTGTGAACTATTTGTCCTTGTTCATTAGCCCTTGTGACTCGTTGTGTGAACAATTTATCCTTGTTTATTAGTAAATGTGACTCGTTGTGTGAACCATTTGTCCTTGTTCATTAGTCTTCGTGACTCGTTATGTTAAGCAATTGTAATTGTTCATTAGTCCATGTGACTCGTTGTGTGAACCATTTGTCCTTGTTCATTAGTCCTTGTGCCTCGTTGTGTTAAAGAATTGTACTTGTTCATTAGTCCATGTGACTCGTTGTGTGAACTATTTGTCCTTGTTCATTAGTCCTTGTGACTCGTTGTGTAAACAATTTATCCTTGTTCATTAGTCCTTGAGACTCGTTGTGTTAAACAATTATGCTTGTTCATTAGTCCAAGTGCCTCGTGTGAACCATTTATCCATGTTCGTCCTTGTGACATGTTGTGTAAACCATTTGTCCTTGTTCATTAGTCCTTGTGACTCGTTGTGTTAAACAATTGTACTTGTTCACTTGTCCATGTGACTCGTTTAGTGAACCATTTGTCTTCGTTCATTAGTCCTTGTGATTTGTTGTGTAAACCATTTGTCCTTGTTCTTTAGTCCTTGTGACTCGTTGTGTTAAAATAATTGTACTTGTTCATTAGTCCATGTGACTCGTTGTGTGAACCATTTGTCCTTGTTCGTTAGCCCTTGTGACTCGTTGTGTTTAACAATTGTATTTGTTCATTAATCCATGTGACTCGTGGTGTGAGCCATTTGTCCTTGTTCATTAGTCCTTGTGACTCGTTGTGTTAAACAATTGTACTTGTTCACTTGTCCCTGTGACTCGTTGAGTGAACCATTTGTCTTCGTTCATTAGTCCTTGTGATTTGTTGTGTAAACCATTTGTCCTTGTTCTTTAGTCCTTGTGACTCGTTGTGTTAAAATAATTGTACTTGTTCACTAGTCCATGTGACTCGTTGTGTGAACTATTTGTCCTTATTCATTAGCCCTTGTGACTCGTTGTGTGAACAATTTATCCTTGTTTATTAGTAAATGTGACTCGTTGTGTGAACCATTTGTCCTTGTTCAATAGTCTTTGTGACTCGTTGTGTTAAACAATTGTAATTGTTCATTAGTCCTTGTGACTCGTTGTGTGAACCGTTTGTCCTTGTTCATTAGTCCTTGTGACTCGTTGTGTAAAACAATTGTACTTGCTCATTAATCCATTTGACTCGTTGGGTGAACCGTTTGTCCTCGTTCATTAGTCCTTGTGACTCGTTGTGTAAACTATTTGTCCTTGTTCATTAGGTCTTGTCACTCGTTGTGTTAAACAATTATACTTGTTCTTTAGTCCAAGTGACTCGTTGTGTGAACTATTTGACCTTGTTCATTAGTCCTTGTGACTCGTTATGTTAAACAATTATACTTGTTCATTAGTCCAAGTGCCTCGTGTGAACCATTTGTCCATGTTCATTAGTCCTTGTGACATGTTGTGTAAACCATTTGTCCTTGTTCATTAGTCCTTGTGACTTGTTGTGTTAAACAATTGTACTTGTTCACTTGTCCATGTGACTCGTTGGGTGAACCATTTGTCCTCGTTCATTAGTCCTTGTGACTCGTTGTGTAAACCATTTGTCCTTGTTCTTTAGTCCTTGTGACTCGTTGTGTTAAAATAATTGTACTTGTTCACTAGTCCATGTGACTCGTTGTGTGAACTATTTGTCCTTGTTCATTAGCCCTTGTGACTCGTTGTGTGAACAATTTATCCTTGTTTATTAGTAAATGTGACTCGTTGTGTGAACCATTTGTCCTTGTTCATTAGTCTTCGTGACTCGTTATGTTAAGCAATTGTAATTGTTCATTAGTCCATGTGACTCGTTGTGTGAACCATTTGTCCTTGTTCATTAGTCCTTGTGACTCGTTGTGTTAAACAATTGTACTTGTTCATTAGTCCATGTGACTCGTTGTGTGAACCATTTGTCCTTGTTCATTAGTCTTTGTGACTCGTTGTATAAACCATTTATCCTTGTTCATTAGTCCTTGTGACTCGTTGTGTGAACCATTTGTCGTTGTTCATTAGGTCTTGTCACTCGTTGTGTTAAACAATTATACTTGTTCTTTAGTCCAAGTGACTCGTTGTGTGAACTATTTGTCCTTGTTCATTAGTCCTTGTGACTCGTTGTGTTAAACAATTATACTTGTTCATTAGTCCAAGTGCCTCGTTTGAACCATTTGTCCATGTTCATTAGTCCTTGTGACATGTTGTGTAAACCATTTGTCCTTGTTCATTAGTCCTTGTCACTTGTTGTGTTAAACAATTGTACTTGTTCACTTGTCCATGTGACTCGTTGGGGAACCATTTGTCCTCGTTCATTAGTCCTTGTGACTCGTTGTGTAAACCATTTGTCCTTGTTCTTTAGTCCTTGTGACTCGTTGTGTTAAAATAATTGTACTTGTTCATTAGTCCATGTGACTCGTTGTGTGAACTATTTGTCCTTGTTCATTAGCCCTTGTGACTCGTTGTGTGAACAATATATCCTTGTTTATTAGTAAATGTGACTCGTTGTGTGAACCATTTGTCCTTGTTCATTAGTCTTCGTGACTCGTTATGTTAAGCAATTGTAATTGTTCATTAGTCCATGTGACTCGTTGTGTGAACCATTTGTCCTTGTTCATTAGTCCTTGTGACTCGTTGTGTTAAACAATTGTACTTGTTCATTAGTCCGTGTGACTCGTTGTGTGAACCATTTGTCTTTGTTCATTAGTCCTTGTGACTCGTTGTGTAAACCATTTATCCTTGTTCATTAGTCCTTGAGACTCGTTGTGTTAAACAATTATGCTTGTTCATTAGTCCAAGTGCCTCGTGTGAACCATTTGTCCATGTTCGTGCTTGTGTCATGTTGTGTAAACCTTTTGTCCTTGTTCATTAGTCCTTGTGACTCGTTGTGTTAAACAATTGTACTTGTTCACTTGTCCATGTGACTCGTTGAGTAAACCATTTGTCTTCGTTCATTAGTCCTTGTGACTCGTTGTGTAAACCATTTGTCCTTGTTCTTTAGTCCTTGTGACTCGTTGTGTTAAAATAATTGTACTTGTTCACTAGTCCATGTGACTCGTTGTGTGAACTATTTGTCCTTATTCATTAGCCCTTGTGACTCGTTGTGTGAACAATTTATCCTTGTTTATTAATAAATGTGACTCGTTGTGTGAACCATTTGTCTTTGTTCAATAGTCTTTGTGACTCGTTGTGTTAAACAATTGTAATTGTTCATTAGTCCTTTTGACTCGTTGTGTGAACCGTTTGTCCTTGTTCATTAGTCCTTGTGACTCGTTGTGTTAAACAATTGTACTTGCTCATTAATCCATTTGACTCGTTGGGTGAACCGTTTGTCCTCGTTCATTAGTCCTTATGACTCGTTGTGTAAACTATTTGTCCTTGTTCATTAGGTCTTGTCACTCGTTGTGTTAAACAATTATACTTGTTCTTTAGTCCAAGTGACTCGTTGTGTGAACTATTTGTCCTTGTTCATTAGTCCTTGTGACTCGTTGTGTTAAACAATTATACTTGTTCATTAGTCCAAGTGCCTCGTGTGAACCATTTGTCCATGTTCATTAGTCCTTGTGACATGTGTAAACCATTTGTCCTTGTTCATTAGTCCTTGTGACTTGTTGTGTTAAACAATTGTACTTGTTCACTTGTCCATGTGACTCGTTGGGTGAACCATTTGTCCTCGTTCATTAGTCCTTGTGACTCTTTGTGTAAACCATTTGTCCTTGTTCTTTAGTCCTTGTGACTCGTTGTGTTAAAATAATTGTACTTGTTCACTAGTCCATGTGACTCGTTGTGTGAACTATTTGTCCTTATTCATTAGCCCTTGTGACTCGTTGTGTGAACAATTTATCCTTGTTTATTAGTAAATGTGACTCGTTGTGTGAACCATTTGTCCTTGTTCAATAGTCTTTGTGACTCGTTGTGTTAAACAATTGTAATTGTTCATTAGTCCTTGTGACTCGTTGTGTGAACCGTTTGTCCTTGTTCATTAGTCCTTGTGACTCATTGTGTAAAACAATTGTACTTGCTCATTAATCCATTTGACTCGTTGGGTGAACCGTTTGTCCTCGTTCATTAGTCCTTGTGACTCGTTGTGTAAACTATTTGTCCTTGTTCATTAGGTCTTGTCACTCGTTGTGTTAAACAATTATACTTGTTCTTTAGTCCAAGTGACTCGTTGTGTGAACTATTTGACCTTGTTCATTAGTCCTTGTGACTCGTTATGTTAAACAATTATACTTGTTCATTAGTCCAAGTGCCTCGTGTTAACCATTTGTCCATGTTCATTAGTCCTTGTGACATGTTGTGTAAACCATTTGTCCTTGTTCATTAGTCCTTGTGACTTGTTGTGTTAAACAATTGTACTTGTTCACTTGTCCATGTGACTCGTTGGGTGAACCATTTGTCCTCGTTCATTAGTCCTTGTGACTCGTTGTATAAACCATGTGTCCTTGTTCTTTAGTCCTTGTGACTCGTTGTGTTAAAATAATTGTACTTGTTCACTAGTCCATGTGACTCGTTGTGTGAACTATTTGTCCTTGTTCATTAGCCCTTGTGACTCGTTGTGTGAACAATTTATCCTTGTTTATTAGTAAATGTGACTCGTTGTGTGAACCATTTGTCCTTGTTCATTAGTCTTCGTGACTCGTTATGTTAAGCAATTGTAATTGTTCATTAGTCCATGTGACTCGTTGTGTGAACCATTTGTCCTTGTTCATTAGTCCTTGTGACTCGTTGTGTTAAACAATTGTACTTGTTCATTAGTCCATGTGACTCGTTGTGTGAACCATTTGTCCTTGTTCATTAGTCTTTGTGACTCGTTGTATAAACCATTTATCCTTGTTCATTAGTCCTTGTGACTCGTTGTGTGAACCATTTGTCGTTGTTCATTAGGTCTTGTCACTCGTTGTGTTAAACAATTATACTTGTTCTTTAGTCCAAGTGACTCGTTGTGTGAACTATTTGTCCTTGTTCATTAGTCCTTGTGACTCGTTGTGTTAAACAATTATACTTGTTCATTAGTCCAAGTGCCTCGTTTGAACCATTTGTCCATGTTCATTAGTCCTTGTGACATGTTGTGTAAACCATTTGTCCTTGTTCATTAGTCCTTGTCACTTGTTGTGTTAAACAATTGTACTTGTTCACTTGTCCATGTGACTCGTTGGGTGAACCATTTGTCCTCGTTCATTAGTCCTTGTGACTCGTTGTGTAAACCATATGTCCTTGTTCTTTAGTCCTTGTGACTCGTTGTGTTTAAATAATTGTACTTGTTCACCAGTCCATGTGACTCGTTGTGTGAACTATTTGTCCTTGTTCATTAGCCCTTGTGACTCGTTGTGTGAACAATTTATCCTTGTTTATTAGTAAATGTGACTCGTTGTGTGAACCATTTGTCCTTGTTCATTAGTCTTCGTGACTCGTTATGTTAAGCAATTGTAATTGTTCATTAGTCCATGTGACTCGTTATGTGAACCATTTGTCCTTGTTCATTAGTCCTTGTGACTCGTTGTGTTAAAGAATTGTACTTGTTCATTAGTCCATGTGACTCGTTGTGTGAACTATTTGTCCTTGTTCATTAGTCCTTGTGACTCGTTGTGTAAACAATTTATCCTTGTTCATTAGTCCTTGAGACTCGTTGTGTTAAACAATTATGCTTGTTCATTAGTCCAAGTGCCTCGTGTGAACCATTTATCCATGTTCGTCCTTGTGACATGTTGTGTAAACCATTTGTCCTTGTTCATTAGTCCTTGTGACTCGTTGTGTTAAACAATTGTACTTGTTCACTTGTCCATGTGACTCGTTGAGTGAACCATTTGTCTTCGTTCATTAGTCCTTGTGATTTGTTGTGTAAACCATTTGTCCTTGTTCTTTAGTCCTTGTGACTCGTTGTGTTAAAATAATTGTACTTGTTCACTAGTCCATGTGACTCGTTGTGTGAACTATTTGTCCTTATTCATTAGCCCTTGTGACTCGTTGTGTGAACAATTTATCCTTGTTTATTAGTAAATGTGACTCGTTGTGTGAACCATTTGTCCTTATTCAATAGTCTTTGTGACTCGTTGTGTTAAACAATTGTAATTGTTCATTAGTCCTTGTGACTCGTTGTGTGAACCGTTTGTCCTTGTTCATTAGTCCTTGTGACTCGTTGTGTAAAACAATTG
The DNA here is from genome assembly GCF_048544455.1 of Silene latifolia. Lineage (NCBI taxonomy): Eukaryota > Viridiplantae > Streptophyta > Magnoliopsida > Caryophyllales > Caryophyllaceae > Silene > Silene latifolia. The sequence continues at coordinate 422,956 of NW_027413125.1, forward strand.
TACTTGCTCATTAATCCATTTGACTCGTTGGGTGAACCGTTTGTCCTCGTTCATTAGTCCTTGTGACTCGTTGTGTAAACTATTTGTCCTTGTTCATTAGGTCTTGTCACTCGTTGTGTTAAACAATTATACTTGTTCTTTAGTCCAAGTGACTCGTTGTGTGAACTATTTGACCTTGTTCATTAGTCCTTGTGACTCGTTATGTTAAACAATTATACTTGTTCATTAGTCCAAGTGCCTCGTGTGAACCATTTGTCCATGTTCATTAGTCCTTGTGACATGTTGTGTAAACCATTTGTCCTTGTTCATTAGTCCTTGTGACTTGTTGTGTTAAACAATTGTACTAGTTCACTTGTCCATGTGACTCGTTGGGTGAACCATTTGTCCTCGTTCATTAGTCCTTGTGACTCGTTGTGTAAACCATTTGTCCTTGTTCTTTAGTCCTTGTGACTCGTTGTGTTAAAATAATTGTACTTGTTCACTAGTCCATGTGACTCGTTGTGTGAACTATTTGTCCTTGTTCATTAGCCCTTGTGACTCGTTGTGTGAACAATTTATCCTTGTTTATTAGTAAATGTGACTCGTTGTGTGAACCATTTGTCCTTGTTCATTAGTCTTCGTGACTCGTTATGTTAAGCAATTGTAATTGTTCATTAGTCCATGTGACTCGTTGTGTGAACCATTTGTCCTTGTTCATTAGTCCTTGTGACTCGTTGTGTTAAACAATTGTACTTGTTCATTAGTCCATGTGACTCGTTGTGTGAACCATTTGTCCTTGTTCATTAGTCTTTGTGAATCGTTGTATAAACCATTTATCCTTGTTCATTAGTCCTTGTGACTCGTTGTGTGAACCATTTGTCGTTGTTCATTAGGTCTTGTCACTCGTTGTGTTAAACAATTATACTTGTTCTTTAGTCCAAGTGACTCGTTGTGTGAACTATTTGTCCTTGTTCATTAGTCCTTGTGACTCGTTGTGTTAAACAATTATCCTTGTTCATTAGTCCAAGTGCCTCGTTTGAACCATTTGTCCATGTTCATTAGTCCTTGTGACATGCTGTGTAAACCATTTGTCCTTGTTCATTAGTCCTTGTCACTTGTTGTGTTAAACAATTGTACTTGTTCACTTGTCCATGTGACTCGTTGGGTGAACCATTTGTCCTCGTTCATTAGTCCTTGTGACTCGTTGTGTAAACCATATGTCCTTGTTCTTTAGTCCTTGTGACTCGTTGTGTTTAAATAATTGTACTTGTTCACCAGTCCATGTGACTCGTTGTGTGAACTATTTGTCCTTGTTCATTAGCCCTTGTGACTCGTTGTGTGAACAATTTATCCTTGTTTATTAGTAAATGTGACTCGTTGTGTGAACCATTTGTCCTTGTTCATTAGTCTTCGTGACTCGTTATGTTAAGCAATTGTAATTGTTCATTAGTCCATGTGACTCGTTGTGTGAACCATTTGTCCTTGTTCATTAGTCCTTGTGACTCGTTGTGTTAAAGAATTGTAGTTGTTCATTAGTCCATGTGACTCGTTGTGTGAACTATTTGTCCTTGTTCATTAGTCCTTGTGACTCGTTGTGTAAACAATTTATCCTTGTTCATTAGTCCTTGAGACTCGTTGTGTTAAAAAATTATGCTTGTTCATTAGTCCAAGTGCCTCGTGTGAACCATTTATCCATGTTCGTCCTTGTGACATGTTGTGTAAACCATTTGTCCTTGTTCATTAGTCCTTGTGACTCGTTGTGTTAAACAATTGTACTTGTTCACTTGTCCATGTGACTCGTTGAGTGAACCATTTGTCGTCGTTCATTAGTCCTTGTGATTTGTTGTGTAAACCATTTGTCCTTGTTCTTTAGTCCTTGTGACTCGTTGTGTTAAAATAATTGTACTTGTTCACTAGTCCATGTGACTCGTTGTGTGAACTATTTGTCCTTATTCATTAGCCCTTGTGACTCGTTGTGTGAACAATTTATCCTTGTTTATTAGTAAATGTGACTCGTTGTGTGAGCCATTTGTCCTTGTTCAATAGTCTTTGTGACTCGTTGTGTTAAACAATTGTAATTGTTCATTAGTCCTTGTGACTCGTTGTGTGAACCGTTTGTCCTTGTTCATTAGTCCTTGTGACTCGTTGTGTAAAACAATTGTACTTGCTCATTAATCCATTTGACTCGTTGGGTGAACCGTTTGTCCTCGTTCATTAGTCCTTGTGACTCGTTGTGTAAACTATTTGTCCTTGTTCATTAGGTCTTGTCACTCGTTGTGTTAAACAATTATACTTGTTCTTTAGTCCAAGTGACTCGTTGTGTGAACTATTTGACCTTGTTCATTAGTCCTTGTGACTCGTTATGTTAAACAATTATACTTGTTCATTAGTCCAAGTGCCTCGTGTGAACCATTTGTCCATGTTCATTAGTCCTTGTGACATGTTGTGTAAACCATTTGTCCTTGTTCATTAGTTCTTGTGACTTGTTGTGTTAAACAATTGTACTTGTTCACTTGTCCATGTGACTCATTGGGTGAACCATTTGTCCTCGTTCATTAGTCCTTGTGACTCGTTGTGTAAACCATTTGTCCTTGTTCTTTAGTCCTTGTGACTCGTTGTGTTAAAATAATTGTACTTGTTCACTAGTCCATGTGACTTGTTGTGTGAACTATTTGTCCTTGTTCATTAGCCCTTGTGACTCGTTGTGTGAACAATTTATCCTTGTTTATTAGTAAATGTGACTCGTTGTGTGAACCATTTGTCCTTGTTCATTAGTCTTCGTGACTCGTTATGTTAAGCAATTGTAATTGTTCATTAGTCCATGTGACTCGTTGTGTGAACCATTTGTCCTTGTTCATTAGTCCTTGTGACTCGTTGTGTTAAACAATTGTACTTGTTCATTAGTCCATGTGACTCGTTGTGTGAACCATTTGTCCTTGTTCATTAGTCTTTGTGACTCGTTGTGTAAACCATTTATCCTTGTTCATTAGTCCTTGTGCTCGTTGTGTTAACCATTTGTCGTTGTTCATTAGGTCTTGTCTCTCGTTGTGTTAAACAATTATACTTGTTCTTTAGTCCAAGTGACTCGTTGTGTGAACTATTTGTCCTTGTTCATTAGTCCTTGTGACTCGTTGTGTTAAACAATTATACTTGTTCATTAGTCCAAGTGCCTCGTTTGAACCATTTGTCCATGTTCATTAGTCCTTGTGACATGTTGTGTAAACCATTTGTCCTTGTTCATTAGTCCTTGTCACTTTTTGTGTTAAACAATTGTACTTGTTCACTTGTCCATGTGACTCGTTGGGTGAACCATTTGTCTGAAGGAAAAGTAGATCTATATACACTAACATACTCATATATGTCTTAATTAATTTGTCATAAAATTAAAAATGGATTTTATGCATGCAAACAATATAATAAAATAGAGGAGAAATCATGTTCTTACATTGGTGATTTCGGTTTTATGGGCACAAAAGAAATCTCCTTTTCTTTTGTTCTTGTGCTATCCTAAGATGGAAGAACCAAGATCCAAGTGTAGGATCTCTCCTTAGGATTAATACCCAAAGCTTTCTCTTAATTAAGATTAATATTATGAGAACTAGTACAATATTAATCTAAAAAAAATTGACCCAAAAATATTATAATACACTTAATATTTTCGGTTTATAGAGAGAAGAAGAAGAGATTTATTTTTCTCTCTAGAATACTAATTTTTGGATGAGTGATGGAATGAATTGTGTTACACAACATTTTGTATATTATTAGGTAAAATTATGAAAAAACCATGATGGTTTTTGCCTTCTCAAAACCGGGTGGAAGGGGGCCTTTTTGGGGAGCCAATGCATGCAATTGTTGCTCTTAACAATAAATATTAGGGTTGCATGGCTAAATAGTAGGTAATCATTGTGTTTCCATTATCTTAATCAAACACAATATTAGCCTATTTCTTCCCCTAATTTCGGCACACATGGATAACAAGTAATCCATTTTATTTTTGTCAATTGTCAATATGTCACATGTCATATGTCACATAAATTTGTCATGCAATTTTTAACATATTAAAAATCAACGTATTAAAAATACGTCACATAAAAAAATCGACTTAGTAATTTCATAATTACTTGTACCAAAATATTTTACCATTTATAAATCACAACAGATTGTATTTATAATAATTCATTCAATTCCGATTGTTTCTTTAAACAATAATTTCATCCGAGTAATGATACAATTCGATTACTCAGATCGTATCTCATTTAATCACATTTCAATATGATACGTAAATTTTACTTCCAAAATTGTCCGTCAATTTTCAAATAATTTAATTAACTCGTAACGTTATACGATCAATTAAATAATCAATTAAGAGTGTTGCCCTATAGGTATGACCTAGGGGGTCAATTGATCACCACCGTCGACGACGACGTAATGTCAAACTCTAGTCAGCCAATCATTACCGATATATGTTGTTGACGATTGTTGAGAACAATATTACTTCCCAATTGTATTCTTTATAATGAGATTTAAACATGTGATCATCATGATCAACAGTCGTGATCGCATTATTGTCGGAGGACACATATTCCAACAATCTCCCACTTGTCCTCGACAAGTGTGCGTCACCAATTCTCTTGTCCTATTACTATCTCCCACTCAATGCAAGGTGTCTTTCAGGTCGTACTTGCAAGTGATCATATCGAGAGTGGTTTCCTCGATCCGGAGAATAACCGATTGACCAGGACTTATCTATCATAGATACTTTCCGAGCGTGGCCACGCATTTCGATTCATTACTCCTCGAGTGGTCCCGAGATATTGTTATAACCCGACTAGGGGTGGACAATTCCTATCGCACTCATTCCTTCGACTAGCCACAACCATCATAACCCAAAATATGCCCATTTGACCCCATTTACGAAGGTCGTAGTAACACAAATCAAAGTTAATCTGAAACTGTGCCATCTTAGGTGAATAGTCTTTAGTCAAAAGAATCGACTCATTCGAATACTATAGTAGCTCTCGCCACGACCAGGCTATATAAATTTGCCAGAGATAAGCGGTCATTAGGCCCGACAAAAAGTTCCTAACAGTCTGCCTATGTGATCGACTAGTCATCTCACATGACTCTATGGCACTTGAACTTGCCATCAATCGCATCACACTCTAGTCACTTCGAGACGTCACCTCATACAAGTAACTATGGGCAAATACAATGTTAATCCATGTTCACTTTAACGGGGTTCAATTGTCTCTACAACCCGTTTGGATATAACAATGTACAAGGTGAGTTAATAATAACTCAAACGACAAATGTCGACATCACACTCGGGTAGTCAATATCATATTACAACCTTGTGATGTATATCGTCAGTGTAAACACTTATTGATTGCAATAGAAGTTTAACATCCCATGTGTCCATGTGTTCAAACTTCTTACACTTGCAATCTCCTTTACATTCATGTTCTCTCTCATAACATGAATCTTACCAAGTACACATCAAGGTTCCCGACCTTGGTTTCGGTTCTTTAACTTGAAAGAACTTTCTTATCGACTATCACATAACGACCGAATTTGTGATGAATGATATGACTTGTACTGATCAAGTATTCCATCCACACACAATGCACTAGGTATATGTTTTGTAGAATCTTGTAACAATTGACAAGATTATTAGCTTAGCACTTCTCACAAGTCCTAGCTTAACTAGGAAAGATTATTTTTGAATAACCTCTTATTCAACCAAGCATCTTTCCAAAACTTCTCATTTCTCTTTCTAGGCTTGAAAGAATTGGGATTCTCATAAATCCTTATATGTGCTCGGATTTTCTATAATATGTGCAACCTCTTGACACACAATGGAACATTCCGTCAAACACTGAAATCGCTCATCGGATTCTACTTGAGAATTCATGACGTTTCTATTATGGCTTACCATCCATCATCATGCTCTTATGTGTGACACCCTCATTTTTAGCGTAAAATAAACACATAAATTCTACAGAAAAACTGAAAGGATATGTTTGTAATTGGTTCAACTAGATAAAACCTGTAATTTTAAAAACTTTTCTAAACCATTCACAAACATTTCCAAATGAAGAGTGCCAAAACCTGCAAATACTAACAAACTAATTTACATAACACTGCTAAAGTCGCGAGAATAAAGTGATACAAACCAAAGTAAAAGAGGGAGACATATGTCCCTCCAAAATATAAACACAACCATATGTTTAAAGGTTTACTACAAAATATAACCAAACTAGGTCCAAGGTTCTTTTGCTCACTAGCTCGTCCGTGTACCCTATCTAAACATCATCAACCTGTCAATCGCATTTTATACAAACACGAAAGCCACAATTCAGTGGGGAGTAACTTCGAGTCCTCCCAGCCACGAAATGTCATATTTAATGTAACATGTAAACAACATCATAAATAATTTAGTTACCGAGTATTCTAACATATGAACACTAAACTGACCAAATTAAACTACCATGTGAAACATATAACAAACAGTAATCCAAACTTTATCAATTGTAACCGGCTTGCATCTCACCTATTACAATTCATAAAATCACCATACAAGAAAGGGCAATATATCAAAGACAGGCATAAGTTCTTAGCACGGTCAATAGTCACTCTGTAACTCGAGTCTATACCACGAGGTAGGGAAGGTAATCGAACCGGTATCTTGGCTCAGAGGTTCTATCAAAACATGGCCAAGACACAACACAACCCTAGTCCTAAATCTGCGCAGACCTAGACATGCGGATACACACCACCGCACCCAAGACCCACAATTTTATAAAACCATGTGAGTACCCTAAGGAGTCCACCAAAGGGTTGGCTAGTACTTAAGCTGACCACTTACTCTCAAAATAAGTAACGAGGTCATGCCCCAACTTGGATATAAACCCACCAAGTCAGGAACACAAAGGCTATTAAGCAGTGAACATATACTCGTCAAAGACTATAAAGACCTATCTATGACAAATACAACAACCTGCAAGAAGTATTCAATACCAATTCCATTTCAAGCAATATTAACAATATTAAAGGTTTTGAAATCTACTACCGTTTTACAATATTAGAAACCATTCAAATCAACCAACAACACATGTGAATTAAAAACATAATAAATGGCCTAAAACAAGAATAAGGCCAATTATCCAATTCACACAACAATTTCATCCAACCGAATTTTTACGTAACCTGAGCCCTGCGGCAGTACGGGTTCAATCTGGTGACCAATCACACAATTGACTGACATCGATTCAGTCAAAGGGACTAAGGGCTCAGTTTTCGGCATAATCATCCAAACATTGCAATTATCGCTATAAAATTCATTTCAAGCATATTCATTACAATTTCATATCATAACCTCTCCTAACATGTGCAACCTACCAATATAAAAATAATTTTACCATCAACATTATATTTACTACTAACATTATTCATTTCATAAGATTACCCATATGTTACTTATACTAAATATAACATTAATAAACCCGAAACGACGAACAACGCATGAAAAATCGCGAAAACAAGCAACGGGCCGACCCGGGCCAACCTAGGGCTGTCGTGGGCCTGCTGGGCCAATTGGGCCGCCACCCCAATCCCTCCGTTTCTCCGTTTTTGTTCATTTTAACATCTTTTTAAGCATCAATTAATCATTCCCATTTCATTTCCATACTAACATGTGAACTTAAACTTACAAAAGACATGAATTTAACCCATATAATCATGTGAAATAAACCACTCAAATAACATTCACAAAATCATACAAAAAGCAAAGAATGTGACATTTATTCGTCGAGTAACTCGAAATATGTTACCTTAAACTAGCGAAGAGACAAGCAATAAACTTGAGAAAGCTTCTAAAACCCAAAATTACTCTTCATCTTCAACCACATATGAGTCACCTAAAATAATTATGTGAAAGGACGATATTAACTAATTATCGTTATATAAAATATGAGACGGAAATTAATTTAATTATATTTTAAATAAACCAAATTAGCGTCAAAACAATTTATAGGTACGGCCCAAACTCGCGACTTAGTCAGGCCACTGCCTAGGCCACGGCCAGGCCACTGCTAGGCCAACCTTATAATAGTCACTCTCGTCCCAATAATTAATTCAATCTCAACTCTCTACCCCATCTCTCTCATTACTCCGTCCTACTCATTACTCCGTCTCATAAAATAATACTCCATAGTAACCAGATTTCCATCTCAATTTCAATATCGATATTGTCAAATATTCCATTAAAGGAATTGCTCAACATTTAGAGTATAACTCTAAGCTACTCACCCACGAGTCAAGGTGAAAGGAATCGGCAATGATTACACAATACTAAAGCATAGCTCAACATATAATCCAACCTCAATTCAAATATTGGTAGTAGTTACCAAATATAATAACCACTCTGATCTCTTCATATAACAAAATCAAAACCATGTAGTTAACTAGCGCCAATGTAACATGCCACTCGCCCACCATAATCATTACCATTATCAATTCCACCGCATGATTAATTAGTAAACAAGTAACTCATACACATAAACGGATTCTAACCAAAATCATCTGATTGCTAACCCAACTAATATGTACCGTAATTCACGCATCTTAAATAATCAACCCAAAACTTAACCCATCTCATAAATAACTTACTTAACAATAGAAAATATAATATCTAGTATTATAAATAATTCGAGTAACCTATCACTGTTACCTTTAACTCTCGAATTCTCGAGTAAAAACGTCCAAAGCACGAGCCTTTCTTCAGTCTTCAACTAAAAAGGAGGAAAACGAGTTAATTAAGACAAGAAATCGAGTTGTCATTTAAGACGGTATTTTCGAACTTCTACAAAATAGAAGATTTCTTACCTTAAAAGAACGAGGAAAGGACGAGGAAGCTAATGGTACAAAAATAATGGAGTTTGGTTGAGAAATAAGGGAGAGATCTTGGTTTTGAAGGGACGAAAAATGGCGGTACGGAGCTGCTTGTGTTTCGTTGTTGTTGCTCTTGTTTCACGCAGGAAAGACAAAAGAAGAAGAGGAAAGAAGGGATAAGAAGGGATAAGAAGGGGGTGCGTGAGAAAAAGAGGGAGCAGCTAGCTAGCTAGCTATTTATTATACGTACGTTTCTTCATCGTTAAGAAATTTCGCTAGTTTTTAAAACCGTCTCGAGTTAATAAAATCGGTTTTAGTAAAAGTTTCAGTAATAAAACGGAGTCAATAATAAATAAATTTAATGAGTGAAAATATAATAAACTCAGCCAGCTAACGGAAATAATAGGAATTCGATTCGAATCGGAGTTATTAACGATTTTTACTAAATTAGCGGAGTTTAACGAAATTTGATAACTTAGCAAAATAACTCAAAATAGCTAATTGGATGACTTTTCCTAAATCCGTTTTGAATCCACTAAGGGCCGACTTTCATAAAGGACTCGTAAAAGGAACATAATTTATTAACGATTATTAAAATTTAACGTAATGAACTATAATAAAATTAATTAATTAGCTGAGAAAATAAATATATAAATCGTTAACCAACGTAATTAAATACAAAGTAGCAATTAAAATAATTTTATCCAACTTAATAAAATACGGGGTGTTACATTATGCATATGATTCATAATTGGACATGTACATGATTATTCTAATGGCGGAAACATTAGTTACTAATAATCATGAGATCAACCGTTCATAGGTTCAATGAACGACCATGACTGCTAATGGTAATTCCATTTTCATCTACATGAATAACCTTTGTGAATGTTGATACGATGTGTATCTCTTAATACTAATCCAACATCCCTTGATGTAATTGGATTCATCATAGTCCATTTTCATCCAGAATTGAAAACTCAAAAGCTTCTTTATGAAAGAAGGTATTAGCTCGTCATTCTTTAATGAGTGATGAGTTGTAAACATTCAAAGGATGATAGCTCCCACTAAATTCCATGTCTTCACATGAGAATTTCCTAACTCCCACTCAATTCTACACATTTCGAAATTGACTTCTCAATCGAAATTTATCAAGAATTGAAATATAAATTGCATTGCCAAGTTGTTAGGATAAAACCATATATGTTCCCATCATATCCTTTCAAAATACCTATTTTGAAGTGGTCTCATCTTAACCTTACGGAAAGAGATTTTAAATCTCCAACACACTCATGTCATAATGATGTGTAGCAATGTCATTATTCAAATATAAATAATATCCAGAATACGTCCTTCGCAAATACCCTTTTGGAAGGAGGTTTAACCATTTCATAATGAGGTTAAGCAATGACATTTGTGTGGTTAAAACTTTGGCCATTGAAGATATCGGTATATCAATCTATGCAACTCGATCATAACTAGTATGTAACTTTGATTTATTTAGGCTCTTAAGTAAATCTCAAGGTTGAAACTATTGGTCAAATATTTCATAAACTTAGTCAAAAAAACCATTTATCCTTGTTCATTAGTCCTTGTGACTCGTTGTGTTAAACAATTATACTTGTTTATTAGTCCAAGTGCCTCGTGTGAACCATTTGTCCATGTTCGACCTTGTGACATGTTGTGTAAACCATTTGTCCTTGTTCATTAGTCCTTGTGACTCATTGTGTTAAACAATTGTACTTGTTCACTTGTCTATGTGACTCATTGAGTGAACCATTTGTCCTCGTTCATTAGTCCTTGTGACTCGTTGGGTAAACCATTTGTCCTTGTTCTTTAGTCCTTGTGACTCGTTGTGTTAAAATAATTGTACTTGTTCATTAGCCCTTGTGACTCGTTGTGTGAACCGTTTGTCCTTATTCATTAGCTTTTGTGACTCATTGTGTGATCCATTTGCCCTTGTTTATTAGTCCATGTGACTCATTGTGTGAACCATTTGTCCTTGTTCATTAGTTCTTGTGACTCCTTGTGTTAAACCATTGTACTTGTTCTTTTGTCCAAGTGACTCGTTGTGTGAACCATTTGTCCTTGTTCATTAGCCCTTGTGACTCGTTGTGTGAACCATTTGTCCTTGTTTATTAGTAAATGTGACTCGTTGTGTGAACCATTTGTCCTTGTTCAATTGTCTTTGTGACTCGTTGTGTTAAACAATTGTAATTGTTCATTAGTCCTTGTGACTCGTTGTGTGAACCGTTTGTCCTTGTTCATTAGTCCTTGTGACTCGTTGTGTTAAACAATTATACTTGCTCATTAGTCCATTTGACTCGTTGGGTGAACCGTTTGTCCTCGTTCATTAGTCCTTGTGCTCGTTGTGTAAACCATTTGTCCTTGTTCATTAGGTCTTGTCACTCGTTGTGTTAAGCAATTATACTTGTTCTTTAGTTCAAGTGACTCGTTGTGTGAACTATTTGTCCTTGTTCATTAGTCCTTGTGACTCGTTGTGTTAAACAATTATACTTGTTCATTAGTCCAAGTGCCTCGTTTAAACCATTTGTCCATGTTTATTAGTCCTTGTGACATGTTTGTAAACCATTTGTCCTTGTTCATTAGTCCTTGTGACTTGTTGTGTTAAACAATTGTACTTGTTCACTTGTCCATGTGACTCGTTGGGTGAACTATTTTTCCTCGTTCATTAGTCGTTGTGACTCGTTGTGTAAACCATTTGTCCATGTTCTTTAGTCCTTGTGACTCGTTGTGTTAAAACAGTTTTACTTGTTCACTAGTCCATGTGACTCGTTGTGTGAACTATTTGTCCTTGTTCATTAGCCCTTGTGACTCGTTGTGTGAACAATTTATCCTTGTTTATTAGTAAATGTGACTCGTTGTGTGAACCATTTGTCCTTGTTCATTAGTTCTTGTGACTTCTTGTGTTAAACAATTAGACTAGTTCATTAGTCCATGTGAATCGTTGTGTGAACCATTTGTCCTTGTTCAATAGTCTTTGTTACTCGTTGTGTTAAACAATTGTAATTGTTCATTAGTCCTTGTGACTCGTTGTGTGAACCGTTTGTCCTTGTTCATTAGTCCATGTGATTCGTTGTGTGAACCATTTGTCCTTATTCATTAGCTTTTGTGACTCATTGTGTGATCCATTTGTCCTTGTTTATTAGTAAATGTGACTCGTTGTGTGAACCATTTGTTCTTGTTCATTAGTCCTTGTGACTCCGTGTGTTAAACAATTGTACTTGTTCATTAGTCCATGTGACTCGTTGTGTGAACCATTTGTCCTTGTTCGTTAGCCCTTGTGACTTGTTGTGTTTAACAATTGTATTTGTTCATTAGTCCATGTGACTCGTGGTGTGAGCCATTTGTCCTTGTTCATTAGTCCTTGTGACTCGTTGTGTTAAACAATTGTAATTGTGCATTAGTCCATGTGACTCGTTGTGTGAACCATTTATCTTTGTTCATTAGTCCTTGCGACTCGTTGTGAAACAATTGTACTTATTCATTAGTCCATGTGACTCGTTGTGTGAACCATTTCTCCTTGTTCATTAGCCCTTGTGACTCGTTGTGTTAAACAATTGAATTTGTTCATTAGTCCATATGACTCGTGGTATGAGCCATTTGTCCTTGTTCATTAGCCCTTGTGACTCGTTGTGTTAAAAAATTGTAATTGTGCATTAGTCCATGTGACTCGTTGTGTGAACCATTTATCTTTGTTCATTAGTCCTTGCGACTCGTTGTGTTTAACAATTGTACTTGTCAATTAGTCCTTGTGACTCGTTGTGTGAACTATTTGTTCTTGTTCATTAGTCTTCGTGACTCGTTATGTTAAACAGTTATAATTGTCCATTAGTACATGTGACTCGTTGTGTGAACCATTTGTCCTTGTTCATTAGTTCTTGTGACTCCTTGTGATAAACAATTGTACTTGTTCTTTAGTCCATGTGACTCGTTGTGTGAACCATTTGTCCTTGTTCATTAGCCCTTGTGACTCGTTGTGTGAACCATTTGTCCTTGTTTATTAGTAAATGTGACTCGTTGTGTGAACTATTTGTCCTTGTTAATTAGTCCTTGTGACTCGTTGTGTTAAACAATTGTACTTGTTCATTTGTCCATGTGACTCGTTGTGCGAACCAATTGTCCTTGTTCATTACTCCTTGTGACTCGTTGTGTTAAACAATTGTACACGTTCATTACTCCATGTGACTCGTTGTGTGATCCATTTGTCCTTGTTCAATAGGTCTTGTCACTAGTTGTGTTAAACAATTATACTTGTTCTTTAGTCAAAGTGACTCGTTGTGTGAACTATTTGTCCTTGTTCATTAGTCCTGGTGACTCGTTGTGTTAAACAATTATACTTGTTCATTAGTCCAAGTGCCTCGTGTGAACCATTTGTCCATGTTCATTAGTCCTTGTGACATGTTGTGTAAACCATTTATCGTTGTTCATTAGTCCTTGTGACTCGTTGTGTTAAACAATTGTACTTGTTCACTTGTCCATGTGACTCGTTGGGTGAACCATTTGTCCTCGTTCATTAGTCCTTGTGACTCGTTGTGTAAACCATTTATCCTTGTTCTTTAGTCCTTGTGACTCGTTGTGTTAAAATAATTGTACTTGTTCACTAGTCTATGTGACTCGTTGTGTGAACTATTTGTCCTTGTTCATTAGCCCTTGTGACTCGTTGTGTGAACAATTTATCCTTGTTTATAAGTAAATGTGACTCGTTGTGTGAACCATTTGTCCTTGTTCATTAGTCTTCGTGACTCGTTATGTTAAGCAATTGTAATTGTTCATTAGTCCATGTGACTCGTTGTGTGAACCATTTGTCCTTGTTCATTAGTCCTTGTGACTCGTTGTGTTAAACAATTATACTTGTTCATAAGTCCAAGTGCCTCGTTTGAACCATTTGTCCATGTTCATTAGTCCTTGCGACATGTTGTGTAAACCATTTGTCCTTATTCATTAGTCCTTGTCACTTGTTGTGTTAAACAATTGTACTTGTTCACTTGTCCATGTGACTCGTTGGGTGAACCATTTGTCCTCGTTCATTAGTCCTTGTGACTCGTTGTGTAAACCATTTATCCTTGTTCTTTAGTCCTTGTGACTCGTTGTGTTATAATAATTGTACTTGTTCACTAGTCCATGTGACTCGTTGTGTGAACTATTTGTCCTTGTTCATTAGCCCTTGTGACTCGTTGTGTGAACAATTTATCCTTGTTTATTAGTAAATGTGACTCGTTGTGTGAACCATTTGTCCTTGTTCATTAGTCTTCGTGAGTCGTTATGTTAAACAATTGTAATTGTTCATTAGTCCATGTGACTCGTTGTGTGAACCATTTGTCCTTGTTCATTAGTTCTTGTGACTTCTTGTGTTAAACAATTAGACTAGTTCATTAGTCCATGTGACTCGTTGTGTGAACTATTTGTCCTTATTCATTAGTCCTTGTGACTCGTTGTGTTAAACAATTGTACTTGTTCATTAGTCCATTTGATTCGTTGTGTGAACCATTTGTCCTTATTCATTTGCTTTTGTGACTCATTGTGTGATCCATTTGTCCTTGTTTATTAGTTAATGTGACTCGTTGTGTGAACCATTTGTTATTGTTCATTAGTCCTTGTGACTCCGTGTGTTAAAAAATTTTATTTGTTCATTAGTCCATTTGACTCGTGGTGTGAGCCATTTGTCCTTGTTCATTAGTCCTTGTGACTCGTTGTGTTAAACAATTGTAATAGTGCATTAGTCAATGTGACTCGTTGTGTGAACCATTTATCTTTGTTCATTAGTCCTTGCGACTCGTTGTGTTAAACAATTGTACTTATTCATTAGTCCATGTGACTCGTTGTGTGAACCATTTCTCCTTGTTCATTAGCCCTTGTGACTCGTTGTGTTAAACAATTGAATTTGTTCAATAGTCCATATGACTCGTGGTATGAGCCATTTGTCCTTGTTCATTAGCCCTTGTGACTCGTTATGTTAAACAATTGTAATTGTGCATTAGTCCATGTGACTCGTTGTGTGAACCATTTATCTTTGTTCATTAGTCCTTGCGACTCGTTGTGTTAAACAATTGTACTTGTCAATTAGTCCTTGTGACTCGTTGTGTGAACTATTTGTCCTTGTTCATTAGTTTTCGTGACTCGTTATGTTAAACAGTTGTAATTGTCCATTAGTCCATGTGACTCATTGTGTGAACCATTTGTCCTTGTTCATTAGTTCTTGTGACTCCTTGTGTTAAACAATTGTACTTGTTCTTTAGTCCATGTGACTCGTTGTGTGAACCATTTGTCCTTGTTCATTAGCCCTTGTGACTCGTTGTGTGAACCATTTGTCCTTGTTTATTAGTAAATGTGACTCGTTGTGTGAACCATTTGTCCTTGTTCAATTGTCTTTGTGACTCGTTGTGTTAAACAATTGTAATTGTTCATTAGTCCTTGTGACTCGTTGTGTGAACCGTTTGTCCTTGTTCATTAGTCCTTGTGACTCGTTATGTTAAACAATTGTACTTGCTCATTAGTCCATTTGACTCGTTGGGTGAACCGTTTGTCCTCGTTCATTAGTCCTTGTGACTCGTTGTGTAAACCATTTGTCCTTGTTCTTTAGGTCTTGTCACTCGTTGTGTTAAACAATTATACTTGTTCTTTAGTTCAAGTGACTCGTTGTGTGAACTATTTGTCCTTGTTCATTAGTCCTTGTGACTCGTTGTGTTAAACAATTATACTTGTTCATTAGTCCAAGTGCCTCGTTTGAACCATTTGTCCATGTTCATTAGTCCTTGTGACATGTTGTGTAAAACATTTGTCGTTGTTCATTAGTCCTTGTGACTTGTTGTGTTAAACAATTGTACTTGTTCTGTTGTCCATGTGACTCGTTGGGTGAACTATTTGTCCTCGTTCATTAGTGGTTGTGACTCGTTGTGTAAACCATTTGTCCTTGTTCTTTAGTCCTTGTGACTCGTTGTGTTAAAATAATTTTACTTGTTCACTAGTCCATGTGACTCGTTGTGTGAACTATTTGTCCTTGTTCATTAGCCCTTGTGACTCGTTGTGTGAACAATTTATCCTTGTTTATTAGTAAATGTGACTCGTTGTGTGAACCATTTGTCCTTGTTCATTAGTTCTTGTGACTTCTTGTGTTAAACAATTAGACTAGTTCATTAGTCCATGTGACTCGTTGTGTGAACCATTTGTCCTTGTTCAATAGTCTTTGTTACTCGTTGTGTTAAACAATTGTAATTGTTCATTAGTCCTTGTGACTCGTTGTGTGAACCGTTTGTCCTTGTTCATTAGTCCTTGTGACTCGTTGATTGCACTTGTTCATTAGTCCATGTGATTCGTTGTGTGAACCATTTGTCCTTATTCATTAGCTTTTGTGACTCATTGTGTGATCCATTTGTCCTTGTTTATTAGTAAATGTGACTCGTTGTGTGAACCATTTGTTCTTGTTCATTAGTCCTTGTGACTCCGTGTGTTAAACAATTGTACTTGTTCATTAGTCCATGTGACTCGTTGTGTGAACCATTTGTCCTTGTTCGTTAGCCCTTGTGACTTGTTGTGTTTAACAATTGTATTTGTTCATTAGTCCATGTGACTCGTGGTGTGAGCCATTTGTCCTTGTTCATTAGTCCTTGTGACTCGTTGTGTTAAAATAATTTTACTTGTTCACTAGTCCTTGTGACTCGTTGTGTGAACAATTTATCCTTGTTTATTAGTAAATGTGACTCGTTGTGTGAACCATTTGTCCTTGTTCATTAGTTCTTGTGACTTCTTGTGTTAAACAATTAGACTAGTTCATTAGTCCATGTGACTCGTTGTGTGAACCATTTGTCCTTGTTCAATAGTCTTTGTTACTCGTTGTGTTAAACAATTGTAATTGTTCATTAGTCCTTGTGACTCGTTGTGTGAACCGTTTGTCCTTGTTCATTAGTCCTTGTGACTCGTTGATTGCACTTGTTCATTAGTCCATGTGATTCGTTGTGTGAACCATTTGTCCTTATTCATTAGCTTTTGTGACTCATTGGGTGATCCATTTGTCCTTGTTTATTAGTAAATGTGACTCGTTGTGTGAACCATTTGTTCTTGTTCATTAGTCCTTGTGACTCCGTGTGTTAAACAATTGTACTTGTTCATTAGTCCATGTGACTCATTGTGTGAACCATTTGTCCTTGTTCGTTAGCCCTTGTGACTTGTTGTGTTTAACAATTGTATTTGTTCATTAGTCCATGTGACTCGTGGTGTGAGCCATTTGTCCTTGTTCATTAGTCCTTGTGACTCGTTGTGTTAAACAATTGTAATTGTGCATTAGTCCATGTGACTCATTGTGTGAACCATTTATCTTTGTTCATTAGTCCTTGCGACTCGTTGTGAAACAATTGTACTTATTCATTAGTCCATGTGACTCGTTGTGTGAACCATTTCTCCTTGTTCATTAGCCCTTGTGACTCGTTGTGTTAAACAATTGAATTTGTTCATTAGTCCATATGACTCGTGGTATGAGCCATTTGTCCTTGTTCATTAGCCCTTGTGACTCGTTGTGTTAAAAAATTGTAATTGTGCATTACTCCATGTGACTCGTTGTGTGAACCATTTATCTTTGTTCATTAGTCCTTGCGACTCGTTGTGTTAAACAATTGTACTTGTCAATTAGTCCTTGTGACTCGTTGTGTGAACTATTTGTTCTTGTTCATTAGTCTTCGTGACTCGTTATGTTAAACAGTTGTAATTGTCCATTAGTCCACGTGACTCGTTGTGTGAACCATTTGTCCTTGTTCATTAGTCCTTGTGACTCGTTGTGTTAAACAATTATACTTGTTCATAAGTCCAAGTGCCTCGTTTGAACCATTTGTCCATGTTCATTAGTCCTTGCGACATGTTGTGTAAACCATTTGTCCTTATTCATTAGTCCTTGTCACTTGTTGTGTTAAACAATTGTACTTGTTCACTTGTCCATGTGACTCGTTGGGTGAACCATTTGTCCTCGTTCATTAGTCCTTGTGACTCGTTGTGTAAACCATTTATCCTTGTTCTTTAGTCCTTGTGACTCGTTGTGTTATAATAATTGTACTTGTTCACTAGTCCATGTGACTCGTTGTGTGAACTATTTGTCCTTGTTCATTAGCCCTTGTGACTCGTTGTGTGAACAATTTATCCTTGTTTATTAGTAAATGTGACTCGTTGTGTGAACCATTTGTCCTTGTTCATTAGTCTTCGTGAGTCGTTATGTTAAACAATTGTAATTGTTCATTAGTCCATGTGACTCGTTGTGTGAACCATTTGTCCTTGTTCATTAGTTCTTGTGACTTCTTGTGTTAAACAATTAGACTAGTTCATTAGTCCATGTGACTCGTTGTGTGAACTATTTGTCCTTATTCATTAGTCCTTGTGACTCGTTGTGTTAAACAATTGTACTTGTTCATTAGTCCATTTGATTCGTTGTGTGAACCATTTGTCCTTATTCATTTGCTTTTGTGACTCATTGTGTGATCCATTTGTCCTTGTTTATTAGTTAATGTGACTCGTTGTGTGAACCATTTGTTATTGTTCATTAGTCCTTGTGACTCCGTGTGTTAAAAAATTTTATTTGTTCATTAGTCCATTTGACTCGTGGTGTGAGCCATTTGTCCTTGTTCATTAGTCCTTGTGACTCGTTGTGTTAAACAATTGTAATAGTGCATTAGTCAATGTGACTCGTTGTGTGAACCATTTATCTTTGTTCATTAGTCCTTGCGACTCGTTGTGTTAAACAATTGTACTTATTCATTAGTCCATGTGACTCGTTGTGTGAACCATTTCTCCTTGTTCATTAGCCCTTGTGACTCGTTGTGTTAAACAATTGAATTTGTTCAATAGTCCATATGACTCGTTGGAATAAAACTCTAAGAACTCGAAATTGGACAGAATTTGAGTGCTAAAACGATTGCCAAATGCTAAGGATTGAGTATGGGGATATGACCTAAACCAAGCACAAAGCCAAGGTTTAAGACTAAGAGTTGGTTCAAGCACAAAGCAATGAACTTACTCAGCCCCTAGCACTAAGCAAAGGAGGTTCTTCTAGCACTAAGCAAAGAATTATAAGAGAGAAAACTAGGTTTTCACTTGTATTAATGTTCATTCAAATCTGAAGTTCTCAAGTGTTTAGCTTGGTTTATATAGACCAAGGCTTACAATCTTGACCCTTGATTACTAGTTACATCTAAGGGCCACAAAAATAGCAGCTAAAGACCAAGAAAAACGGCAGCCAAGGACTATGACAAATCTGAAATGAAAAGGACATAAAGCAAAGAAAGTAAACTAATAGTCCAAACTTCCTTGTTTGTAGCTCAACTTCTTATTTATGATTATATGGACTGAAATGGGGCTTGAGGAAACCGTGTAAGAGTCCTTGTTGCAGCCATAAAGTCCCTTGAGCTTTGTTGGTTCAAAAGAGGAAGGTTGATAGCGACATAATGCACAAAAAACTAAGCTTGTTCCAGCCATGGTCCTGATTGCGCGGTTCAAAAGCTTGGCAAACTCTATGATAGGAACGGCTTTGGGATATAAGTTCCTACACAAAAACGTCCCAAACTCACCAAAGATTAATCCCATGCTGGAAAATGGCACGACTTCTTAGACGGAATTCATGTTAGACCTCAATCTAGTGCAAGGTCCAAAACCGGGTGAAATGTGGCCTTTCTCGGTTTGATTTGTTTCAATCTCCCCTTCTTGAAAAGGATTTGCCCTCAAATCCTCGAGCTTATCCTCCTCAATCTCTTCATAATAAGGACTTAAATCCCCAACATTGAAAGTTCCATGGACCCCATATTCTCCGGGAAGGTTTATCTTGTATGCATTGGACCCAAACTTCTCAAGTACTTCGAATGGACCATCAGCTCTAGGCATGAGCTTATTCTTCCTTTTTCCTGGAAATCTTTCTTTCCTCAAGTGTATCCAAACAAGATCTCCGGGTTCAAAGCTTTTGGTTCCCTTAACACCCTTGGATTTGGCCTTGTGAGCCTCATTAGCCTTCTCAATTTGCTTCTTGACTTGTTCATGGACATGGAGCATTTGTTCAACCCTTTTCTTAGCATCATAATCAATGGTATTTCTTTTGATGGGTGCCAAATCAGTAGGCATCATAGGATTCACGCCATATACCACCTCAAATGGAGACTTGCCCGTGGTTGTGGAAGGGGCTCGGTTGAAGGCAAACTCGGCTTGAGCTAGTTTGAGGTCCCAATCTTTCAATGACCTTGCAACCGTGCACCTAAGGATCCTCCCCAAGGTCTTGTTGGTGACTTCCGTTTGCCCATCAGTTTGGGGGTGATGGGAGGTGCTAAACAAGAGCCTTGTTTTGAGTAGCTTCCATAAGGTTCTCCAAAAATGACTCATGAACTTGGAATCCCTATCCGAGACAATGGACTTAGGAATACCATGTAGCTTGACCACTTCTTTGAAATAGAGCTCGGCCACACTAGTTGCATCTTCGGTTTTCTTGCAAGCAATGAAATGAGCCATTTTGCTGAATCTATCCACAACCACCATGATTGAATCCTTCCCTCTTTGAGTTCTTGGTAAAGCAACAATGAAATCCATGCTTATGTCTTCCCATGGCTGATTTGGAACCGGCAAAGGAGTGTAGGGGCCTGTTTGGAAATAGGATTTTGATTGTTGACAAGGAGCACACCTCTTGATCACATCTTGGACATCCCCAAGCATCTTAGGCCAATAGAATTGCTCTTGGAGTATGTCATAGGTCTTTTGAATGCCAAAGTGCCCGGCAAGACCATTGGAGTGAACTTCCCTTATCAATAAGTTTCTATAAGGTCCCCTAGGCACACACAACTTGTTTCCAAAGAATAAGAACCCATTTTGAACCAAGTATTTGCTCTTGAGCTTGATTTGGCCAGATTGAAGGAGCTCCCATTCTCCTTTAAAATCCGGATCTTCCACATATAATTCTTTCATGTACTCAAACCCAAGGACCCTTTGCTCCATGAAACTCAACATAATGAATCTCCTAGACAATGCATCAGCCACTATGTTATCTTTCCCCTCTATGTACTTGCTTGAGAAGTTGAAGGATTGTAAGAACTCCACCCATTTAGCATGCCTATGATTGAGCTTGTGTTGACCATTAATGTATTTGAGAGCCTCATGATCAGAATGTAGGACGAATGGTCGTGGTTTCAAGTAGTGACTCCAATGGGTTAAGGCCCGAACAATAGCATAGAACTCCTTATCATAAGTTGAGTAATTGAGCTTGGCACCACTCAATTTCTCACTAAAGTAAGCAATTGGCTTGTGCTCTTGAACAAGGACAGCCCCAATGCCAATGCCACTAGCATCACACTCAACTTCAAACAACTTATTGAAATTTGGCAAAGTAAGAATAGGAGACTCACAAAGCTTCTCTTTGATAATATTGAAGGATGATTCAGCCTTATCTCCCCATTTGAACTCCCCTTTCTTCATACATTCGGTTATAGGAGCCATAAGTGTGCTAAAATCTTTGATGAACCTCCTATAGAATGATGCCAACCCATGAAAACTCCTTACATCCGTGATATTCTTAGGTATAGGCCATGATTTGATTGCCTTAACCTTCTCTTGATCAACCAATATGCCACGGTCAGAAATGATAAAGCCCAAGAATTGGACTTCATTTTGCATAAAAGAACACTTCTCTAGCTTGCCATACAACTTGTGTTCCCTAAGAGTTTCAAACAACACTTGCAAATGCTTGAGGTGCTCTTCCTTGGAAGGACTATAAACCAAGATATCATCAAAGTAAACAACCACAAATCTGCCCAAATAAGGTCTAAGTACCTCGGTCATGAGCCTCATGAAGGTACTTGGTGCATTAGAAAGACCAAATGGCATGACAAGCCATTCATACAACCCATGCTTTGTTTTGAATGCGGTTTTCCACTCATCTCCTTCTTTGATTCTTACTTGGTGATAGCCTTGCCTTAAATCAATCTTTGAAAACAATTGAGCTCCACTAAGCTCATCCAAGATGTCATCAAGCCTAGGTATGGGAAACCTATACTTGATGGTAATGTTGTTGATAGCTCTACTATCCGTACACATCCTCCAAGACCCATCTTTCTTTGGCACTAAGAGGGTCGGGACAGCACACGGACTAAGGGACTCTCTCACAAAGCCCTTGCTCACAAGTTCTCCAATTTGTTGTTGTAACTCTTGAGTAGCTTTAGGATCACTTCTATAGGCAGCCTTGTTTGGTAATGTAGCCCCCGGAATGAAATCAATTTGATGCTCAATGCCCCTAAGAGGAGGCAAGCCACTTGGGAGCTCATTTGGGAACACATCTTCATAGGATTGGAGGAGCTCTTGGACCTCCTTAGGAAGTGAAACATTCTGCCCAAAAACCACATCTTTTGCAATAAGAGCATAGACATCTTCATCACCCTTTAACTCTTGGAGCATCTCGGCCTCATTGATCAATAATACCTCTTTTGAAGGCTCAAGCATGGATGGTGGTGTAGTATGCTTAAGGACGGGTGGAAGTGGTGTTAGAATGACCTTTCTTGAGCCAAACTTGAAGGTGTAAGTGTTGTCTCTCCCATGGTGTACCGAATCCCTATCAAACTCCCAAGGTCTCCCAAGAAGAAGATGACAAGCATCCATAGGTAGAACATCACAAAGGGCCTCATCCGAATAGTTCTTGCCAATGGAGAAGGTTACAAGGCATTGCTTATCCACTCTAACTTCTGCCCCCTTGTTAAGCCACCTTAATTTATAAGGACTAGGGTGGTCTTGTGTGGGTAAAGATAGCTTTTCAATGTGAGTACTAGAGGCTACATTGGTACAACTCCCTCCATCAATGATAAGATTGCAAACTCTTCCCTTAATGGTGCACCTAGACCTAAAGATTTGTTGTCTTTGATCCATTTCCAAGGGTTGGGGTTGGGTATGCATCACTCTCCAAGTAACCAAGCTAAGACCCGCATCCGGCATAACCACATCATCCTCTTCATGGTCCGTTCCCTCCATTTCCTCATCACACACAAGAATCTCATCATCTCCCCAATGAACCACTTCAAAGCTACTAAGGGCTCTCTTGGTTGGGCATTCTTTGGCAAAGTGACCATAACCTTGGCATTGGTAACATTTTTTGAGAGGCATGGTCTTTTTTTGTGAGGTTTGGCTGCTTTTCCTTTGTCAAGTATGGTGGTTTTGTTTTGAGAGGGTGGTTCATTAATTTTGAAACTGGTTGGGGGTCTAAAAGTGGCGGTTTTGGTGGTTGGTTTGGTGGTTGTAGCCTTCCCTTTACCCATTTTCTCAACCCTTAAAGCCAAATTAACGGCTTCATCAAAGGACCATACTTGTTGCATTCTAACCCTATGAGCAATCTTAGTATCTAACCCTTCAACAAATCTAGCAATTTTCTGTTCGGGCTTCTCATTGAGTTCACATTGCAAAGTAAGTTGTTCAAAGTCTCTAAGATATGACTCAAGTGGTTGTTGGTCTTGTTTAAGTTGTGTGAGCTTAATGAAAATGTCTTGAGTGTACTCTTTAGGTATAAACTTCTCATTAAGCTTCTTTTTCAGTTTTAACCAAGACTTAATAGGTTCCTTACCATCCCTTCTTCTCTGATTTTTTAAGTTCTCATACCAAAGGGAAGCATAGCCTTTGAGTTTCAAGATTGCAACTTTAAAAGCTTTGCCATCAGAATAACCTTTAAACTCAAAGACTCTTTCAATGGTCCTAAACCAATCTAACAAATCCTCGGGGTTTAAACTACCATGAAAATCAGGAATTTCTACCTTTAAGTCTTTGTTGGGCTCTCCATGAAAGGCCTCGGCCATGGACTCCTCCGAATCAGAAAGCTCTTCCTCCTCACGGCCACCATGAGCTCGTCCTCTACCCATGAAGCCACGGCCTCTACCCCTGCCTCTAGGTGGTTGTCCTCCTCTTGGTGGTGGTGTTGGAATATTAGCCATGATAACATTGAGAGATTCTAGCAACAAATCACATTTTTCAGAAAGTTGAGTAACTTGTGTTTCAATTCCAGCAATCCTTTCTTCACTCATGGTTGTTTTTTGTGTTTTTAATGTGGTTAGGGTATAATGAACTCACAAAGAAAGGATTTTGTTGTTAACCAAAGCTCTGATAACCAATTTGGAATAAAACTCTAAGAACTCGAAATTGGACAGAATTTGAGTGCTAAAACGATTGCCAAATGCTAAGGATTGAGTATGGGGATATGACCTAAACCAAGCACAAAGCCAAGGTTTAAGACTAAGAGTTGGTTCAAGCACAAAGCAATGAACTTACTCAGCCCCTAGCACTAAGCAAAGGAGGTTCTTCTAGCACTAAGCAAAGAATTATAAGAGAGAAAACTAGGTTTTCACTTGTATTAATGTTCATTCAAATCTGAAGTTCTCAAGTGTTTAGCTTGGTTTATATAGACCAAGGCTTACAATCTTGACCCTTGATTACTAGTTACATCTAAGGGCCACAAAAATAGCAGCTAAAGACCAAGAAAAACGGCAGCCAAGGACTATGACAAATCTGAAATGAAAAGGACATAAAGCAAAGAAAGTAAACTAATAGTCCAAACTTCCTTGTTTGTAGCTCAACTTCTTATTTATGATTATATGGACTGAAATGGGGCTTGAGGAAACCGTGTAAGAGTCCTTGTTGCAGCCATAAAGTCCCTTGAGCTTTGTTGGTTCAAAAGAGGAAGGTTGATAGCGACATAATGCACAAAAAACTAAGCTTGTTCCAGCCATGGTCCTGATTGCGCGCGGTTCAAAAAGCTTGGCAAACTCTATGATAGGAACGGCTTTGGGATATAAGTTCCTACACAAAAACGTCCCAAACTCACCAAAGATTAATCCCATGCTGGAAAATGGCACGACTTCTTAGACGGAATTCATGTTAGACCTCAATCTAGTGCAAGGTCCAAAACCGGGTGAAATGTGGCCTTTCTCGGTTTGATTTGTTTCACTCGTGGTATGAGCCATTTGTCCTTGTTCATTAGCCCTTGTGACTCGTTATGTTAAACAATTGTAATTGTGCATTAGTCCATGTGACTCGTTGTGTGAACCATTTATCTTTGTTCATTAGTCCTTGCGACTCGTTGTGTTAAACAATTGTACTTGTCAATTAGTCCTTGTGACTCGTTGTGTGAACTATTTGTCCTTGTTCATTAGTTTTCGTGACTCGTTATGTTAAACAGTTGTAATTGTCCATTAGTCCATGTGACTCATTGTGTGAACCATTTGTCCTTGTTCATTAGTTCTTGTGACTCCTTGTGTTAAACAATTGTACTTGTTCTTTAGTCCATGTGACTCGTTGTGTGAACCATTTGTCCTTGTTCATTAGCCCTTGTGACTCGTTGTGTGAACCATTTGTCCTTGTTTATTAGTAAATGTGACTCGTTGTGTGAACCATTTGTCCTTGTTCAATTGTCTTTGTGACTCGTTGTGTTAAACAATTGTAATTGTTCATTAGTCCTTGTGACTCGTTGTGTGAACCGTTTGTCCTTGTTCATTAGTCCTTGTGACTCGTTATGTTAAACAATTGTACTTGCTCATTAGTCCATTTGACTCGTTGGGTGAACCGTTTGTCCTCGTTCATTAGTCCTTGTGACTCGTTGTGTAAACCATTTGTCCTTGTTCTTTAGGTCTTGTCACTCGTTGTGTTAAACAATTATACTTGTTCTTTAGTTCAAGTGACTCGTTGTGTGAACTATTTGTCCTTGTTCATTAGTCCTTGTGACTCGTTGTGTTAAACAATTATACTTGTTCATTAGTCCAAGTGCCTCGTTTGAACCATTTGTCCATGTTCATTAGTCCTTGTGACATGTTGTGTAAAACATTTGTCCTTGTTCATTAGTCCTTGTGACTTGTTGTGTTAAACAATTGTACTTGTTCAGTTGTCCATGTGACTCGTTGGGTGAACTATTTGTCCTCGTTCATTAGTGGTTGTGACTCGTTGTGTAAACCATTTGTCCTTGTTCTTTAGTCCTTGTGACTCGTTGTGTTAAAATAATTTTACTTGTTCACTAGTCCATGTGACTCGTTGTGTGAACTATTTGTCCTTGTTCATTAGCCCTTGTGACTCGTTGTGTGAACAATTTATCCTTGTTTATTAGTAAATGTGACTCGTTGTGTGAACCATTTGTCCTTGTTCATTAGTTCTTGTGACTTCTTGTGTTAAACAATTAGACTAGTTCATTAGTCCATGTGACTCGTTGTGTGAACCATTTGTCCTTGTTCAATAGTCTTTGTTACTCGTTGTGTTAAACAATTGTAATTGTTCATTAGTCCTTGTGACTCGTTGTGTGAACCGTTTGTCCTTGTTCATTAGTCCTTGTGACTCGTTGATTGCACTTGTTCATTAGTCCATGTGATTCGTTGTGTGAACCATTTGTCCTTATTCATTAGCTTTTGTGACTCATTGTGTGATCCATTTGTCCTTGTTTATTAGTAAATGTGACTCGTTGTGTGAACCATTTGTTCTTGTTCATTAGTCCTTGTGACTCGTTGTGTTAAACAATTGTACTTGTTCATTAGTCCATGTGACTCGTTGTGTGAACCATTTGTCCTTGTTTGTTAGCCCTTGTGACTTGTTGTGTTTAACAATTGTATTTGTTCATTAGTCCATGTGACTCGTGGTGTGAGCCATTTGTCCTTGTTCATTAGTCCTTGTGACTCGTTGTGTTAAAATAATTTTACTTGTTCACTAGTCCATGTGACTCGTTGTGTGAACTATTTGTCCTTGTTCATTAGCCCTTGTGACTCGTTGTGTGAACAATTTATCCTTGTTTATTAGTAAATGTGACTCGTTGTGTGAACCATTTGTCCTTGTTCATTAGTTCTTGTGACTTCTTGTGTTAAACAATTAGACTAGTTCATTAGTCCATGTGACTCGTTGTGTGAACCATTTGTCCTTGTTCAATAGTCTTTGTTACTCGTTGTGTTAAACAATTGTAATTGTTCATTAGTCCTTGTGACTCGTTGTGTGAACCGTTTGTCCTTGTTCATTAGTCCTTGTGACTCGTTGATTGCACTTGTTCATTAGTCCATGTGATTCGTTGTGTGAACCATTTGTCCTTATTCATTAGCTTTTGTGACTCATTGTGTGATCCATTTGTCCTTGTTTATTAGTAAATGTGACTCGTTGTGTGAACCATTTGTTCTTGTTCATTAGTCCTTGTGACTCCGTGTGTTAAACAATTGTACTTGTTCATTAGTCCATGTGACTCGTTGTGTGAACCATTTGTCCTTGTTCGTTAGCCCTTGTGACTTGTTGTGTTTAACAATTGTATTTGTTCATTAGTCCATGTGACTCGTGGTGTGAGCCATTTGTCCTTGTTCATTAGTCCTTGTGACTCGTTGTGTTAAACAATTGTAATTGTGCATTAGTCCATGTGACTCATTGTGTGAACCATTTATCTTTGTTCATTAGTCCTTGCGACTCGTTGTGAAACAATTGTACTTATTCATTAGTCCATGTGACTCGTTGTGTGAACCATTTCTCCTTGTTCATTAGCCCTTGTGACTCTATGTGTTAAACAATTGAATTTGTTCATTAGTCCATATGACTCGTGGTATGAGCCATTTGTCCTTGTTCATTAGCCCTTGTGACTCGTTGTGTTAAAAAATTGTAATTGTGCATTACTCCATGTGACTCGTTGTGTGAACCATTTATCTTTGTTCATTAGTCCTTGCGACTCGTTGTGTTAAACAATTGTACTTGTCAATTATTCCTTGTGACTCGTTGTGTGAACTATTTGTTCTTGTTCATTAGTCTTCGTGACTCGTTATGTTAAACAGTTGTAATTGTCCATTAGTCCACGTGACTCGTTGTGTGAACCATTTGTCCTTGTTCATTAGTTCTTGTGACTCCTTGTGTTAAACAATTGTACTTGTTCTGTAGTCCATGTGACTCGTTGTGTGAACCATTTGTCCTTGTTCATTAGCCCTTGTGACTCGTTGTGTGAACCATTTGTCCTTGTTTATTAGTAAATGTGACTCGTTGTGTGAACTATTTGTCCTTGTTAATTAGTCCTTGTGACTCGTTGTGTTAAACAATTGTACTTGTTCATTTGTCCATGTGACTCGTTGGGTGAACTATTTGTCCTCGTTCATTAGTGGTTGTGACTCGTTGTGTAAACCATTTGTCCTTGTTCTTTAGTCCTTGTGACTCGTTGTGTTAAAATAATTTTACTTGTTCACTAGTCCATGTGACTCGTTGTGTGAACTATTTGTCCTTGTTCATTAGCCCTTGTGACTCGTTGTGTGAACAATTTATCCTTGTTTATTAGTAAATGTGACTCGTTGTGTGAACCATTTGTCCTTGTTCATTAGTTCTTGTGACTTCTTGTGTTAAACAATTAGACTAGTTCATTAGTCCATGTGACTCGTTGTGTGAACCATTTGTCCTTGTTCAATAGTCTTTGTTACTCGTTGTGTTAAACAATTGTAATTGTTCATTAGTCCTTGTGACTCGTTGTGTGAACCGTTTGTCCTTGTTCATTAGTCCTTGTGACTCGTTGATTGCACTTGTTCATTAGTCCATGTGATTCGTTGTGTGAACCATTTGTCCTTATTCATTAGCTTTTGTGACTCATTGTGTGATCCATTTGTCCTTGTTTATTAGTAAATGTGACTCGTTGTGTGAACCATTTGTTCTTGTTCATTAGTCCTTGTGACTCCGTGTGTTAAACAATTGTACTTGTTCATTAGTCCATGTGACTCGTTGTGTGAACCATTTGTCCTTGTTCGTTAGCCCTTGTGACTTGTTGTGTTTAACAATTGTATTTGTTCATTAGTCCATGTGACTCGTGGTGTGAGCCATTTGTCCTTGTTCATTAGTCCTTGTGACTCGTTGTGTTAAAATAATTTTACTTGTTCACTAGTCCATGTGACTCGTTGTGTGAACTATTTGTCCTTGTTCATTAGCCCTTGTGACTCGTTGTGTGAACAATTTATCCTTGTTTATTAGTAAATGTGACTCGTTGTGTGAACCATTTGTCCTTGTTCATTAGTTCTTGTGACTTCTTGTGTTAAACAATTAGACTAGTTCATTAGTCCATGTGACTCGT
Organism: Silene latifolia; assembly: GCF_048544455.1. NCBI lineage: Eukaryota > Viridiplantae > Streptophyta > Magnoliopsida > Caryophyllales > Caryophyllaceae > Silene > Silene latifolia. The sequence continues at coordinate 451,880 of NW_027413125.1, forward strand.
TGTGTGAACCATTTGTCCTTGTTCAATAGTCTTTGTTACTCGTTGTGTTAAACAATTGTAATTGTTCATTAGTCCTTGTGACTCGTTGTGTGAACCGTTTGTCCTTGTTCATTAGTCCTTGTGACTCGTTGATTGCACTTGTTCATTAGTCCATGTGATTCGTTGTGTGAACCATTTGTCCTTATTCATTAGCTTTTGTGACTCATTGTGTGATCCATTTGTCCTTGCTTATTAGTAAATGTGACTCGTTGTGTGAACCATTTGTTCTTGTTCATTAGTCCTTGTGACTCCGTGTGTTAAACAATTGTACTTGTTCATTAGTCCATGTGACTCGTTGTGTGAACCATTTGTCCTTGTTCGTTAGCCCTTGTGACTTGTTGTGTTTAACAATTGTATTTGTTCATTAGTCCATGTGACTCGTGGTGTGAGCCATTTGTCCTTGTTCATTAGTCCTTGTGACTCGTTGTGTTAAACAATTGTAATTGTGCATTAGTCCATGTGACTCATTGTGTGAACCATTTATCTTTGTTCATTAGTCCTTGCGACTCGTTGTGAAACAATTGTACTTATTCATTAGTCCATGTGACTCGTTGTGTGAACCATTTCTCCTTGTTCATTAGCCCTTGTGACTCGTTGTGTTAAACAATTGAATTTGTTCATTAGTCCATATGACTCGTGGTATGAGCCATTTGTCCTTGTTCATTAGCCCTTGTGACTCGTTGTGTTAAAAAATTGTAATTGTGCATTACTCCATGTGACTCGTTGTGTGAACCATTTATCTTTGTTCATTAGTCCTTGCGACTCGTTGTGTTAAACAATTGTACTTGTCAATTAGTCCTTGTGACTCGTTGTGTGAACTATTTGTTCTTGTTCATTAGTCTTCGTGACTCGTTATGTTAAACAGTTGTAATTGTCCATTAGTCCACGTGACTCGTTGTGTGAACCATTTGTCCTTGTTCATTAGTTCTTGTGACTCCTTGTGTTAAACAATTGTACTTGTTCTGTAGTCCATGTGACTCGTTGTGTGAACCATTTGTCCTTGTTCATTAGCCCTTGTGACTCGTTGTGTGAACTATTTGTCCTTGTTTATTAGTAAATGTGACTCGTTGTGTGAACTATTTGTCCTTGTTAATTAGTCCTTGTGACTCGTTGTGTTAAACAATTGTACTTGTTCATTTGTCCATGTGACTCGTTGTGCGAACCAATTGTCCTTGTTCATTACTCCTTGTGACTCGTTGTGTTAAACAATTGTACATGTTCATTACTCCATGTGACTCGTTGTGTGATCCATTTGTCCTTGTTCATTAGGTCTTGTCACTAGTTGTGTTAAACAATTATACTTGTTCTTTAGTCAAAGTGACTCGTTGTGTGAACTATTTGTCCTTGTTCATTAGTCCTGGTGACTCGTTGTGTTAAACAATTTTACTTGTTCATTAGTCCAAGTGCCTCGTGTGAACCATTTGTCCATGTTCATTAGTCCTTGTGACATGTTGTGTAAACCATTTGTCGTTGTTCATTAGTCCTTGTGACTCGTTGTGTTAAACAATTGTACTTGTTCACTTGTCCATGTGACTCGTTGGGTGAACCATTTGTCCTCGTTCATTAGTCCTTGTGACTCGTTGTGTAAACCATTTGTCCTTGTTCTTTAGTCCTTGTGACTCGTTGTGTTAAAATAATTGTACTTGTTCACTAGTCTATGTGACTCGTTGTGTGAACTATTTGTCCTTGTTCATTAGCCCTTGTGACTCGTTGTGTGAACAATTTATCCTTGTTTATAAGTAAATGTGACTCGTTGTGTGAACCATTTGTCCTTGTTCATTAGTCTTCGTGACTCGTTATGTTAAGCAATTGTAATTGTTCATTAGTCCATGTGACTCGTTGTGTGAACCATTTGTCCTTGTTCATTAGTCCTTGTGACTCGTTGTGTTAAACAATTGTACTTTTTCATTAGTCCATGTGACTCGTTGTGTGAACCATTTGTCCTTGTTCAATAGCTATCATACTTCTATCAAGATGTCATCTTATGAAGCTTTGTATGATAGGAAGTGCCGTAGTCCGGTCTGTTGGGATCAGGTCCAAAATGCTCATGTGTTGGGACTCGATTTGGTGATTGAGACCATCAATCAGGTTCAGATCATTCGAGAGCGTATGAAAACCGCTCAAGACCGACAAAAATCTTATGCCGATGTCCGTCGTCGACCACTTGCCTTTGAAGTTGATGATCGAGTGTTCCTTAAGGTATCACCTATGAAAGGGGTGAAACGGTTTGGTGTAAAAGGAAAGCTGAGTCCCAAATACATTGGACCTTTCCGTGTACTTGAGAAGATTGGCCCCGTTGCTTACCGTTTGGAGTTGCCCCCGAATTTGGGCAAGGTTCATAATGTCTCCCATGTATCTCAGTTAAGGAAGTACATTAGTGATCCGAGCCATGTTATTCAAGAAGAAATCCCAGATTTGGAACCCAACTTGGCTTTGGAAGAAAGGCCGATCCGAATCCTCGAAAGGGCAAACAAGCAACTTAGAAACAAAGTGATGCCCCTAGTTCGTATACTTTGGCGTTGTGGAAATGTCGAAGAAGAAACTTGGGAGCCTGAATCCTCTATGTTAGCTAAATATCCCGAACTTTTCTCGTGAGGTACTTTCCGTTCCTTTATCTAATTCTTGTGAGTTTAGCTATCCTTTCGAGTGTTCCCTCTCCTTCTCTTAAATACTCTCCGCGTTAGTAGTCCTTGCTTAGTTGTTTAAAAGTCGTAGTTAGAGTTTGGTCATAGCTAGTGGAGTTATTATCCTTATTATAGAGTTTCGAACTAAAAATTTTTGGAAATGTTTTAATGTTTTCCACTGGTTTTAACGTCAATGAGTGGTAAAGCTCGTTATTGGAGACGTCCGATAATTGGTTTTCTCATTTGTTGGTGTAAAAATATATATTTTTATGTCTTTGATTTGGAATGTTGATGTTCTTGAACGGCCGACGAGGATATTCCGTTCCATTGAAAAGACACTTATATTTCATACATTCATATTCTGAAGATTCATATTCTGGAGATTTTGTTTTCTTGATTTTAAAGAGATAGACCTACATATATACAATGTTCCTTCTTCTAAGTTTCGGGGACGAAACTTCTTAAAAGGAGGGATGATTGTAACACCCCGTAAATTTGAAGACCTTTATTATATTTTAAGAGTAATATTTTAATCTATTTTAATTTAATATTAATTTATTTGAAATAAAATTTATTTGATAAAATATAATCTTATTTTATTTTGAAGAAATGTAATTATTTTTGATAGTTTAGAAATGTTTAAAAGTGATTTAAACTATATTTAAACCTTTTCCCTTGATAAAATAGATTTCGGATAAAATTCGTAAAATTGGGATTTTCCCATTTCTTACGGTCGTTGGGTAAACGAGTTTGGATATTGGGCATATGAGTACTTAATCTTTTAGTAAAATCGTGTTTAAGAACTTTACTTTTCTCGGAAATCGCGTTCGACGAATATTTCTAATTTCCGTCGAAACGAACCAAAACGTAAACAAATGACCCATCTCCCCATGTCTTTGGCTGGCCACATACCCTCCATTTGTCCCCTCTTCCAATTTTCATTTCCTCCATAACTCAATCTATCTCCTCCTTCTCTCAAACACCAAAAACCCACTAAAAATCCTTCTTACAATCCCTAAATCCACCATAAATCCTTCATTTCTCCACCAATTTGCATAAAAATTATATATTTGGAATCCTCTTTTCATCCTTCATCTATTAGTAAGCTTTATTTTCATTTCCCCCAATTTTTGTTTAAGACACTTTTTTTTAGGGTTTCGAATTTAAGCTTAATAATTGTGTTTTTGTTGTTCTTATAGGTGAAGAATTTGAAGAAGAGTTAGGTAACTCATATGTTGTTGAAGATGAAGAGTAATTTTGGGTTTTAGAAGCTTTCTCAAGTTATTACTTGTCTCTTTGCTAGCTTAAGGTAACTATTCCGAGTTACTCGACGAATTAATGTCACATTAGTAGTTGTATTTGTTGTTTGTTGTTGTTTGAGACGATCTTGTTGATAAATGAATGAATGGAGTAAGATGAGTATGATTATGTTTAATTTATGTTAACCATTTGTATATTATTGTTTAGAACAAATTTGGATGAGTAATTATGTGTTGTGACAAGTCCGCGTGTTGGCTGGAACGCGTCAGTACCGGACCGAGACGTTTTCCAATGTTTCCAAAAATATGACAGATTGAACGGCGTCGAAAAATTAGGTGGTTTAGCCACTTGAATCACTCAATTCGGAGTCCGTATGAGTAAATGACGTCGTTTTATCGATAAAATTTATAGAAAAGGTACTGTTCACAGACCCGTGGTACTGTTCACAGCAGTGAAACAGGCCCGTGACGGGCCGCGGCAGGCCCGTGCTTGACCCGGAGTTGGTCCGTGACTTTGGGGTCGGGTTTTGGGCTTTAATGTTGAATGTTTGAGTTCTTTGGAGTATGTATTTAAGCATGGTGGTACTTTTAGCATGTGATTAGTTTTATTATGCTAAAATTATGTTGAATTAGCCATTTTTGTAAATTAAAATAAAGTCTTTAGTTTGATAGCATTCACATGTTAAGAATTGAAATTTAGCATGAGAATGACATTGTGATAATTATTATGATTTGGGCCAAAAGTAGGCCAAGACTCTGAGCTGGGCCAGATTGACCAAACGAGTTTGGTCAAACTAGGTTTAAACCGGTCAGCCTCGATTTGACCAATGACCCGTCGCGGGACTAGGGTCGAGGGTTTGTCTTTGTGTAACACCCCGTAATTTTGGACCGTTAATATATTTCGAAAGTAATTTATTAATCAAGTAAAATTGATATTAATGTATTTGAAGTAATAATAATTCAAAGAAATATAATTTTATTATATTTTGAAGTAAAGTATTTATTTTGATAGTTTCGAAATGTTTAAAAATAGTTTAAACCGTGTAAAAACTTTTTATTTCGAAATAAGGGCATATCGGGGAAAAATGACAACTCTTTTGAAAATTGGGTAAACGATTTTGGAAATGGGTCGTATGAGTATTCAATTTTCTTGTAATCTCGTGTTTAAGAACTTTGGTCTTGTCGGAATTTGCATTTGACAAGCGGTTCTAATTATTATCGAAACGAACCAAAACCGACTCGTAAAATCCCGACTAAAACCCGCTCCCTTCCTTTCCTCCTTTCCTTTCCCGCGGACACCCCCTTCCCCTTCCTTTTTTCTGATTTTTCTTGTCTATCTCCATCATCCTTAACCTTCTAAAGCTTTCCAAAAGACAAAACACCATTTTTATACAAAATTCAAGCTAAAATCATCATAACTTCCTCATTTCTACTTCAAATTTCACAAAATTTATATTTCTGGAATCCTCTCTTCGAGATCTACAACCTAGTATGTTTTAATTTCAGTTTTCATTAAGTTGTTTTAAGACGATTTTGGGCAAATTTCGGTTTTTTGTGCTTATTATTGTGTTTTTATTGTTTATTTAGGTGAAGATTTGGAGGACGAGTTTGGGGACTCGTATATTGTCGAAGATAGTGGCTAGTTGCATATTAGGGTTTGGTATTCAAGGTGCTAATTGCTCATTTTCTAGCTTAAGGTAACATATTTCGAGTTACTCGACGAATAATCGTCACATTCTTTACTTTTTGTATGTTTTTGTGATTTTTGTTTGAGTAGTTAATTTTCACATGATAAAATGGGTTGCATGCATGTCTTTTGTTAGTTTTAGTACTCATATTAGTATAGAAATGGAATGGGAACGATTAAGTAATGCTTAAAACGGAATTAAAATGAACAAAAACGGAAAAATGGAGGATTGGGGATGGCGGCCAGCAGGCCCGGCAGGCCCGTGCAGGCCCACGGCTGGCCCGGGTCAGCCCGTTGCTTGTTTCGCGGTTTTTCATGCAATATTTGTCATTTCGGGTTCATTAATGTTATAGTTAGTATAAGTTACATATGAGTACACTTTTGAATTGAATCATATTAGTAGTAAAAATTATGTTAATGGTAAAAATTATGTTTATATTGGTAGTTGCACATGTTAGGGTAGATTATAAAATGAAATTGTAATGATTAGGCTCAAAATGAGTTTTATAGCGATAATTGTAATGTTTTGATGATTGTGCCGAAAACTGAGCCTTAGTCCCTTTGACTGATTCGATGTCAGTTAATTGAGTGATTGGTCAGCCGCAATTTAACCCTGCACTGCCGCAGATGGGGTTGGGGTAAAAATTCGGTTGGATGAAATTTTATATGAATTGGATAATCGGCCTTTTTCTTGTTTTAGGCCATTTATCAAGTTTTTAGTTCACATGTATAATTGGTTGAATTTAATAGTTTCTTATATTGTAGAAACGGCCCTAGATTCCCAGAAGCCTTTAATATTGTTAATATTGCTAGAATTGGTATTGAATACTTCTTGCAGGTTGTTGTGTTTGTCATAGATAGGTCTTTATAGTCTTTGACGAGTATATGTTCACTGCTTAATAGCCTTTGTGTTCCTGACTTGGTGGGATTATATCCAAGTTGGGGCATGACCTCGTTACTTATTTTGGTAGTAAGTGACCAACCCTTTGGTGGACTCCTTAGGGTACTCACTTTGTTTTAGAAAAATTGTGGGTCTTGGGTGCGGTGGTGTGTATCCGCATGTCTAGGTCTGCGCAGATTTTAGGCTAGGGTTGTGTTGTGTCTTGGCCATGTTTTGATAGAACCTCTGAGCCAAGATACCGGTTCGATTACCTTCCCTACCTCGTGGTATAGACTCGAGTTACAGAGTGACTATTGACGGTGCTAAGAACTTATGCCTGTCTTTGATATATTGCCCTTTCTTGTATGGTGATTTTATGAGTTGTAATAGGTGAGATGTAAGCCGGTTACAATTGATAAAGTTTGGATTACTATTTGTTATATGTTTCACATGATAGTTTAGTTTGGTCAGTTTAGTGTTCACATGTTAGAATACTCGATAGTTAATTGATTTATCATGTTGTTTACATGTTACATTACATGTTACATTAAATATGACGTTTCGTGGCTGGGAGGACTCGAAGTTACTCCCCACTGAATTGTGGCTTTCGTGTTTGTATTAAATGCGATTGACAGGTTGAAGATGATTAGATGGGGTATACAGACGAGCTAGTGAGCAAAAGGACCTTGGACCTAGTTTGGCTATGTTTATAGTAAACCTTTAGACTTTTGGTTTTGTATATATTTTGAAGGGACATATGTCTCCCTCTTTTTCTTTGGGTTGTATCACTATATTTGTAACACCCCCATACTCCAAGTGCCTTACCAGGACCACTCAGGTATGAAGACATTACCATCTCGGCTACCCGAGGCAATGATAATCAAACAACAATAAAGAAACAATGCTTAATATAATAATTTAGTGAATAGTTACAATCCTCAAACCAAACCAAAAGTACGGTACATTATTTCAAACTGACTGTCTAACTGAAAAGTAAATAAACTAAAGGCTACAGCGGAAGACTCCTATCATCATGTCGTGGCATCCCAGCTATCCCAGTACTCATCTCAATACCTGCTCAATGTCTGCTCACCATCCCCGAATGGATCACCGCAGGTTTACAAAACAACACCGGGGTCAGTACTAATCACACAATCAATATGTATAACACTAACAAGATAAATAGACAGCTTAACTGTCACACACACACACACACCACCAACCAATTCCCATCATCTCAATATCGATCGTCCCACCGGACTACTCGCCAATGGGGGACCGCAGCCGTTCCCACCTAAGCCCCGCTCATCATACCGAGCGATAACCCTGTCCATTAATGTGCACATCCCCTTCCGTGGCGGGTTCCACGAAGGGCGAAACTAGGGCGTGAAGTCACTCCCGCAAGTGACCCCACTCAGCCGAGAACGCATCTCGAGAACCATCAACAAAGCAATCACAACCACAAACACAAGATAATCATCATATCAAACAACCAAATACAAGACATCACCAATATCCCATTATGGGACTAATACTGAGTAGGAAATCCTACCCGGAAAGCACAACAAATGGGACGGTATCAAATTTGAGTCAAAAAGCCTCTTCTACGAACCCTCCTCCTATCATATAACACATAGAGGCTACACATCACATACTACACACAAAAACCCCCCCAACTCTAAATTAGGGTTTAACCAAACTTAACAAAACATTATAAAAATTATATTAAAAGCTTACCCTCGACGCAAGGAACTCAACGACACGAATAACGACGAGAACGACCGTCGAACTCCGGAATTGCTAAGAATGCGATTAGGAAGATGAATGGTTGCTTTCTCTCTTAAACAGGGTTTTAGGTTTTGTAAAAGTGATTTAAAACAATGACGACTATGTTTAAATACCTTAATCGCATAATTAACAAAACCCGAGAAAACTCCCCGTAAAACCGGACACTCGATCGAGTACCCAAGGTACTCGATCGAGTACCCCCTTACTCGATCGAGTACCCCAGCTACTCGATCGAGTACCCAACAGGTCAGAAACTATTTTATTTCGCAACTTACCCTTACTCGACAGAGTAAGGGCTACTCGATAGAGTACCCCAAGACTTATAAATACGGAGTATTACAGTCTTCCCTCCTTAAAAGGAACTTCGTCCCCGAAGTTCAAACCACTACTAAACAAGGGTACTCCCACAACATTCCCGACTCAAAGGCCAAACAAAAATCAACATAAGACATGATACTAATCCAACTCATCCTGACAAACATACCGACATAACATATAAAAGGGGTATAAAACTCTTAAAACTGCTCGCGATCATCTCCTACCCCCCTAAAAGAAACAAGGTTACGTCCTCGTAACCATACATACCTGATCAAAGAGGAAAGGGTAACGCTCTTTCATAGCTTCCTCTGGCTCCCATGTAGCTTCCTCGGTCTCGTGGTTAGACCAAAGGATCTTAAGCAAAACTGTCTCACCACTCCTAGTCTTTCTAACCTTTCGGTCTAGAATCTGCTTAGGCACCTCAAGATATGATAAGGACTCATCTAGCTCTAAGCTCTCTGCCTCCAACACATGTGACGGGTCACTCACATACTTCCGCAGCTGCGATACATGAAACACATTATGCACTCTCTCCAACGCAGCTGGTAAAGCCAGACGATAAGCAACTTCCCCAACTCGCTCTAAGATCTCATAAGGCCCTATAAACTTCTGACTTAGCTTGCCTTTCTTCCCAAATCTCATAACTCCACGCATCGGAGACACTTTTAGAAGAACCTTGTCCCCAACTTGAAACTCTATGTCCCGACGATGTAGGTCTGCATAACTCTTTTGTCGATCCTGGGCTGCTCTCATCCGTTCCCTGATCATCTTAATCTGTTCCACCATCTCATGCACCATCTCTGGTCCTAAAACCACTGCCTCAGCACTGTCGTCCCAACAGATTGGACTCCTACATCTCCTCCCATACAAAGCCTCAAACGGTGCCATACCAATACTGGTGTGATAGCTGTTGTTGTAAGAAAACTCTATCAAGTCCAACCTCTGCTCCCAGCTACCACCAAAATCCATCACACAAGCTCGCAACATATCCTCAAGAGTCTTGATCGTTCTCTCGTCGCCGTCTGTCGCGGGATGAAATGTGTACTCATCTTCAAAGTTGTTCCCAACAATTCCTGCAACTCTTTCCAAAACCTCGATATAAACCTCGCATCTCTGTCAGACACTATGTCCTTAGGGACTCCATGTAACTTAAGCACGTTCTTTCGATAGGCCATAGCCAATTGTGCCTTAGTCCATGTATCTTTCATTGGAACAAAGTGAGCTGACTTGGTCAGACGATCCACTATCACCCAAATCATGTTGTTACCTTGTTGACTCTTAGGCAAACCCACAATGAAATCCATGGAAATGGATTCCCACTTCCACTCAGGCACCTCTAAAGACTGAATCTTACCTTGTGGTCTTCTCTGTTCCCCTTTAACTCTCTGGCATGTCAAACAACGGGACACAAACTCATCTGTCTCTTTCTTCATCCAGTGCCACCAAAACGTTTTCTTCAAATCCTTGTATAGCTTGTCTCCACCTGGATAAACTGAATATGGTGTGCAATGCGCCTCTGTCATGATCGTCTTTTTCAACTCCTCATCATTAGGAACACACCACCTACCATCAAACCTCAAACTACCATCTGTATGAATAGAAAAGCGGGACACTGTCCCTTTCTCTACTCCAACTCTCCACTCAACTATCTTAGGATCCAAAGCCTTTTTACCTCGAATATCATCATAAAACTCAAGCTGCATCTTGTCATATCACCCATGGCATCTCCTTTCGCATCATATGTATCCCAAAGCTCGCTACCTCATCCCTCAGCCTCATCAAAGATAGAGCTGTACACAAGGAATGTACACTCTTCCTACTCAAAGCATCAGCAACAACATTGGCCTTCCCTTCATGGTAGATGATTTCCATGTCGTAATCGCCAATCAACTCCATCCACCTCCTCTGTCTCATGTTCAACTCCTTCTGCGTGAATATGTACTTAAGACTCTTGTGATCAGAAAATACCTTAAAGATTGCTCCATAAAGGTAATGTCTCCAAATCTTGAGAGCAAACACCACCGCACCCAACTCCAGATCATGAGTAGGGTAGTTCTCCTCATAAGGCTTCAACTGCCTAGAAGCATAGGCAATCACTTTACCATTCTCGCATTAACACACATCCCAGCCCATTCTTCGAGGCATCCGTATAAACCTCGAAATTCTCGCTTCCTTCAGTAATGCGAGGACAGGAGCTGTGGTCAAATGCTCCTTTAATGTTTGGAACGCCGTCTCACAACTCTCATCCCAACGAAACCTGTTCTCTTTCCTCATCAACGCTGTCATCGGTCTAGCTATCTTGGAGAAATCTTTCACGAACGGTCCGTAGTATCCGGCTAAACCCAAGAAACTTCTAACCTCAAAGAACATTCTTCGGTGCTTCCCACTTTGTCACCGCCTCAATCTTCGCCGGATCCACAGCTACTCCATCTTTAGAGATTACATGCCCCAGAAAAGCAACTTTCTCTAACCAGAACTCACACTTGGACAGCTTAGCATACAACTCATGATCCCTCAAAGTCTGCAACACGATCCTCAGATGCTCCTCATGCTCCTCCTTAGTCTTAGAGTAGACTAAGATATCATCGATAAACACTACTACAAACTGGTCCAAGAACTGTCTGAAGATTCTATTCATCAAATCCATAAACACCGCCGGCGCATTAGACAACCCAAACGGCATCACCACATACTCATAATGGCCATACCTTGACGTGAAAGCTGTCTTTGGTATGTCCACCTCTCTAATCTTCACCGATGGTACCCCGACCTCAAATCAATCTTGGAAAAGACCGTTGCACCGCTCAACTGATCAAACAGGTCATCTATCCTTGGCAAAGGATACTTGTTCTTTATCGTCACACCTGTTCAGGCTCCCCGTAATCTATGCATAGCCTCAAACTCCCATCTTTCTTCTTCACGAAAAGAACTGGTGCTCCCCAAGGCGATACACTTCGTCTAATGTATCCCTTCTCTATCAAATCATCCAACTGCTTCCTAAGTTCCTCCATCTCCTTAGGACCCATACGATACGGTGCCTTAGAGATTGGCCCCGTCCCTGGCTTCAACTCTACGGTGAAATCTATCTACCTCTTCGGTGGCAACCCGGAATTTCCTCCGGAAAACATCTCGCAAACTCTCCCACCACCGGTATCTCATCAACTGTCGGGCTCTCTATCCGGTCATCTCTCACATGGCACAAGATCAGAGGACATCCCTTCCTCAGATAAGACTTCAATGTAACAGCTGCAATCAACTTAACTTTGGGTTTGACGAGAAACCCACGATAAGACACACTAACACCCCTTGGACCTCTTAAGGACACTTTCTTTTGATGACAGTCTATCTTAGCTTTATACTTTCCTAACCAATCCATCCCAACTATCATCTCAAAACCGTTAAAAGGAAACTCTAGCAAGTCTACAGGGAAATCAACTTGCCCAACTATCAAAGATACATCTCTAAACAATCTCCCACACGATACAGACTCACCCGAAGGTATGAAAACTTGCTCACTAACAGACTCATATACTCTCAAACCCAACTGTTTAACATGACTCGAAGACACAAACGACTGAGAAGCCCCCGAATCAAACAAAACAAAGGTAGGAATACCATTAACAAGGAATGTACCGGTGATAACGTGCGCATCCTCCTCGGTGCCTTCTTCTCTATCATGAATAACTTGCCATCGGTCTTTCGTCCACCTCCCGGACAAGATTGGTGATGCGGTCGGCTTAACACCCGACCCTTGATTGTTGTTGTTGTTCGTCGGTGTTTTTTGATAAGAATTACCGCCGTTGCGGTTGCCTCCACTCTGGTAACTCGACTTCCCGGTTTGGCCATGATCCAGCCGGTCGTTGCTCGCGAAGCTCGTGCGTGTCTCTCGAAAGGATCCCGGTGCACTCGTGCACTCATGTCTCTTGTGGCCTACACCACCGCAACCAAAGCAGGTCACTCCCCAACTATTACTCACACTTCCACGGCCACGCCCAAAGGAAGTCCCAAAGACTAAACCCGGACCCGTAAGAAAATCCTTTAGACCGATTGTAGTTGCCTTTCTTGTGATTCGATTGGCCACCACCCTCGCTCTCAGACTTCCTCTTCTCACCTCCTGACCTCTCCTGAGCCATTTCCACCAACCTCTCCGCTCTCCCAGCTCTCTCATAAGCTTCCTTAACATCAGTAAGGATCCCCACGGGTAACTTATCCATAATCTTGGTGGTCAACCCCCTCTCAAACCTCAATGCCAAATTCTCCTCACTCAAACCCATGTCCTCAGCATACCTAGACTTCTCATTGAACAGCCTGTAGTACTCAGCCACAGACATCTCAACAGTCATCTTAAAACCATCAAACTCTTCTCTCATCTTACTCCTCACATGCTCCGGTACAAACTCCTTCCTCACAGCCTTACGAAACTCCTCCCAAGGTATAGCAGGTAAGCCTTGGTTTGTATATATCTCCCTAGCACTCACTTTCACTGAATCCCACCACTTGCTCGCCGCCTCCCTCAGATAGAACGCGGCATGTTCCACTCTCATCTCATCAGGACAATGAACCAAGTCTAAGATGTTCTCCATCTCTCTCAGCCAACTATCAAGAAGGTTAGGTTCCCCAACCCCCTTGTATTCCTTCGGGTTAAACCTCGCAATGTAAAGGCTGATTTTTGATTGATCAACCTCCTTCTCCTTATCCTTATTCTTGTCCTCATTCACTTTCTTTAGGGTCTCAGTAAGAGCATCCTGGTGCTCTAACATCTTAACGATGTCATCCACGGTCATAAGCTCAGCTCTCACATACAAAGCAGTTCTCTTGGGCGGCATCTTGAAACTATACATATATATAAGAAAAGGGGTAGATATATACGTACTAAACTTCAAAACACGAAGACGCGACCCCCAGAACCTACTCGATCGAGTTCCCAAACCCACTCGATCGAGTAACGGGCTACTCGATCGAGTGCCCCACGTACTCGATCGAGTACCCAAACTTCAGACTCCAAAAGACCTTCCGATCTCTTACCTACTCGATCGAGTATCTAGGCTACTCGATCGAGTGACCCCTACTCGATCGAGTACCCCTAGTTACTCGATCGAGTGCCCCTAAAACTCGATTCGACTCAAAATCGCCAAAAACCCACCCGATCGAGTCGGTCCCACTCGATCGAGTAACACTAATTCGTAAGAGCTACCCGCATGTTACGTCATATGCTAACATGTTAAACTTTATAAATCACATATTATATCATAACAATTATGCTACACATCTTTTCTATATCTACGAGTTCATTTCATCATGCTATTAATTGCCACGTTGTAAAACATTCAACATGTTATCATTTCATCAACAGTTTCTATATATCATCACTTTTCTTTCACCTTCTCAACTTCCAACTTCGAACATCCAACAATCAACACATTCCATCACATTTGTAAACAAGTTAACCAAACACACATACGACTCGACAAACACTTCCCCCATGTGACCGGTTCAAAGTTGTAGGGCGACCCCTGCGACTTTAGGACGTCTCCCAAGCCTTTGCACTAGCTCCTACAACTTTTACCCCGGGTTCATTTTAATTGACTCCCTATGTTCATTAAGTTCATTGGTTACAGGTTTCAGGATCGTCGCTCTGATACCATTTGTAACACCCCCATACTCCAAGTGCCTTACCAGGACCACTCAGGTATGAAGACATTACCATCTCGGCTACCCGAGGCAATGATAATCAAACAACAATAAAGAAACAATGCTTAATATAATAATTTAGTGAATAGTTACAATCCTCAAACCAAACCAAAAGTACGGTACATTATTTCAAACTCGATCGTCTAATCGAAAAGTAAATAAACTAAAGGCTACAGCGGAAGACTCCTATCATCATGTCGTGGCATCCAGCCTATCCCAAGATTACTCATCTCAATACCGCTCAATGTCCGCTCACCATCCCCGAATGGATCACCGCAGTTTACAAAACAACACCGGTCGCACTAATCACACAATCAATATGTATAACACTAACAAGATAAATAGACAGCTTAACTGTCACACACACACACACACACCACCAACCAATTCCCATCATCTCAATACTGACTGTCCACTGGACCAGCCCTGCCAGTTGGGGACCGCAGCCGTTCCCACCTAAGCCCCGCTCATCATACCGAGCGATAACCCTGTCCATTAATGTGCACATCCCCTTCCGTGGCGGGTTCCACGAAGGGCGAAACTAGGGCGTGAAGTCACTCCCGCAAGTGACCCCACTCAGCCGAGAACGCATCTCGAGAACCATCAACAGCAATCACAACCACAAACACAAGACAATCATCATATCAAACAACCAAATACAAAGACATCACCAATATCCCATTATGGGACTAATACCGAGTAGGAAATCCTACCTGGAAAGCACAACAAATGACGGTATCAACAATTTGAGTCAAAAAGCCTCTTCTACGAACCCTCCTCCTATCATATAACACATAGAGGCTACACATCACATACTACACACAAAAACCCCCCCAACTCTAAATTAGGGTTTAACCAAACTTAACAAAACATTATAAAAATTATATTAAAAGCTTACCCTCGACGCAAGGAACTCAACGACACGAATAACGATGAGAACCGACCAAATCGAACTCCGGAATTGCTAAGAATGCGATTAGGAAGATGAACTGTTGCTTTCTCTCTTAAACAGGGTTTTAGGTTTTGTAAAAGTGATTTAAAACAATGACGACTATGTTTAAATACCTTAATCGCATAATTAACAAAACCCGAGAAAACTCCCCGTAAAAACGGACACTCGATCGAGTACCCAAGGTACTCGATCGAGTACCCCCTTACTCGATCGAGTACCCCAGCTACTCGATCGAGTACCCAACAGGTCAGAAACTATTTTATTTCGCAACTTACCCTTACTCGACAGAGTAAGGGCTACTCGATAGAGTACCCCAAGACTTATAAATACGGAGTATTACAATATTTCCTTGTCTTTAGCATAGTTATGTAAATTAGTTTATTAGCTTTTGCAGGTTTTTGGCACTCTTAAGTTGGAGATGTTTGTGAATGGTTTAGGAAAATTTTAAAAATTACAGGTTTTGTCTAGTTGAACCAATTACAAACATATCCTGTCAGTTTTTCTGTAGATTTTACGTGTTTAATTAACGTTTTTTTTAAGGGTGTCACACTTTGAGGTGAGATTGGTTGTTATTGGATGTTTTATGTTATGCCTTGATATTTGTAATTATCATTTCACATGTTGGTTGTTGGATGAATTGGTTGCCTTATACTTGAGTCTTCTTGCCTTGTTGCCATTTTAGTTTATTCTCATGGATTATAATATTGATGGTTAGCTATAATTTGGTTATTGATGACATTGAGGATATGGCTGAATTGTCTGCTGAATAGACATTTATATAGCCTTTCACATGATAGAATGTTAGCATTATGTTTGAAAGTTGGACTCTTTGCCCCTCTTATGGTTAAGTGGGTGTCCTACTTGTCTTAAGTGTTGTAGGCTAAAGCATTCAGTTGGGACTAGGTCCTAGGTGAGTGACTTCGGTCGATGTCATAGATAGGCCCTTATAGTCTTTGACGAGTGTATGTTCACAGCTTAATAGCCTTTGTGTCTTAGCTTGGTGGGCTTATATCCAAGTTAGGGTATGACCTCCTGACGTACTCTTAGAAGTATGTGGTCAGCTTAAGTACTAGCCAACCCTTTGGTGGACTCCTTAGGGGTACTCATGTGTGTGATCATGGGTCTTGGATGCGGTATTTTCCGCATGTCGCTAGGTCTGCGCAGGTTTAGGACTAGGGTGTTTACCTTACCTCGTGGTATAGACTCGAGTTACAGAGTGACTATTGACTGTACTAGGAACTTATGCCTGTCTCTAGATATATTGTCCTTTCTTGTTGATGATTCTATGAATCATAGAAGGTGAGATGCAAGCCGGCTATGGTTGATAGAGTTTGGATTCCTGGATGTTATGTGATTCACATGATAGTCTAGTATGAGTCGGTTTAGTATTCACATGCTAGGACTATGTGTTGTTTTATTGTTGTTCACATGATAAGCACAATTGTCTAGCATCTATATGCTAAGGCTATGTGTTATTCATATTCATATTCTTATGTTACATGTTATATTAATTATGACATTTCGTGGCTGGGAGAACTCGGAGTTATTCCCACCGATCGTGGCTTTCGTATTTGTATAAAATGCGATTGATGGTAGGTGATGCATATATGGGGTACATGGACGAGCTAGCGAGCAAAGTAACCTTGGGACCTAGATTGGCTTTATTTTATTGTGACCCTTGAACACTTTTTATGTCATATACTTTTTAGGGACATATGTCTCCCTTTTTCATACTTGGGTTGTATAACTTTATTTCGCGACTTTAGCGATGTTTTATTTTTGAGGTTTATTTTGGACCTTGCATGTTTGACACCTTCCCATTTGGATATTTTTATAACAGGTTCAGGTTTTAAAAATTACAGGTTTTTACCCAAATGAACCTATTACAAACATATCCATGCAGTTTTTATCTAGAATTATGTGTTTACTTTTCCGCAATAAATGAGGGTGTCACAGTTGGTATCAGAGCATATTTGCTCCCGACGCACGTTTGTGCACCCCCAATATAAATAACTTGACCTTAAAATAATAAACTTGAGAGATGGGTAGGATGGGTAGACTTAGGACCTTATGTTGTAGTCTCTTTGTGATTCCTCTTTGTTAGGTTCTAACATGTTTGTTGATTATCAATTATTTTTGTACCCGTGGATCAATGACCGCGAGCTTACCTACATGAAGATCAAGATTTGGTGCCTATTGCCGAGGACTGAAGATTTGTTTACCTTTGAAGAATGCTTCTACTTCCTTGAAGATGTTTCTCATTCTTTGTGTACCTTGTCTTATTCTTTATCTCTTGGTCCTTATTCTCCTTCTAAACTCTCTTCTGTTTTACTTTGAAATCTACTCTTGTACTCCTAACTTGTCCTTTGTTCCTTGCTTATCCTACCTTAACGCCTTTTTGATAGTACTCTTTCTTTTGAGGAATGTTGACCTTGGTTGGAAAATTCGACTTTTGAGGAGATTGTTTGTGGTTAACCCATAACCCTGGTTTTAAGAGGTTGTGATGTTGGAAAGACTTAGGTAGAATTGAGTGGTGGAATCGAAGGTGTAAGATTGAGAGAGTAAGTAAGTTGAATTTACGATTGGCTTTCGTAATCACTTTGGATATGAGGGTTTTATAAGGTATATGTTACCATATGAGAAATACTAATTTTGGGATTATTAGTTGGTCTAAGTGAGTGATCTTAATTACTACTTGAGGTATGGAATGAGAGTGAGACTAAGCTACATTGTTGGGAAATCTTAGCACTTGTTTTAGTAACTAGAAAGGATAATGGTATGGTTGACGCCAATTGTTAAGTTGAAGGACATAGTTTTAATTTATGGTGTTAGAATGTGGGAATTTAGAGATTGGAATTAGGACCCTTGATTGAAGATTTTATCATTTTGAGAAACCCATGGTTGACGCTAGTTGGATATAAGTATAGCTTTGGTGGAACTTTGACCTTGATCTTGTGGAAGTTGTTTGTGGATGTTTGAGGATTTGGAGTGGTGAAATCACACTTATAGTGGAGTACCATGTTTCAGGGAATAGATTAGGATGAAGTAACATGAGCGTTTTGAGGAAATCCTTGGGAGTGATGTGGTTATAAGTTTTGTTGCTAAGAAGTTTTCGGAACCGCTTAGGTTGATGTTGTTGTGTGAGATTTGAGTACCTGGCGTTTCCTTGTTGTCTAATTTCCTTTCTTCTTTGACCATAAGTGTTACCGTTCATACCTCCTTTCCTCGCTTTATCTTGCTCATGATCTTGAATTAGCCGCCGTGGTACATGCCTTGAAGACATGAAGGCATTACCTTATTGGAATTCATTGCCGCATTTATACTGATCATAAGAGTTTGAGGTGTATCTTTACCCAGAAAGAATTGAATATGAGGCAAAGAAGATGGCTAGAGTTGGTGAATGATTATGATGCCGAGTTGATTTATCATGAAGGGAAAGCAATTGTGGTGGACGATGCTTTGAGTAGGAAGACTAGTCACTCTTTGAGCACTATCCGTGTGTTACCTGATGAACTTACCACGGAATTTCAAAAGTTAGGGATAAGCCTTGTTGGGAAGGGCTTCGACTATCTTAGTGCCTTGAGTGCAGAACCCGATTTTTACCGTGAGATCCGTACTTGCCTACCTGAGGATGCTACTTTCAAGTCCATTCAAGCAAAAATCCAACTTGGGCAAGCTAAGGATTGTGTGGTGGATAGTGATGGATACCTTCGTTACCAAGGTAGGATGTATGTTCCGAGAGTAGCCGAGTTGAGGAAGAAGATCCTTGATGAAGCTCACCTTTCTCCTTATTCTATTCATCCTGGTGGTGACAAGATGTATAAAGACTTGAGATCACAGTTTTGGTGGCCTAGGATGAAGATTGGTGTCCTAGAGTATGTTAGCAAGTGTCTTACCTGTCAGAAAGTGAAGATTGAGCATTAGAAACCCGGGGGTTTGCTACAACCTTTGGATGTTCCCCTTTGGAAATGGGAGTCCATCTCCATGGACTTTGTGATGGCTTTACCTAAGACTGCTAGCGGAAAAGATGCGGTTTGGGTGGTTGTAGATCGATTGACCAAATGTGCTAGGTTTATACCTATCAAGGAGACATGGAAATTACATGTCCTAGCTGGTGCCTACGTGAAGGAGATAGTACGCTACCATGGAGTGCCTAAGGATATAGTTTCAGATCGTGACCCGAGATTCTGTTCCCGTTTCTGGACTGTTTTGCAAGAAGCCATGGGTAGTAAGCTACTGATGAGTACCGCTTTTCATGCCGCTACAGATGGGCAGACTGAGAGGACTATCCAGACTTTAGAGGACCTCCTCCGTGCTTGTGCTTTAGACTTCCACACTTCTTGGGAGAAATGTTTACCTCTTGTTGAATTCTCCTACAACAATAGCTATCATACTTCTATCAAGATGTCATCTTATGAAGCTTTGTATGGTAGGAAGTGCCGTAGTCCGGTCTGTTGGGATCAGGTCCAAAATGCTCATGTGTTGGGACCCGATTTGGTGATTGAGACCATCAATCAGGTTCAGATCATTCGAGAGCGTATGAAAACCGCTCAAGACCGACAAAAATCTTATGCCGATGTCCGTCGTCGACCACTTGCCTTTGAAGTTGATGATCGAGTGTTCCTTAAGGTATCACCTATGAAAGGGGTGAAACGGTTTGGTGTAAAAGGAAAGCTGAGTCCCAAATACATTGGACCTTTCCGTGTACTTGAGAAGATTGGCCCCGTTGCTTACCGTTTGGAGTTGCCCCCGAATTTGGGCAAGGTTCATAATGTCTCCCATGTATCTCAGTTAAGGAAGTACATTAGTGATCCGAGCCATGTTATTCAAGAAGAAATCCCAGATTTGGAACCCAACTTGGCTTTGGAAGAAAGGCCGATCCGAATCCTCGAAAGGGCAAACAAGCAACTTAGAAACAAAGTGATGCCCCTAGTTCGTATACTTTGGCGTTGTGGAAATGTCGAAGAAGAAACTTGGGAGCCTGAATCCTCTATGTTAGCTAAATATCCCGAACTTTTCTCGTGAGGTACTTTCCGTTCCTTTATCTAATTCTTGTGAGTTTAGCTATCCTTTCGAGTGTTCCCTCTCCTTCTCTTAAATACTCTCCGCGTTAGTAGTCCTTGCTTAGTTGTTTAAAAGTCGTAGTTAGAGTTTGGTCATAGCTAGTGGAGTTATTATCCTTATTATAGAGTTTCGAACTAAAAATTTTTGGAAATGTTTTAATGTTTTCCACTGGTTTTAACGTCAATGAGTGGTAAAGCTCGTTATTGGAGACGTCCGATAATTGGTTTTCTCATTTGTTGGTGTAAAAATATATATTTTTATGTCTTTGATTTGGAATGTTGATGTTCTTGAACGGCCGACGAGGATATTCCGTTCCATTGAAAAGACACTTATATTTCATACATTCATATTCTGAAGATTCATATTCTGGAGATTTTGTTTTCTTGATTTTAAAGAGATAGACCTACATATATACAATGTTCCTTCTTCTAAGTTTCTGGGACGAAACTTCTTAAAAGGAGGGATGATTGTAACACCCCGTAAATTTGAAGACCTTTATTATATTTTAAGAGTAATATTTTAATCTATTTTAATTTAATATTAATTTATTTGAAATAAAATTTATTTGATAAAATATAATCTTATTTTATTTTGAAGAAATGTAATTATTTTTGATAGTTTAGAAATGTTTAAAAGTGATTTAAACTATATTTAAACCTTTTCCTTGATAAAATAGATTTGGATAAAATTGTGTAAAATTGGGATTTTCCCATTTCTTACGGTCGTTGGGTAAACGAGTTTGGATATTGGGCATATGAGTACTTAATCTTTTAGTAAAATCGTGTTTAAGAACTTTACTTTTCTCGAAAATCGCATTCGACGAATATTTCTAATTTCCGTCGAAACGAACCAAAACGTAAACAAATGACCCATCTCCCCATGTCTTTGGCTGGCCACATACCCTCCATTTGTCCCCTCTTCCAATTTTCATTTCCTCCATAACTCAATCTATCTCCTCCTTCTCTCAAACACCAAAAACCCACTAAAAATCCTTCTTACAATCCCTAAATCCACCATAAATCCTTCATTTCTCCACCAATTTGCATAAAAATTATATATTTGGAATCCTCTTTTCATCCTTCATCTATTAGTAAGCTTTATTTTCATTTCCCCCAATTTTTGTTTAAGACACTTTTTTTTAGGGTTTCGAATTTAAGCTTAATAATTGTGTTTTTGTTGTTCTTATAGGTGAAGAATTTGAAGAAGAGTTAGGTAACTCATATGTTGTTGAAGATGAAGAGTAATTTTGGGTTTTAGAAGCTTTCTCAAGTTATTACTTGTCTCTTTGCTAGCTTAAGGTAACTATTCCGAGTTACTCGACGAATTAATGTCACATTAGTAGTTGTATTTGTTGTTTGTTGTTGTTTGAGACGATCTTGTTGATAAATGAATGAATGGAGTAAGATGAGTATGATTATGTTTAATTTATGTTAACCATTTGTATATTATTGTTTAGAACAAATTTGGATGAGTAATTATGTGTTGTGACAAGTCCGCGTGTTGGCTGGAACGCGTCAGTACCGGACCGAGACGTTTTCCAATGTTTCCAAAAATATGACAGATTGAACGGCGTCGAAAAATTAGGTGGTTTAGCCACTTGAATCACTCAATTTGGAGTCCGTATGAGTAAATGTCGTTTTATCGATAAAATTTATAGAAAAGGTACTGTTCACAGACCCGTGGTACTGTTCACAGCAGTGAACCAGGCCCGTGACGGGCCGCGGCAGGCCCGTGCTTGACCCGGGGTTGGTCCGTGACTTTGGGGTCGGGTTTTGGGCTTTAATGTTGAATGTTTGAGTTCTTTGGAGTATGTATTTAAGCATGGTGGTACTTTTAGCATGTGATTAGTTTTATTATGCTAAAATTATGTTGAATTAGCCATTTTTGTAAATTAAAATAAAGTCTTTAGTTTGATAGCATTCACATGTTAAGAATTGAAATTTAGCATGAGAATGACATTGTGATAATTATTATGATTTGGGCCAAAAGTAGGCCAAGACTCTGAGCTGGGCCAGATTGACCAAACGAGTTTGGTCAAACTAGGTTTAAACCGGTCAGCCTCGATTTGACCAATGACCCGTTGCGGGACTAGGGTCGAGGGTTTGTCTTTGAGGTGAGATTGGTTGTTATTGGATGTTTTATGTTATGCCTTGATATTTGTAATTATCATTTCACATGTTGGTTGTTGGATGAATTGGTTGCCTTATACTTGAGTCTTCTTGCCTTGTTGCCATTTTAGTTTATTCTCATGGATTATAATATTGATGGTTAGCTATAATTTGGTTATTGATGACATTGAGGATATGGTGGATTGTCTCATTTGAATAGACATTTATATAGCCTTTCACATGATAGAATGTTAGCATTATGTTTGAAAGTTGGACTCTTTGCCCCTCTTATGGTTAAGTGGGTGTCCTACTTGTCTTAAGTGTTGTAGGCTAAAGCATTCAGTTGGGACTAGGTCCTAGGTGAGTGTCTTCGGTCGATGTCATAGATAGGCCCTTATAGTCTTTGACGAGTGTATGTTCACAGCTTAATAGCCTTTGTGTCTTAGCTTGGTGGGCTTATATCCAAGTTAGGGCATGACCTCCTGACGTACTCTTAGAAGTATGTGGTCAGCTTAAGTACTAGCCAACCCTTTGGTGGACTCCTTAGGAGTACTCATGTGTGTGATCATGGGTCTTGGATGCGGTATTTTCCGCATGTCGCTAGGTCTGCGCAGGTTTAGGACTAGGGTGTTTACCTTACCTCGTGGTATAGACTCGAGTTACAGAGTGACTATTGACTGTACTAGGAACTTATGCCTGTCTCTAGATATATTGTCCTTTCTTGTTGATGATTCTATGAATCATAGAAGGTGAGATGCAAGCCGGCTATGGTTGATAGAGTTTGGATTCCTGGATGTTATGTGATTCACATGATAGTCTAGTATGAGTCGGTTTAGTATTCACATGCTAGGACTATGTGTTGTTTTATTGTTGTTCACATGATAAGCACAATTGTCTAGCATCTATATGCTAAGGCTATGTGTTATTCATATTCATATTCTTATGTTACATGTTATATTAATTATGACATTTCGTGGCTGGGAGAACTCGGAGTTACTCCCCACTGACTGTGGCTTTCGTATTTGTATAAAATGCGATTGACAGGTAGGTGATGCATATATGGGGTACATGGACGAGCTAGCGAGCAAAGTAACCTTGGGACCTAGATTGGCTTTATTTTATTGTGACCCTTGAACACTTTTTATGTCATATACTTTTTAGGGACATATGTCTCCCTTTTTCATACTTGGGTTGTATAACTTTATTTCGCGACTTTAGCGATGTTTTATTTTTGAGGTTTATTTTGGACCTTGCATGTTTGACACCTTCCCATTTGGATATTTTTATAACAGGTTCAGGTTTTAAAAATTACAGGTTTTTACCCAAATGAACCTATTACAAACATATCCATGCAGTTTTTATCTAGAATTATGTGTTTACTTTTCCGCAATAAATGAGGGTGTCACAGTGACTCGTTGTGTGAACCATTTGTCCTTGTTCAATAGTCTTTGTGACTCGTTGTGTTAAACAATTATAATTGTTCATTAGTCCTTGTGACTCGTTGTGTGAACCGTTTGTCCTTGTTCATTAGTTCTTGTGACTCGTTGTGTTAAACAATTGTACTTGCTCATTAATTCATTTGACTCGTTGGGTGAACCGTTTGTGATACGATATTGATTGCTGAGGAAGTTAACTTAGATTTGGAGCAGTTAAATGAAACAGTCCCGCAGACTGTTCAGATCCATCAGCTATTTGGTGCCAAGTCCGAGTCAGCCAAAGGAGTCGTGTGTTTACTTGGGCTCCAAGTATTGTCTTACCTTGGACGCCAAGCAACAAAGACCGAGTGTGGAGAAGCAAGGAAACGTGCATAGGCAAGCACAAAGTCGGTTGCCATATCTTTCCTTATTTAAGTTTTCCTAATTAGTAGTCTATCCGGTTTTAGGAAAGTTTCCAATTTTCTTAAAATCTGGTTTAGTTAATTATTTCCTTGTTGTTATTTCCTTTAATTATTTTCCCTAAAAGTATTAGGATTATAATAAGGCAAATTAGCCATAGCCTATGTCGAGTAAGATTAGGGAAGTCGATTGTTTCCTTAAGTCCTCTAGGAGTCGGTCTAACTTAGTATAAATAGGGAGCTATTGTATCCTTATTTCATCATCCAAGAATTATCAATAAACTTGCAAAGTTTCGTTTACATTGTGTAAGCATAGGTTCGACGAGTTTCGTTCCGAATTTCGTTATTGTTTGACGCGTTTTCGAACATTAACATGAGTTATAATCAATAGGTCTTGATTATAATTCACCATTGGTTGAGTTATAGGTCTAGCTCAAGCAAATATCCTTTTATTTTCTTATTTCGTTTATATCACAAAAAACACATAAAAATTACTAAGTTCTCGTTCTGAATCAGACAGTTCAATAAACCGTTCAAATCTTATAAATCCGACAATCAGACAGTCTTCAGCACTGTCCAGTTTTGTTAATACCGCTGCAACTCTAACGAATCTTATTCTTTTGAGTAATTTTCGTAACATTTGGCATCAGAGAACAGGTTTGTTGATCCAAGACGGTGATCATGGATTTTAATGATCCAAATTTTCTTCAAAATCTCCAAGAGGCTTTAAAGAACATCAACTTTACCCCAGGACAACGTATGCAACCACGGAGAGAACCGGTCAAGTACATGGATGAGTTCAAAATCAATGAACTTCCAGAGTTTGTTGGTGGCACGGATCCCGAGGAATATTTTGAATGGGAAAGACAGATGGTGAGGATGTTCGACTTCAAGGACATTGATGATGAGAAGCGTTGCAAATATGCAATCTTGAAGCTACGCAAGAATGCATCTTTATGGTATGAAAGTTTGAAGGCTGCTAGGGCACGTGAAGGGAAGGAAAAGCTAGCTTCGTGGGAGTCTTTAAAACGTAAGCTACGAAAGAGGTTTGTTCCCAAAACTCATAAGATTGATTTATATCGTAAATTGGATGAGTTAATGCAAGGGAGCTTGAGTATTGCCGATTATATTGCTGAATTTGAAAGAATAACCCTTATGAGTGAAGTAGAGGAGATTGAGGAACAAAAGATGGCTCGTTTCTTTCGAGGGTTAAACCTTAATATTGCTCATGCGGTCGAGATGCACCCTTATTCTTCTTTCGATATGTTATGTGATCTTTGTATCAAGGCGGAAGGGCAAAATAAGACTAAACGTGCTTATGTGAGTAACTCATCGAAAGTTAATCCTTGGAGTAAACCTGATTTGTCTAAGAATATGGGAGCTAGTTCGAGTTCTAGTTCGAAACCTACTGTTCCAGCAACACCAGTCACTCAAACAGTCCCTAAGACTGTTCAGACGCCTAAAGAAAAGAGTTTGGCTACTGTTCGTTGTTTTAAGTGTCAAGGTTTTGGACACTTTCAGAATGCTTGTCCTAACAAACGAAATATCACATTGCGAGAGGCCGTGGATGTTCGTGATGAGTTATTTGAAGAAGACAACGAAGATGGGTTGTTTCTATTGAATGAAGCCGAGAAGGGAGAGGTGGATTTTGAGCCTTATGAACCACCTATGTATGATACTAATCTTGTTCTACGACGTACTTTGCAAGCTAATACAGAGCCTATTACAACGGAGCAACGAGACTAGATTTTTCATACCAAGTGTCAAGTGAAAGACAAGTGGTGTAGTGTGATTATTGACGGAGGAAGTTGCACGAATGTGGCTTCAACGGAGATGGTAGAAAAATTGGCACTCGTTACTATGGTACATACTAAACCTTATAATTTACATTGGCTTGATGATGGTAGCAAAGTGAAGGTTACAAGACAGGTACGTGTTGGTTTTACAATGGGTTCTTACAAGGACGAGGTGCTTTGTGACGTTATTCCTATGGATGCTTGTCATATTCTCTTAGGACGTCCTTGGCAATTTGATCGTAATGTTAATCACAATGGAAGAAGTAATGAATATTCTTTATTGGTGAATGGCAAGAAGATAGTATTGCGTCCTATGTCCCCGGAAGCAATTCGAGTTATGCACGCAAAGAAGGGTAAGAAACCAAGTTTATCTATGTTTGCTAGTGAACGAGAGGTGGAGCAAGCTATTGATGATGGTGAAATAGTATATGCATTGGTCTCAAGTGAGAGTCCTACAAAGACCATCACAACGAGTCATGAAGATGGAATACTTAAAGAACTATTGCACGAGTTTAAGGATGTTTTCCCCGACGATGTACCGCCGGGTTTGCCTCCTATTCGTGGAATTGAACATCAAATTGATCTCGTACCAGGTGCTCCCCTTCCTAACAAGGCCGCTTATCGTAGTAATCCCGAGGAGACCAAAGAGTTACAACGTCAAATTGAAGAACTCATGGAGCGAGGCTATGTTCGTGAAAGTATGAGCCCTTGTGCCGTTCCCGCATTGCTTGTACCTAAAAAGGATGGGACGTGGAGGATGTGCATCGATAGTAGAGCGGTAAATAATATCACCATCAAATATCGCTTTCCTATTCCAAGACTTGATGATATGTTAGATGAGCTTCATGGTTCGTTCATATTTTCAAAAATCAATTTGAGAAGTGGTTATCATCAGATTCGAATGCGTGAAGGTGATGAATGGAAGACCGCGTTCAAAACGAAGCATGGTTTATATGAGTGGTTGGTAATGCCATTCGGTCTCACTAATTCCCCAAGTACCTTTATGAGATTAATGAATGAAGTTTTGAAACCATTCTTGGGACATTTTGTTGTCGTCTACTTGGACGATATTCTAATTTATAGTAAGAGTATCCAGGAGCATTTTGAACACTTACGGGCAGTGTTTGAAACACTTCAAAAACAGACTATATGGCAAGGCCGAGAAGTGTACATTCTTGGTAGATAACGTGGTGTTCTTGGGTTATGTTGTCTCGAAAGATGGAGTATCGGTTGATCAAACAAAGATAGAGGCTATTCGTTCTTGGCCAAGTCCTAAAACAGTAACTGAGGTTAGATCTTTTCATGGACTTGCTTCCTTCTATCGACGTTTTATTCGTGATTTTAGTACCGTTACTAGTCCTATTACGGAGTGTATGAAGAAAGGCACATTCCATTGAAGCGAGGCTGCCCAAGGGGCGTTTGAAACAATTAAAAGGAAGCTATGTGAAGCTCCCGTGTTAGCATTACCCGACTTCTCACAACCTTTCGAAGTCGAATGCGATGCTAGTGGTGTAGGGATTGAGTGTTCTTATTCAAAATAAGCGACCCATTGCTTATTTCTCGGAGAAGTTAGGAGGAGCTCGACTTAATTATTCAACCTATGACAAGGAATTTTATGCTATTGTTAGGGCTCTTAATCATTGGAGTCATTATCTTCGTCCTAGTCACTTTATTTTACACTCGGATGATGAATCATTAAAACATATACATGGGCAACAAAAGTTGAATCCGAGGCATGCTAAGTGGGTTGAATTCCTACAATCATTTTATTTTTCATCGAAGTATAAGGATGGTAAGAGTAACGTTGTGGCAGATGCTCTTTCACGCCGTTATTCATTATTATCTACACTTGAAGTTCGTTTGCTAGGTTTTGAGACCTTGAAAGATTACTATATTGAAGATATTGATTTTGGAAAGATTTACAAGGAATGTCAAGATGGTTCATTCAAAGAATTCGTGATTCAAGACGGATTCCTCTTCAAAGGTAATCTTCTTTGTGTACCTAAGCATTCGGTTCGTGAATTATTGGTGTGTGAAGCACATGGAGGTGGGTTAGCTGGTCATTTTGGTGTGCAAAAGACATTGGATGTATTGAAGGAACATTTTCATTGGCCAAAGATGCAAGGAGATGTATACAACATTGTGAGCAAGTGTGTGACTTGTCATCTTATAAAAAGCAAGTTCAAGCCCGGAGAATACACCCCATTGCCGATTCCAATTAGACCATGGGAAGATGTGTCGATGGATTTCATTGTTGCTTTGCCTCGCACTCAACGAGGTAAGGATGCTATCATGGTAGTAGTTGATCGTTTCTCCAAGATGGCGCATTTTGTGGCTTGTAACAAGATGGATGACGCAAGCAATGTGGCTGATTTGTATTACAAGGAGATCGTTCGTCTACATGGAATACCAAAGACAATAGTTTCTGATCGTGATTCGAAATTTTTGAGTTACTTTTGGAACACGTTATGGAGGAAGGTTGGAACAAAGCTCTTGTTTAGTACTTCACACCATCCTCAAACAGATGGGCAAACTGAAGTTACTAACCGTATTCTTGGAACTATTTTGCGAGGATTGGTAAGCAAGACTCAAAAGGATTGGGATTTAAAATTATCACATGCCGAGTTCGCTTACAATCGTTCTCCCACGTTTGCAACAACTCACTCTCCATTTGAGGTTGTTTATGGTTTGAATCCTTACTTACCGTTAGACTTGAAACCGTTACCAAAAGATGAATTGGTGCATAAGGATGCGGAGTCAAAATTGAAGTCTATGATCAAGTTGCATGAACAAGTAAGGGAACGAATCAAAACCGTTAATGAGGCTTACAAGAAGAAATCAAACTAACATAGGAAGCCAAGGCTTTTCAATCCAGGAGATTTGGTATGGTTACATTTGAGGAAAGAAAGGTTCCCTAGCAAGAGGAAGAACAAATTAATGCCAAGGGCCGAGGGACCTTACAAAGTGATCGAGAAAGTGAATGATAATGCATACAAAATCGAACTCCCAGGAGACTATGGAGTACATGCTACATTTAATGTCGGGGATCTATCTCCATACCTTGACGATGATGGGATTTCTGAATTGAGGACAATTCCTTTCAAAGGGGGAGGGGATGATACGATATTGATTGCTGAGGAAGTTAACTTAGATTTGGAGCAGTTAAATGAAACAGTCCCGCGGACTGTTCAGATCCATCAGCTATTTGGTGTCAAGTCCGAGTCAGCCAAAGGAGTCGTGTGTTTACTTGGGCTCCAAGTATAGTCTTACCTTGGATGCCAAGCAACAAAGACCGAGTGTGGAGAAGCAAGGAAACGTGCATAAGCAAGCACAAAGTCGGTTGCCATATATTTCCTTATTTAAGTTTTCCTAATTAGTAGTCTATCCGGTTTTAGAAAAGTTTCCAATTTTCTTAAAATCTGGTTTAGTTAATTATTTCCTTGTTGTTATTTCCTTTAATTATTTTCCCTAAAAGTATTAGGATTATAATAAGGCAAATTAGCCATAGCCTATGTCGAGTAAGATTAGGGAAGTCGATTGTTTCCTTAAGTCCTCTAGGAGTCGGTCTAGCTTAGTATAAATAGGGAGCTATTGTATCCTTATTTCATCATCCAAGAATTATCAATAAACTTGCAAAGTTTCGTTTACATTGTGTAAGCATAGGTTCGACGAGTTTCGTTCCGAATTTCGTTATTGTTTGACGCGTTTTCGAACATTAACACGAGTTATAATCAATAGGTCTTGATTATAATTCACCATTGGTTGAGCTATAGGTCTAGCTCAAGCAAATATCCTTTTATTTTCTTGTTTCGTTTATATCACAAAAAACACATAAAAATTACTAAGTTCTTGTTCTGAATCAGACAGTTCAATAAACCGTTCAAATCTTATAAATCCGACAATCAGACAGTCTTCAGCACTGTCCAGTTTTGTTAATTCCGCTGCAACTCTAACGAATCTTATTCTTTTGAGTAATTTTCATATCAGTTTGTCCTCGTTCATTTGTCCTTGTGACTCGTTGTGTAAACTATTTGTCCTTGTTCATTAGGTCTTGTCACTCGTTGTGTTAAACAATTATACTTGTTCTTTAGTCCAAGTGACTCGTTGTGTGAACTATTTGTCCTTGTTCATTAGTCCTTGTGACTCGTTGTGTTAAACAATTATACTTGTTCATTAGTCCAAGTGCCTCGTGTGAACCATTTGTCCATGTTCATTAGCCCTTGTGACATGTTGTGTAAACCATTTGTCCTTGTTCATTAGTCCTTGTGACTTGCTGTGTTAAACAATTGTACTTGTTCACTTGTCCATGTGACTCGTTGGGTGAACCATTTGTCCACGTTCATTAGTCCTTGTGACTCGTTGTGTAAACCATTTGTCCTTGTTCTTTAGTCCTTGTGACTCGTTGTGTTAAAATAATTGTACTTGTTCACTAGTCCATCTGACTCGTTGTGTGAACTATTTGTCCTTGTTCATTAGCCCTTGTGACTCGTTGTGTGAACAATTTATCCTTGTTTATTAGTAAATGTGACTCGTTGTGTGAACCATTTGTCCTTGTTCATTAGTCTTCGTGACTCGTTATGTTAAGCAATTGTAATTGTTCATTAGTCCATGTGACTCGTTGTGTGAACCATTTGTCTTTGTTCATTAGTTCTTGTGACTTCTTGTGTTAAATAATTAGACTAGTTCATTAGTCCATGTGACTCGTTGTGTGAACCATTTGTCCTTGTTCAATAGTCCTTGTTACTCATTGTGTGAACCGTTTGTCCTTGTTCATTAGTCCTTGTGACTCGTTGTGTGAACCGTTTGTCCTTGTGACTCGTTGATTGTACTTGTTCATTAGTCCATGTGATTCGTTGTGTGGACCATTTGTCTTTATTCATTAGCTTTTGTGACTCATTGTGTGATCCATTTGTCCTTGTTTATTAGTAAATGTGACTCGTTGTGTGAACCATTTTTTCTTGTTCATTAGTCCTTGTGACTCCGTGTGTTAAACAATTGTACTTGTTCATTAGTCCATGTGACTCGTTGTGTGAACCATTTGTCCTTGTTCGTTAGCCCTTGTGACTCGTTGTGTTTAACAATTGTCTTTGTTCATTAGTCCATGTGACTCGTGGTGTGAGCCATTTGTCCTTGTTCATTAGTCCTTGTGACTCGTTGTGTTAAACAATTGTAATTGTGCATTACTCCATGTGACTCGTTGTGTGAACCATTTATCTTTGTTCATTAGTCCTTGCGACTCGTTGTGTTAAACAATTGTACTTAGTCATTAGTCCATGTGACTCGTTGTGTGAACCATTTCTCCTTGTTCATTAGCCCTTGTGACTCGTTGTGTTAAACAATTGAATTTGTTCATTAGTCCATATGACTCGTGGAATGAGCCATTTGTCCTTGTTCATTAGCCCTTGTGACTCGTTGTGTTAAACAATTGTAATTATGCATTAGTCCATGTGACTCGTTGTGTGAACCATTTATCTTTGTTCATTAGTCCTTGCGACTCGTTGTGTTAAACAATTGTACTTGTCAATTAGTCCTTGTGACTCGTTGTGTGAACTATTTGTTCTTGTTCATTAGTCTTCGTGACTCGTTATGTTAAACAGTTGTAATTGTCCATTAGTCCATGTGACTCGTTGTGTGAACCATTTGTCCTTGTTCATTAGTTCTTGTGACTCCTTGTGTTAAACAATTGTACTTGTTCTTTAGTCCATGTGACTCGTTGTGTGAACCATTTGTCCTTGTTCATTAACCCTTGTGACTCGTTGTGTGAACCATTTGTCCTTGTTTATTAGTAAATGTGACTCATTGTGTGAACTATTTGTCCTTGTTCATTAGTCCTTGTGACTCGTTGTGTTAAACAATTGTACTTGTTCATTTATCCATGTGACTCGTTGTGCGAACCAATTGTCCTTGTTCATTACTCCTTGTGACTCGTTGTGTTAAACAATTGTACATGTTCATTACACCATGTGACTCGTTGTGTGATCCATTTGTCCTTGTTCATTAGGTCTTGTCACTAGTTGTGTTAAACAATTATACTTGTTCTTTAGTCCAAGTGACTCGTTGTGTGAACTATTTGTCCTTGTTCATTAGTCCTTGTGACTCGTTGTGTTAAACAATTATACTTGTTCATTAGTCCAAGTGCCTCGTGTGAACCATTTGTCCATGTTCATTAGTCCTTGTGACATGTTGTGTAAACCATTTGTCGTTGTTCATTAGTCCTTGTGACTCGTTGTGTTAAACAATTGTACTTGTTCACTTGTCCATGTGACTCGTTGGGTGAACCATTTGTCCTCGTTCATTAGTCCTTGTGACTCGTTGTGTAAACCATTTGTCCTTGTTCTTTAGTCCTTGTGACTCGTTGTGTTAAAATAATTGTACTTGTTCACTAGTCCATGTGACTCATTGTGTGAACTATTTGTCCTTGTTCATTAGCCCTTGTGACTCGTTGTGTGAACAATTTATCCTTGTTTATTAGTAAATGTGACTCGTTGTGTGAACCATTTGTCCTTATTCATTAGTCTTCGTGACTCGTTATGTTAAGCAATTGTAAATGTTCATTAGTCCATGTGACTCGTTGTGTGAACCATTTGTCCTTGTTCATTAGTCTTCGTGACTCGTTATGTTAAGCAATTGTAATTGTTCATTAGTCCATGTGACTCGTTGTGTGAACCATTTGTCTTTGTTCATTAGTTCTTGTGACTTCTTGTGTTAAACAATTAGACTAGTTCATTAGTCCATGTGACTCGTTGTGTGAACCATTTGTCCTAGTTCAATAGTCTTTGTTACTCGTTGTGTGAACCGTTTGTCCTTGTTCATTAGTCCTTGTGACTCGTTGTGTGAACCTTTTGTCCTTGTTCCTTAGTCCATGTGACTCGTTGATTATACTTGTTCATTAGTCCATGTGATTCGTTGTGTGAACCATTTGTCCTTATTCATTAGCTTTTGTGACTCATTGTGTGATCCATTTGTCCTTGTTTATTAGTAAATGTGACTCGTTGTGTGAACCTTTTGTTCTTGTTCATTAGTCCTTGTGACTCCGTGTGTTAAACAATTGTACTTGTTCATTAGTCCATGTGACTCGTTGTGTGAACCATTTGTCCTTGTTCGTTAGCCCTTGTGACCCGTTGTGTTTAACAATTGTATTTGTTCATTAGTCCATGTGACTCGTGGTGTGAGCCATTTGTCCTTGTTCATTAGTCCTTGTGACTCGTTGTGTTAAACAATTGTAATTGTGCATTAGTCCATGTGACTCGTTGTGTGAACCATTTATCTTTGTTCATTAGTCCTTGCGACTCATTTGTGTGTTAAACAATTGTACTTATTCATTAGTCCATGTGACTCGTTGTGTGAACCATTTCTCCTTGTTCATTAGCCCTTGTGACTCGTTGTGTTAAACAATTGAATTTGTTCATTAGTCCATATGACTCGTGGTATGAGCCATTTGTCCTTGTTCATTAGCCCTTGTGACTCGTTGTGTTAAACAATTGTAATTGTGCATTAGTCCATGTGACTCGTTGTGTGAACCATTTATCTTTGTTCATTAGTCCTTGCGACTCGTTGTGTTAAACAATTGTACTTGTCAATTAGTCCTTGTGACTCGTTGTGTGAACTATTTGTTCTTGTTCATTAGTCTTCGTGACTCGTTATGTTAAATAGTTGTAATTGTCCATTAGTCCATGTGACTCGTTGTGTGAACCATTTGTCCTTGTTCAATAGTCTTTGTTACTCGTTGTGTGAACCGTTTTACCTTGTTCATTAGTCCTTGTGACTCGTTGTGTGAACCATTTGTCCTTGTTCATTAGTCCATGTGACTCGTTGATTGTACTTGTTCATTAGTCCATGTGATTCGTTGTGTGAACCATTTGTCCTTATTCATTAGCTTTTGTGACTCATTGTGTGATCCATTTGTCCTTGTTTATTAGTAAATGTGACTCGTTGTGTGAACCATTTGTTCTTGTTCATTAGTCCTTGTGACTCGTTGTGTTAAACAATTGTACTTGTTCATTAGTCCATGTGACTCGTTGTGTGAACCATTTGTCCTTGTTCGTTAGCCCTTGTGACTCGTTGTGTTTAACAATTGTATTTGTTCATTAGTCCATGTGACTCGTGGTGTGAGCCATTTGTCCTTGTTCATTAGTCCTTGTGACTCGTTGTGTTAAACAATTGTAATTGTGCATTAGTCCATGTGACTCGTTGTGTGAACCATTTATCTTTGTTCATTAGTCTTTGCGACTCGTTGTGTTAAACAATTGTACTTATTCATTAGTCCATGTGACTCGTTGTGTGAACCATTTCTCCTTGTTCATTAGCCCTTGTGACTCGTTGTGTTAAACAATTGAATTTGTTCATTAGTCCATATGGCTCGTGGTATGAGCCATTTGTCCTTGTTCATTAGCCCTTGTGACTCGTTGTGTTAAACAATTGTAATTGTGCATTAGTCCATGTGACTCGTTGTGTGAACCATTTATCTTTGTTCATTAGTCCTTGCGACTCGTTGTGTTAAACAATTGTACTTTTCAATTAGTCCTTGTGACTCGTTGTGTGAACTATTTGTTCTTGTTCATTAGTCTTCGTGACTCGTTATGTTAAACAGTTGTAATTGTCCATTAGTCCATGTGACTCGTTGTGTGAACCATTTGTCCTTGTTCTTTAGTTCTTGTGACTCCTTGTGTTAAACAATTGTACTTGTTCTTTAGCCCATGTGACTCGTTGTGTGAACCATTTGTCCTTGTTCATTAACCCTTGTGACTCGTTGTGTGAACCATTTGTCTTATTAGTAAATGTGACTCGTTGTGTGAACTATTTGTCCTTGTTCATTAGTCCTTGTGACTCGTTGTGTTAAACAATTGTACTTGTTCATTTATCCATGTGACTCGTTGTGCGAACCAATTGTCCTTGTTCATTACTCCTTGTGACTCGTTGTGTTAAACAATTGTACATGTTCATTACACCATGTGACTCGTTGTGTGATCCATTTGTCCTTGTTCATTAGGTCTTGTCACTAGTTGTGTTAAACAATTATACTTGTTCTTTAGTCCAAGTGACTCGTTGTGTGAACTATTTGTCCTTGTTCATTAGTCCTTGTGACTCGTTGTGTTAAACAATTATACTTGTTCATTAGTCCAAGTGTCTCGTGTGAACCATTTGTCCATGTTCATTAGTCCTTGTGACATGTTGTGTAAACCATTTGTCGTTGTTCATTAGTCCTTGTGACTCGTTGTGTTAAACAATTGTACTTGTTCACTTTTCCATGTGACTCATTGGGTGAACCATTTGTCCTCGTTCATTAGTCCTTGTGACTCGTTGTGTAAACCATTTGTCCTTGTTATTTAGTCCTTGTGACTCGTTGTGTTAAAATAATTGTACTTGTTCACTAGTCCATGTGACTCATTGTGTGAACTATTTGTCCTTGTTCATTAGCCCTTGTGACTTGTTGTGTGAACAATTTATCCTTGTTTATTAGTAAATGTGACTCGTTGTGTGAACCATTTGTCCTTGTTCATTAGTCTTCGTGACTCGTTATGTGAAGCAATTGTAATTGTTCATTAGTCCATGTGACTCATTGTGTGAACCATTTGTCTTTGTTCATTAGTTCTGGTGACTTCTTGTGTTAAACAATTAGACTAGTTCATTAGTCCATGTGACTCGTTGTGTGAACCATTTGTCCTTGTTCAATAGTCTTTGTTACTCGTTGTGTGAACGGTTTGTCCTTGTTCATTAGTCCTTGTGACTCGTTGTGTGAACCATTTGTCCTTGTTCATTAGTCCTTGTGACTCGTTGATTGTACTTGTTCATTAGTCCATGTGATTTGTTGTGTGAACCATTTGTCCTTATTCATTAGCTTTTGTGACTCATTGTGTGATCCATTTGTCCTTGTTTATTAGTAAATGTGACTCGTTGTGTAAACCATTTGTTCTTGTTCATTAGTCCTTGTGACTCGTTGTGTTAAACAATTGTACTTGTTCATTAGTCCATGTGACTCGTTGTGTGAACCATTTGTCCTTGTTCGTTAGCCCTTGTGACTCGTTGTGTTTAACAATTGTATTTGTTCATTAGTCCATGTGACTCGTGGTTTGAGCCATTTGTCCTTGTTCATTAGTCCTTGTGACTCGTTGTGTTAAACAATTGTAATTGTGCATTAGTCCATGGGACTCGTTGTGTGAACCATTTATCTTTGTTCATTAGTCCTTGCGACTCGTTGTGTTAACCAATTGTACTTATTCATTAGTCCATGTGACTCGTTGTGTGAACCATTTCTCCTTGTTCATTAGCCCTTGTGACTCGTTGTGTTAAACAATTGAATTTGTTCATTAGTCCATATGACTCGTGGTATGAGCCATTTGTCCTTGTTCATTAGCCCTTGCGACTCGTTGTGTTAAACAATTGTACTTGTCAATTAGTCCTTGTGACTCGTTGTGTGAACTATTTGTTCTTGTTCATTAGTCTTCGTGACTCGTTATGTTAAACAGTTGTAATTGTCCATTAGTCCATGTGACTCGTTGTGTGAACCATTTGTCCTTGTTCTTTAGTTCTTGTGACTCCTTGTGTTAAACAATTGTACTTGTTCTTTAGCCCATGTGACTCGTTGTGTGAACCATTTGTCCTTGTTCATTAACCCTTGTGACTCGTTGTGTGAACCATTTCTCTTATTAGTAAATGTGACTCGTTGTGTGAACTATTTGTCCTTGTTCATTAGTCCTTGTGACTCGTTGTGTTAAACAATTGTACTTGTTCATTTATCCATGTGACTCGTTGTGCGAACCAATTGTCCTTGTTCATTACTCCTTGTGACTCGTTGTGTTAAACAATTGTACATGTTCATTACACCATGTGGCTCGTTGTGTGATCCATTTGTCCTTGTTCATTAGGTCTTGTTACTAGTTGTGTTAAACAATTATACTTGTTCTTTAGTCCAAGTGACTCGTTGTGTGAACTATTTGTCCTTGTTCATTAGTCCTTGTGACTCGTTGTGTTAAACAATTATACTTGTTCATTAGTCCAAGTGTCTCGTGTGAACCATTTGTCCATGTTCATTAGTCCTTGTGACATGTTGTGTAAACCATTTGTCGTTGTTCATTAGTCCTTGTGACTCGTTGTGTTAAACAATTGTACTTGTTCACTTTTCCATGTGACTCATTGGGTGAACCATTTGTCCTCGTTCATTAGTCCTTGTGACTCGTTGTGTAAACCATTTGTCCTTGTTATTTAGTCCTTGTGACTCGTTGTGTTAAAATAATTGTACTTGTTCACTAGTCCATGTGACTCATTGTGTGAACTATTTGTCCTTGTTCATTAGCCCTTGTGACTTGTTGTGTGAACAATTTATCCTTGTTTATTAGTAAATGTGACTCGTTGTGTGAACCATTTGTCCTTGTTCATTAGTCTTCGTGACTCGTTATGTTAAGCAATTGTAATTGTTCATTAGTCCATGTGACTCGTTGTGTGAACCATTTGTCCTTGTTCATTAGTCTTCGTGACTCGTTATGTGAAGCAATTGTAATTGTTCATTAGTCCATGTGACTCGTTGTGTGAACCATTTGTCTTTGTTCATTAGTTCTTGTGACTTCTTGTGTTAAACAATTAGACTAGTTCATTAGTCCATGTGACTCGTTGTGTGAACCATTTGTCCTTGTTCAATAGTCTTTGTTACTCATTGTGTGAAATGGTTTGTCCTTGTTCATTAGTCCTTGTGACTCGTTGTGTGAACCATTTGTCCTTGTTCATTAGTCCTTGTGACTCGTTGATTGTACTTGTTCATTAGTCCATGTGATTCGTTGTGTGAACCATTTGTCCTTATTCATTAGCTTTTGTGACTCATTGTGTGATCCATTTGTCCTTGTTTATTAGTAAATGTGACTCGTTGTGTAAACCATTTGTTCTTGTTCATTAGTCCTTGTGACTCCGTGTGTTAAACAATTGTACTTGTTCATTAGTCCATGTGACTCGTTGTGTGAACCATTTGTCCTTGTTCGTTAGCCCTTGTGACTCGTTGTGTTTAACAATTGTATTTGTTCATTAGTCCATGTGACTCGTGGTGTGAGCCATTTGTCCTTGTTCATTAGTCCTTGTGACTCGTTGTGTTAAACAATTGTAATTGTGCGTTAGTCCATGGGACTCGTTGTGTGAACCATTTATCTTTGTTCATTAGTCCTTGCGACTCGTTGTGTTAACCAATTGTACTTATTCATTAGTCCATGTGACTCGTTGTGTGAACCATTTCTCCTTGTTCATTAGCCCTTGTGACTCGTTGTGTTAAACAATTGAATTTGTTCATTAGTCCATATGACTCGTGGTATGAGCCATTTGTCCTTGTTCATTAGCCCTTGCGACTCGTTGTGTTAAACAATTGTACTTGTCAATTAGTCCTTGTGACTCGTTGTGTGAACCATTTGTCCTTGTTCATTAGTCTTCGTGACTCGTTATGTTAAGCAATTGTAATTGTTCATTAGTCCATGTGACTCGTTGTGTGAACCATTTGTCTTTGTTCATTAGTTCTTGTGACTTCTTGTGTTAAACAATTAGACTAGTTCATTAGTCCATGTGACTCGTTGTGTGAACCATTTGTCCTAGTTCAATAGTCTTTGTTACTCGTTGTGTGAACCGTTTGTCCTTGTTCATTAGTCCTTGTGACTCGTTGTGTGAACCTTTTGTCCTTGTTCCTTAGTCCATGTGACTCGTTGATTATACTTGTTCATTAGTCCATGTGATTCGTTGTGTGAACCATTTGTCCTTATTCATTAGCTTTTGTGACTCATTGTGTGATCCATTTGTCCTTGTTTATTAGTAAATGTGACTCGTTGTGTGAACCTTTTGTTCTTGTTCATTAGTCCTTGTGACTCCGTGTGTTAAACAATTGTACTTGTTCATTAGTCCATGTGACTCGTTGTGTGAACCATTTGTCCTTGTTCGTTAGCCCTTGTGACCCGTTGTGTTTAACAATTGTATTTGTTCATTAGTCCATGTGACTCGTGGTGTGAGCCATTTGTCCTTGTTCATTAGTCCTTGTGACTCGTTGTGTTAAACAATTGTAATTGTGCATTAGTCCATGTGACTCGTTGTGTGAACCATTTATCTTTGTTCATTAGTCCTTGCGACTCGCTGTGTTAAACAATTGTACTTATTCATTAGTCCATGTGACTCGTTGTGTGAACCATTTCTCCTTGTTCATTAGCCCTTGTGACTCGTTGTGTTAAACAATTGAATTTGTTCATTAGTCCATATGACTCGTGGTATGAGCCATTTGTCCTTGTTCATTAGCCCTTGTGACTCGTTGTGTTAAACAATTGTAATTGTGCATTAGTCCATGTGACTCGTTGTGTGAACCATTTATCTTTGTTCATTAGTCCTTGCGACTCGTTGTGTTAAACAATTGTACTTGTCAATTAGTCCTTGTGACTCGTTGTGTGAACTATTTGTTCTTGTTCATTAGTCTTCGTGACTCGTTATGTTAAATAGTTGTAATTGTCCATTAGTCCATGTGACTCGTTGTGTGAACCATTTGTCCTTGTTCAATAGTCTTTGTTACTCGTTGTGTGAACCGTTTTACCTTGTTCATTAGTCCTTGTGACTCGTTGTGTGAACCATTTGTCCTTGTTCATTAGTCCATGTGACTCGTTGATTGTACTTGTTCATTAGTCCATGTGATTCGTTGTGTGAACCATTTGTCCTTATTCATTAGCTTTTGTGACTCATTGTGTGATCCATTTGTCCTTGTTTATTAGTAAATGTGACTCGTTGTGTGAACCATTTGTTCTTGTTCATTAGTCCTTGTGACTCCGTGTGTTAAACAATTGTACTTGTTCATTAGTCCATGTGACTCGTTGTGTGAACCATTTGTCCTTGTTCGTTAGCCCTTGTGACTCGTTGTGTTTAACAATTGTATTTGTTCATTAGTCCATGTGACTCGTGGTGTGAGCCATTTGTCCTTGTTCATTAGTCCTTGTGACTCGTTGTGTTAAACAATTGTAATTGTGCATTAGTCCATGTGACTCGTTGTGTGAACCATTTATCTTTGTTCATTAGTCCTTGCGACTCGTTGTGTTAAACAATTGTACTTATTCATTAGTCCATGTGACTCGTTGTGTGAACCATTTCTCCTTGTTCATTAGCCCTTGTGACTCGTTGTGTTAAACAATTGAATTTGTT
This sequence comes from Silene latifolia, assembly GCF_048544455.1. Classification (NCBI taxonomy): domain Eukaryota; kingdom Viridiplantae; phylum Streptophyta; class Magnoliopsida; order Caryophyllales; family Caryophyllaceae; genus Silene; species Silene latifolia. Next base: position 492,062 of record NW_027413125.1, read on the forward strand.
CATTAGTCCATATGGCTCGTGGTATGAGCCATTTGTCCTTGTTCATTAGCCCTTGTGACTCGTTGTGTTAAACAATTGTAATTGTGCATTAGTCCATGTGACTCGTTGTGTGAACCATTTATCTTTGTTCATTAGTCCTTGCGACTCGTTGTGTTAAACAATTGTACTTTTCAATTAGTCCTTGTGACTCGTTGTGTGAACTATTTGTTCTTGTTCATTAGTCTTCGTGACTCGTTATGTTAAACAGTTGTAATTGTCCATTAGTCCATGTGACTCGTTGTGTGAACCATTTGTCCTTGTTCTTTAGTTCTTGTGACTCCTTGTGTTAAACAATTGTACTTGTTCTTTAGCCCATGTGACTCGTTGTGTGAACCATTTGTCCTTGTTCATTAACCCTTGTGACTCGTTGTGTGAACCATTTGTCTTATTAGTAAATGTGACTCGTTGTGTGAACTATTTGTCCTTGTTCATTAGTCCTTGTGACTCGTTGTGTTAAACAATTGTACTTGTTCATTTATCCATGTGACTCGTTGTGCGAACCAATTGTCCTTGTTCATTACTCCTTGTGACTCGTTGTGTTAAACAATTGTACATGTTCATTACACCATGTGACTCGTTGTGTGATCCATTTGTCCTTGTTCATTAGGTCTTGTCACTAGTTGTGTTAAACAATTATACTTGTTCTTTAGTCCAAGTGACTCGTTGTGTGAACTATTTGTCCTTGTTCATTAGTCCTTGTGACTCGTTGTGTTAAACAATTATACTTGTTCATTAGTCCAAGTGTCTCGTGTGAACCATTTGTCCATGTTCATTAGTCCTTGTGACATGTTGTGTAAACCATTTGTCGTTGTTCATTAGTCCTTGTGACTCGTTGTGTTAAACAATTGTACTTGTTCACTTTTCCATGTGACTCATTGGGTGAACCATTTGTCCTCGTTCATTAGTCCTTGTGACTCGTTGTGTAAACCATTTGTCCTTGTTATTTAGTCCTTGTGACTCGTTGTGTTAAAATAATTGTACTTGTTCACTAGTCCATGTGACTCATTGTGTGAACTATTTGTCCTTGTTCATTAGCCCTTGTGACTTGTTGTGTGAACAATTTATCCTTGTTTATTAGTAAATGTGACTCGTTGTGTGAACCATTTGTCCTTGTTCATTAGTCTTCGTGACTCGTTATGTGAAGCAATTGTAATTGTTCATTAGTCCATGTGACTCATTGTGTGAACCATTTGTCTTTGTGCATTAGTTCTGGTGACTTCTTGTGTTAAACAATTAGACTAGTTCATTAGTCCATGTGACTCGTTGTGTGAACCATTTGTCCTTGTTCAATAGTCTTTGTTACTCGTTGTGTGAACGGTTTGTCCTTGTTCATTAGTCCTTGTGACTCGTTGTGTGAACCATTTGTCCTTGTTCATTAGTCCTTGTGACTCGTTGATTGTACTTGTTCATTAGTCCATGTGATTTGTTGTGTGAACCATTTGTCCTTATTCATTAGCTTTTGTGACTCATTGTGTGATCCATTTGTCCTTGTTTATTAGTAAATGTGACTCGTTGTGTAAACCATTTGTTCTTGTTCATTAGTCCTTGTGACTCCGTGTGTTAAACAATTGTACTTGTTCATTAGTCCATGTGACTCGTTGTGTGAACCATTTGTCCTTGTTCGTTAGCCCTTGTGACTCGTTGTGTTTAACAATTGTATTTGTTCATTAGTCCATGTGACTCGTGGTTTGAGCCATTTGTCCTTGTTCATTAGTCCTTGTGACTCGTTGTGTTAAACAATTGTAATTGTGCATTAGTCCATGGGACTCGTTGTGTGAACCATTTATCTTTGTTCATTAGTCCTTGCGACTCGTTGTGTTAACCAATTGTACTTATTCATTAGTCCATGTGACTCGTTGTGTGAACCATTTCTCCTTGTTCATTAGCCCTTGTGACTCGTTGTGTTAAACAATTGAATTTGTTCATTAGTCCATATGACTCGTGGTATGAGCCATTTGTCCTTGTTCATTAGCCCTTGCGACTCGTTGTGTTAAACAATTGTACTTGTCAATTAGTCCTTGTGACTCGTTGTGTGAACTATTTGTTCTTGTTCATTAGTCTTCGTGACTCGTTATGTTAAACAGTTGTAATTGTCCATTAGTCCATGTGACTCGTTGTGTGAACCATTTGTCCTTGTTCTTTAGTTCTTGTGACTCCTTATGTTAAACAATTGTACTTGTTCTTTAGCCCATGTGACTCGTTGTGTGAACCATTTGTCCTTGTTCATTAACCCTTGTGACTCGTTGTGTGAACCATTTCTCTTATTAGTAAATGTGACTCGTTGTGTGAACTATTTGTCCTTGTTCATTAGTCCTTGTGACTCGTTGTGTTAAACAATTGTACTTGTTCATTTATCCATGTGACTCGTTGTGCGAACCAATTGTCCTTGTTCATTACTCCTTGTGACTCGTTGTGTTAAACAATTGTACATGTTCATTACACCATGTGACTCGTTGTGTGATCCATTTGTCCTTGTTCATTAGGTCTTGTTACTAGTTGTGTTAAACAATTATACTTGTTCTTTAGTCCAAGTGACTCGTTGTGTGAACTATTTGTCCTTGTTCATTAGTCCTTGTGACTCGTTGTGTTAAACAATTATACTTGTTCATTAGTCCAAGTGTCTCGTGTGAACCATTTGTCCATGTTCATTAGTCCTTGTGACATGTTGTGTAAACCATTTGTCGTTGTTCATTAGTCCTTGTGACTCGTTGTGTTAAACAATTGTACTTGTTCACTTTTCCATGTGACTCATTGGGTGAACCATTTGTCCTCGTTCATTAGTCCTTGTGACTCGTTGTGTAAACCATTTGTCCTTGTTATTTAGTCCTTGTGACTCGTTGTGTTAAAATAATTGTACTTGTTCACTAGTCCATGTGACTCATTGTGTGAACTATTTGTCCTTGTTCATTAGCCCTTGTGACTTGTTGTGTGAACAATTTATCCTTGTTTATTAGTAAATGTGACTCGTTGTGTGAACCATTTGTCCTTGTTCATTAGTCTTCGTGACTCGTTATGTTAAGCAATTGTAATTGTTCATTAGTCCATGTGACTCGTTGTGTGAACCATTTGTCCTTGTTCATTAGTCTTCGTGACTCGTTATGTGAAGCAATTGTAATTGTTCATTAGTCCATGTGACTCGTTGTGTGAACCATTTGTCTTTGTTCATTAGTTCTTGTGACTTCTTGTGTTAAACAATTAGACTAGTTCATTAGTCCATGTGACTCGTTGTGTGAACCATTTGTCCTTGTTCAATAGTCTTTGTTACTCATTGTGTGAAATGGTTTGTCCTTGTTCATTAGTCCTTGTGACTCGTTGTGTGAACCATTTGTCCTTGTTCATTAGTCCTTGTGACTCGTTGATTGTACTTGTTCATTAGTCCATGTGATTCGTTGTGTGAACCATTTGTCCTTATTCATTAGCTTTTGTGACTCATTGTGTGATCCATTTGTCCTTGTTTATTAGTAAATGTGACTCGTTGTGTAAACCATTTGTTCTTGTTCATTAGTCCTTGTGACTCCGTGTGTTAAACAATTGTACTTGTTCATTAGTCCATGTGACTCGTTGTGTGAACCATTTGTCCTTGTTCGTTAGCCCTTGTGACTCGTTGTGTTTAACAATTGTATTTGTTCATTAGTCCATGTGACTCGTGGTGTGAGCCATTTGTCCTTGTTCATTAGTCCTTGTGACTCGTTGTGTTAAACAATTGTAATTGTGCGTTAGTCCATGGGACTCGTTGTGTGAACCATTTATCTTTGTTCATTAGTCCTTGCGACTCGTTGTGTTAACCAATTGTACTTATTCATTAGTCCATGTGACTCGTTGTGTGAACCATTTCTCCTTGTTCATTAGCCCTTGTGACTCGTTGTGTTAAACAATTGAATTTGTTCATTAGTCCATATGACTCGTGGTATGAGCCATTTGTCCTTGTTCATTAGCCCTTGCGACTCGTTGTGTTAAACAATTGTACTTGTCAATTAGTCCTTGTGACTCGTTGTGTGAACTATTTGTTCTTGTTCATTAGTCTTCGTGACTCGTTATGTTAAACAGTTGTAATTGTCCATTAGTCCATGTGACTCGTTGTGTGAACCATTTGTCCTTGTTCTTTAGTCCTTGTGACTCGTTGTGTTAAAATAATTGTACTTGTTCACTAGTCCATGTGACTCATTGTGTGAACTATTTGTCCTTGTTCATTAGCCCTTGTGACTTGTTGTGTGAACAATTTATCCTTGTTTATTAGTAAATGTGACTCGTTGTGTGAACCATTTGTCCTTGTTCATTAGTCTTCGTGACTCGTTATGTTAAGCAATTGTAATTGTTCATTAGTCCATGTGACTCGTTGTGTGAACCATTTGTCCTTGTTCATTAGTCTTCGTGACTCGTTATGTGAAGCAATTGTAATTGTTCATTAGTCCATGTGACTCGTTGTGTGAACCATTTGTCTTTGTTCATTAGTTCTTGTGACTTCTTGTGTTAAACAATTAGACTAGTTCATTAGTCCATGTGACTCGTTGTGTGAACCATTTGTCCTTGTTCAATAGTCTTTGTTACTCATTGTGTGAACGGTTTGTCCTTGTTCATTAGTCCTTGTGACTCGTTGATTGTACTTGTTCATTAGTCCATGTGATTCGTTGTGTGAACCATTTGTCCTTATTCATTAGCTTTTGTGACTCATTGTGTGATCCATTTGTCCTTGTTTATTAGTAAATGTGACTCGTTGTGTAACCATTTGTTCTTGTTCATTAGTCCTTGTGACTCCGTGTGTTAAACAATTGTACTTGTTCATTAGTCCATGTGACTCGTTGTGTGAACCATTTGTCCTTGTTCGTTAGCCCTTGTGACTCGTTGTGTTTAACAATTGTATTTGTTCATTAGTCCATGTGACTCGTGGTGTGAGCCATTTGTCCTTGTTCATTAGTCCTTGTGACTCGTTGTGTTAAACAATTGTAATTGTGCGTTAGTCCATGGGACTCGTTGTGTGAACCATTTATCTTTGTTCATTAGTCCTTGCGACTCGTTGTGTTAACCAATTGTACTTATTCATTAGTCCATGTGACTCGTTGTGTGAACCATTTCTCCTTGTTCATTAGCCCTTGTGACTCGTTGTGTTAAACAATTGAATTTGTTCATTAGTCCATATGACTCGTGGTATGAGCCATTTGTCCTTGTTCATTAGCCCTTGCGACTCGTTGTGTTAAACAATTGTACTTGTCAATTAGTCCTTGTGACTCGTTGTGTGAACTATTTGTTCTTGTTCATTAGTCTTCGTGACTCGTTATGTTAAACAATTGTAATTGTCCATTAGTCCATGTGACTCGTTGTGTGAACCATTTGTCCTTGTTCTTTAGTTCTTGTGACTCCTTGTGTTAAACAATTGTACTTGTTCTTTAGCCCATGTGACTCGTTGTGTGAACCATTTGTCCTTGTTCATTAACCCTTGTGACTCGTTGTGTGAACCATTTGTCTTATTAGTAAATGTGACTCGTTGTGTGAACTATTTGTCCTTGTTCATTAGTCCTTGTGACTCGTTGTGTTAAACAATTGTACTTGTTCATTTATCCATGTGACTCGTTGTGCGAACCAATTGTCCTTGTTCATTACTCCTTGTGACTCGTTGTGTTAAACAATTGTACATGTTCATTACACCATGTGACTCGTTGTGTGATCCATTTGTCCTTGTTCATTAGGTCTTGTTACTAGTTGTGTTAAACAATTATACTTGTTCTTTAGTCCAAGTGACTCGTTGTGTGAACTATTTGTCCTTGTTCATTAGTCCTTGTGACTCGTTGTGTTAAACAATTATACTTGTTCATTAGTCCAAGTGTCTCGTGTGAACCATTTGTCCATGTTCATTAGTCCTTGTGACATGTTGTGTAAACCATTTGTCGTTGTTCATTAGTCCTTGTGACTCGTTGTGTTAAACAATTGTACTTGTTCACTTTTCCATGTGACTCATTGGGTGAACCATTTGTCCTCGTTCATTAGTCCTTGTGACTCGTTGTGTAAACCATTTGTCCTTGTTCTTTAGTCCTTGTGACTCGTTGTGTTAAAATAATTGTACTTGTTCACTAGTCCATGTGACTCATTGTGTGAACTATTTGTCCTTGTTCATTAGTTCTTGTGACTTCTTGTGTTAAACAATTAGACTAGTTCATTAGTCCATGTGACTCGTTGTGTGAACCATTTGTCCTTGTTCAATAGTCTTTGTTACTCGTTGTGTGAACGGTTTGTCCTTGTTCATTAGTCCTTGTGACTCGTTGTGTGAACCATTTGTCCTTGTTCATTAGTCCTTGTGACTCGTTGATTGTACTTGTTCATTAGTCCATGTGATTCGTTGTGTGAACCATTTGTCCTTATTCATTAGCTTTTGTGACTCATTGTGTGATCCATTTGTCCTTGTTTATTAGTAAATGTGACTCGTTGTGTAAACCATTTGTTCTTGTTCATTAGTCCTTGTGACTCCGTGTGTTAAACAATTGTACTTGTTCATTAGCCCTTGTGACTCGTTGTGTGAACCATTTGTCCTTGTTCGTTGGCCCTTGTGACTCGTTGTGTTTAACAATTGTATTTGTTCATTAGTCCATGTGACTCGTGGTGTGAGCCATTTGTCCTTGTTCATTAGTCCTTGTGACTCGTTGTGTTAAACAATTGTAATTGTGCATTAGTCCATGTGACTCGTTGTGTGAACCATTTGTCCTTGTTCTTTAGTTCTTGTGACTCCTTGTGTTAAACAATTGTACTTGTTCTTTAGCCCATGTGACTCGTTGTGTGAACCATTTGTCCTTGTTCATTAACCCTTGTGACTCGTTGTGTGAACCATTTATCTTATTAGTAAATGTGACTCGTTGTGTGAACTATTTGTCCTTGTTCATTAGTCCTTGTGACTCGTTGTGTTAAACAATTGTACTTGTTCATTTATCCATGTGACTCGTTGTGCGAACCAATTGTCCTTGTTCATTACTCCTTGTGACTCGTTGTGTTAAACAATTGTACATGTTCATTACACCATGTGACTCGTTGTGTGATCCATTTGTCCTTGTTCATTAGGTCTTGTTACTAGTTGTGTTAAACAATTATACTTGTTCTTTAGTCCAAGTGACTCGTTGTGTGAACTATTTATCCTTGTTCATTAGTCCTTGTGACTCGTTGTGTTAAACAATTATACTTGTTCATTAGTCCAAGTGTCTCGTGTGAACCATTTGTCCATGTTCATTAGTCCTTGTGACATGTTGTGTAAACCATTTGTCGTTGTTCATTAGTCCTTGTGACTCGTTGTGTTAAACAATTGTACTTGTTCACTTTTCCATGTGACTCATTGGGTGAACCATTTGTCCTCGTTCATTAGTCCTTGTGACTCGTTGTGTAAACCATTTGTCCTTGTTCTTTAGTCCTTGTGACTCGTTGTGTTAAAATAATTGTACTTGTTCACTAGTCCATGTGACTCATTGTGTGAACTATTTGTTCATTAGCCCTTGTGACTTCTTGTGTGAACAATTTATCCTTGTTTATTAGTAAATGTGACTCGTTGTGTGAACCATTTGTCCTTGTTCATTAGTCTTCGTGACTCGTTATGTTAAGCAATTGTAATTGTTCATTAGTCCATGTGACTCGTTGTGTGAACCATTTGTCCTTGTTCATTAGTCTTCGTGACTCGTTATGTGAAGCAATTGTAATTGTTCATTAGTCCATGTGACTCGTTGTGTGAACCATTTGTCTTTGTTCATTAGTTCTTGTGACTTCTTGTGTTAAACAATTAGACTAGTTCATTAGTCCATGTGACTCGTTGTGTGAACCATTTGTCCTTGTTCAATAGTCTTTGTTACTCATTGTGTGAACGGTTTGTCCTTGTTCATTAGTCCTTGTGACTCGTTGTGTGAACCATTTGTCCTTGTTCATTAGTCCTTGTGACTCGTTGATTGTACTTGTTCATTAGTCCATGTGATTCGTTGTGTGAACCATTTGTCCTTATTCATTAGCTTTTGTGACTCATTGTGTGATCCATTTGTCCTTGTTTATTAGTAAATGTGACTCGTTGTGTAAACCATTTGTTCTTGTTCATTAGTCCTTGTGACTCGTTGTGTTAAACAATTGTACTTGTTTATTAGTCCATGTGACTCGTTGTGTGAACCATTTGTCCTTGTTCGTTAGCCCTTGTGACTCGTTGTGTTTAACAATTGTATTTGTTCATTAGTCCATGTGACTCGTGGTGTGAGCCATTTGTCCTTGTTCATTAGTCCTTGTGACTCGTTGTGTTAAACAATTGTAATTGTGCGTTAGTCCATGGGACTCGTTGTGTGAACCATTTATCTTTGTTCATTAGTCCTTGCGACTCGTTGTGTTAACCAATTGTACTTATTCATTAGTCCATGTGACTCGTTGTGTGAACCATTTCTCCTTGTTCATTAGCCCTTGTGACTCGTTGTGTTAAACAATTGAATTTGTTCATTAGTCCATATGACTCGTGGTATGAGCCATTTGTCCTTGTTCATTAGCCCTTGCGACTCGTTGTGTTAAACAATTGTACTTGTCAATTAGTCCTTGTGACTCGTTGTGTGAACTATTTGTTCTTGTTCATTAGTCTTCGTGACTCGTTATGTTAAACAGTTGTAATTGTCCATTAGTCCATGTGACTCGTTGTGTGAACCATTTGTCCTTGTTCTTTAGTTCTTGTGACTCCTTGTGTTAAACAATTGTACTTGTTCTTTAGCCCATGTGACTCGTTGTGTGAACCATTTGTCCTTGTTCATTAACCCTTGTGACTCGTTGTGTGAACCATTTGTCTTATTAGTAAATGTGACTCGTTGTGTGAACTATTTGTTCTTGTTCATTAGTCCTTGTGACTCGTTGTGTTAAACAATTGTACTTGTTCATTTATCCATGTGACTCGTTGTGCGAACCAATTGTCCTTGTTCATTACTCCTTGTGACTCGTTGTGTTAAACAATTGTACATGTTCATTACACCATGTGACTCGTTGTGTGATCCATTTGTCCTTGTTCATTAGGTCTTGTTACTAGTTGTGTTAAACAATTATACTTGTTCTTTAGTCCAAGTGACTCGTTGTGTGAACTATTTGTCCTTGTTCATTAGTCCTTGTGACTCGTTGTGTTAAACAATTATACTTGTTCATTAGTCCAAGTGTCTCGTGTGAACCATTTGTCCATGTTCATTAGTCTTTGTGACATGTTGTGTAAACCATTTGTCGTTGTTCATTAGTCCTTGTGACTCGTTGTGTTAAACAATTGTACTTGTTCACTTTTCCATGTGACTCATTGGGTGAACCATTTGTCCTCGTTCATTAGTCCTTGTGACTCGTTGTGTAAACCATTTGTCCTTGTTCTTTAGTCCTTGTGACTCGTTGTGTTAAAATAATTGTACTTGTTCACTAGTCCATGTGACTCATTGTGTGAACTATTTGTCCTTGTTCATTAGTTCTTGTGACTTCTTGTGTTAAACAATTAGACTAGTTCATTAGTCCATGTGACTCGTTGTGTGAACCATTTGTCCTTGTTCAATAGTCTTTGTTACTCATTGTGTGAACGGTTTGTCCTTGTTCATTAGTCCTTGTGACTCGTTGTGTGAACCATTTGTCCTTGTTCATTAGTCCTTGTGACTCGTTGATTGTACTTGTTCATTAGTCCATGTGATTCGTTGTGTGAACCATTTGTCCTTATTCATTAGCTTTTGTGACTCATTGTGTGATCCATTTGTCCTTGTTTATTAGTAAATGTGACTCGTTGTGTAAACCATTTGTTCTTGTTCATTAGTCCTTGTGACTCGTTGTGTTAAACAATTGTACTTGTTTATTAGTCCATGTGACTCGTTGTGTGAACCATTTGTCCTTGTTCGTTAGCCCTTGTGACTCGTTGTGTTTAACAATTGTATTTGTTCATTAGTCCATGTGACTCGTGGTGTGAGCCATTTGTCCTTGTTCATTAGTCCTTGTGACTCGTTGTGTTAAACAATTGTAATTGTGCGTTAGTCCATGGGACTCGTTGTGTGAACCATTTATCTTTGTTCATTAGTCCTTGCGACTCGTTGTGTTAACCAATTGTACTTATTCATTAGTCCATGTGACTCGTTGTGTGAACCATTTCTCCTTGTTCATTAGCCCTTGTGACTCGTTGTGTTAAACAATTGAATTTGTTCATTAGTCCATATGACTCGTGGTATGAGCCATTTGTCCTTGTTCATTAGCCCTTGCGACTCGTTGTGTTAAACAATTGTACTTGTCAATTAGTCCTTGTGACTCGTTGTGTGAACTATTTGTTCTTGTTCATTAGTCTTCGTGACTCGTTATGTTAAACAGTTGTAATTGTCCATTAGTCCATGTGACTCGTTGTGTGAACCATTTGTCCTTGTTCTTTAGTTCTTGTGACTCCTTGTGTTAAACAATTGTACTTGTTCTTTAGCCCATGTGACTCGTTGTGTGAACCATTTGTCCTTGTTCATTAACCCTTGTGACTCGTTGTGTGAACCATTTGTCTTATTAGTAAATGTGACTCGTTGTGTGAACTATTTGTTCTTGTTCATTAGTCCTTGTGACTCGTTGTGTTAAACAATTGTACTTGTTCATTTATCCATGTGACTCGTCATGCGAACCAATTGTCCTTGTTCATTACTCCTTGTGACTCGTTGTGTTAAACAATTGTACATGTTCATTACACCATGTGACTCGTTGTGTGATCCATTTGTCCTTGTTCATTAGGTCTTGTTACTAGTTGTGTTAAACAATTATACTTGTTCTTTAGTCCAAGTGACTCGTTGTGTGAACTATTTGTCCTTGTTCATTAGTCCTTGTGACTCGTTGTGTTAAACAATTATACTTGTTCATTAGTCCAAGTGTCTCGTGTGAACCATTTGTCCATGTTCATTAGTCTTTGTGACATGTTGTGTAAACCATTTGTCGTTGTTCATTAGTCCTTGTGACTCGTTGTGTTAAACAATTGTACTTGTTCACTTTTCCATGTGACTCATTGGGTGAACCATTTGTCCTCGTTCATTAGTCCTTGTGACTCGTTGTGTAAACCATTTGTCCTTGTTCTTTAGTCCTTGTGACTCGTTGTGTTAAAATAATTGTACTTGTTCACTAGTCCATGTGACTCATTGTGTGAACTATTTGTCCTTGTTCATTAGTTCTTGTGACTTCTTGTGTTAAACAATTAGACTAGTTCATTAGTCCATGTGACTCGTTGTGTGAACCATTTGTCCTTGTTCAATAGTCTTTGTTACTCGTTGTGTGAACGGTTTGTCCTTGTTCATTAGTCCTTGTGACTCGTTGTGTGAACCATTTGTCCTTGTTCATTAGTCCTTGTGACTCGTTGATTGTACTTGTTCATTAGTCCATGTGATTCGTTGTGTGAACCATTTGTCCTTATTCATTAGCTTTTGTGACTCATTGTGTGATCCATTTGTCCTTGTTTATTAGTAAATGTGACTCGTTGTGTAAACCATTTGTTCTTGTTCATTAGTCCTTGTGACTCCGTGTGTTAAACAATTGTACTTGTTCATTAGCCCTTGTGACTCGTTGTGTGAACCATTTGTCCTTGTTCGTTGGCCCTTGTGACTCGTTGTGTTTAACAATTGTATTTGTTCATTAGTCCATGTGACTCGTGGTGTGAGCCATTTGTCCTTGTTCATTAGTCCTTGTGACTCGTTGTGTTAAACAATTGTAATTGTGCATTAGTCCATGGGACTCGTTGTGTGAACCATTTATCTTTGTTCATTAGTCCTTGCGACTCGTTGTGTTAAACAATTGTACTTATTCATTAGTCCATGTGACTCGTTGTGTGAACCATTTCTCGTTTTTCATTAGCCCTTGTGACTTGTTGTGTTAAACAATTGAATTTGTTCATTAGTCCATATGACTCGTGGTATGAGCCATTTGTCCTTGTTCATTAGCCCTTGTGACTCGTTAGGTTAAACAATTGTAATTGTGCATTAGTCCATGTGACTCGTTGTGTGAACCATTTATCTTTGTTCATTAGTCCTTGCGACTCGTTGTGTTAAACAATTGTACTTGTCAATTAGTCCTTGTGACTCGTTGTGTGAACTATTTGTTCTTGTTCATTAGTCTTCGTTACTCATTATGTTAAACAGTTGTAATTGTCCATTAGTCCATGTGACTCGTTGTGTGAACCATTTGTCCTTGTTCATTAGTTCTTGTGACTCCTTGTGTTAAACAATTGTACTTGTTCTTTAGTCCATGTGACTCGTTGTGGGAACCATTTGTCCTTGTTCATTAACCCTTGTGACTCGTTGTGTGAACCATTTGTCCTTGTTTATTAGTAAATGTGACTCGTTGTGTGAACTATTTGTCCTTGTTCATTAGTCCTTGTGACTCGTTGTGTTAAACAATTGTACTTGTTCATTTATCCATGTGACTCGTTGTGCGAACCAATTGTCCTTGTTCATTACTCCTTGTGACTCGTTGTGTTAAACAATTGTACATGTTCATTACACCATGTGACTCGTTGTGTGATCCATTTGTCCTTGTTCATTAGGTCTTGTCACTAGTTGTGTTAAACAATTATACTTGTTCTTTAGTCCAAGTGACTCGTTGTGTGAACTATTTGTCCTTGTTCATTAGTCCTTGTGACTCGTTGTGTTAAACAATTATACTTGTTCATTAGTCCAAGTGTCTCGTGTGAACCATTTGTCCATGTTCATTAGTCCTTGTGACATGTTGTGTAAACCATTTGTCGTTGTTCATTAGTCCTTGTGACTCGTTGTGTTAAACAATTGTACTTGTTCACTTTTCCATGTGACTCATTGGGTGAACCATTTGTCCTCGTTCATTAGTCCTTGTGACTCGTTGTGTAAACCATTTGTCCTTGTTCTTTAGTCCTTGTGACTCGTTGTGTTAAAATAATTGTACTTGTTCACTAGTCCATGTGACTCATTGTGTGAACTATTTGTCCTTGTTCATTAGCCCTTGTGACTTGTTGTGTGAACAATTTATCCTTGTTTATTAGTAAATGTGACTCGTTGTGTGAACCATTTGTCCTTGTTCATTAGTCTTCGTGACTCGTTATGTTAAGCAATTGTAATTGTTCATTAGTCCATGTGACTCGTTGTGTGAACCATTTGTCCTTGTTCATTAGTCTTCGTGACTCGTTATGTGAAGCAATTGTAATTGTTCATTAGTCCATGTGACTCGTTGTGTGAACCATTTGTCTTTGTTCATTAGTTCTTGTGACTTCTTGTGTTAAACAATTAGACTAGTTCATTAGTCCATGTGACTCGTTGTGTGAACCATTTGTCCTTGTTCAATAGTCTTTGTTACTCATTGTGTGAACGGTTTGTCCTTGTTCATTAGTCCTTGTGACTCGTTGTGTGAACCATTTGTCCTTGTTCATTAGTCCTTGTGACTCGTTGATTGTACTTGTTCATTAGTCCATGTGATTCGTTGTGTGAACCATTTGTCCTTATTCATTAGCTTTTGTGACTCATTGTGTGATCCATTTGTCCTTGTTTATTAGTAAATGTGACTCGTTGTGTAAACCATTTGTTCTTGTTCATTAGTCCTTGTGACTCCGTGTGTTAAACAATTGTACTTGTTCATTAGTCCATGTGACTCGTTGTGTGAACCATTTGTCCTTGTTCGTTAGCCCTTGTGACTCGTTGTGTTTAACAATTGTATTTGTTCATTAGTCCATGTGACTCGTGGTGTGAGCCATTTGTCCTTGTTCATTAGTCCTTGTGACTCGTTGTGTTAAACAATTGTAATTGTGCGTTAGTCCATGGGACTCGTTGTGTGAACCATTTATCTTTGTTCATTAGTCCTTGCGACTCGTTGTGTTAACCAATTGTACTTATTCATTAGTCCATGTGACTCGTTGTGTGAACCATTTCTCCTTGTTCATTAGCCCTTGTGACTCGTTGTGTTAAACAATTGAATTTGTTCATTAGTCCATATGACTCGTGGTATGAGCCATTTGTCCTTGTTCATTAGCCCTTGCGACTCGTTGTGTTAAACAATTGTACTTGTCAATTAGTCCTTGTGACTCGTTGTGTGAACTATTTGTTCTTGTTCATTAGTCTTCGTGACTCGTTATGTTAAACAGTTGTAATTGTCCATTAGTCCATGTGACTCGTTGTGTGAACCATTTGTCCTTGTTCTTTAGTTCTTGTGACTCCTTGTGTTAAACAATTGTACTTGTTCTTTAGCCCATGTGACTCGTTGTGTGAACCATTTGTCCTTGTTCATTAACCCTTGTGACTCGTTGTGTGAACCATTTGTCTTATTAGTAAATGTGACTCGTTGTGTGAACTATTTGTCCTTGTTCATTAGTCCTTGTGACTCGTTGTGTTAAACAATTGTACTTGTTCATTTATCCATGTGACTCGTTGTGCGAACCAATTGTCCTTGTTCATTACTCCTTGTGACTCGTTGTGTTAAACAATTGTACATGTTCATTACACCATGTGACTCGTTGTGTGATCCATTTGTCCTTGTTCATTAGGTCTTGTTACTAGTTGTGTTAAACAATTATACTTGTTCTTTAGTCCAAGTGACTCGTTGTGTGAACTATTTGTCCTTGTTCATTAGTCCTTGTGACTCGTTGTGTTAAACAATTATACTTGTTCATTAGTCCAAGTGTCTCGTGTGAACCATTTGTCCATGTTCATTAGTCCTTGTGACATGTTGTGTAAACCATTTGTCGTTGTTCATTAGTCCTTGTGACTCGTTGTGTTAAACAATTGTACTTGTTCACTTTTCCATGTGACTCATTGGGTGAACCATTTGTCCTCGTTCATTAGTCCTTGTGACTCGTTGTGTAAACCATTTGTCCTTGTTCTTTAGTCCTTGTGACTCGTTGTGTTAAAATAATTGTACTTGTTCACTAGTCCATCTGACTCATTGTGTGAACTATTTGTCCTTGTTCATTAGTTCTTGTGACTTCTTGTGTTAAACAATTAGACTAGTTCATTAGTCCATGTGACTCGTTGTGTGAACCATTTGTCCTTGTTCAATAGTCTTTGTTACTCGTTGTGTGAACGGTTTGTCCTTGTTCATTAGTCCTTGTGACTCGTTGTGTGAACCATTTGTCCTTGTTCATTAGTCCTTGTGACTCGTTGATTGTACTTGTTCATTAGTCCATGTGATTCGTTGTGTGAACCATTTGTCCTTATTCATTAGCTTTTGTGACTCATTGTGTGATCCATTTGTCCTTGTTTATTAGTAAATGTGACTCGTTGTGTAAACCATTTGTTCTTGTTCATTAGTCCTTGTGACTCCGTGTGTTAAACAATTGTACTTGTTCATTAGCCCTTGTGACTCGTTGTGTGAACCATTTGTCCTTGTTCGTTGGCCCTTGTGACTCGTTGTGTTTAACAATTGTATTTGTTCATTAGTCCATGTGACTCGTGGTGTGAGCCATTTGTCCTTGTTCATTAGTCCTTGTGACTCGTTGTGTTAAACAATTGTAATTGTGCATTAGTCCATGGGACTCGTTGTGTGAACCATTTATCTTTGTTCATTAGTCCTTGCGACTCGTTGTGTTAAACAATTGTACTTATTCATTAGTCCATGTGACTCGTTGTGTGAACCATTTCTCGTTGTTCATTAGCCCTTGTGACTCGTTGTGTTAAACAATTGAATTTGTTCATTAGTCCATATGACTCGTGGTATGAGCCATTTGTCCTTGTTCATTAGCCCTTGTGACTCGTTGTGTTAAACAATTGTAATTGTGCATTAGTCTATGTGACTCGTTGTGTGAACCATTTATCTTTGTTCATTAGTCCTTGCGACTCGTTGTGTTAAACAATTGTACTTGTCAATTAGTCCTTGTGACTCGTTGTGTGAACTATTTGTTCTTGTTCATTAGTCTTCGTTACTCATTATGTTAAACAGTTGTAATTGTCCATTAGTCCATGTGACTCGTTGTGTGAACCATTTGTCCTTGTTCATTAGTTCTTGTGACTCCTTGTGTTAAACAATTGTACTTGTTCTTTAGTCCATGTGACTCGTTGTGGGAACCATTTGTCCTTGTTCATTAACCCTTGTGACTCGTTGTGTGAACCATTTGTCCTTGTTTATTAGTAAATGTGACTCGTTGTGTGAACTATTTGTCCTTGTTCATTAGTCCTTGTGACTCGTTGTGTTAAACAATTGTACTTGTTCATTTATCCATGTGACTCAGCGAACCAATTGTCCTTGTTCATTACTCCTTGTGACTCGTTGTGTTAAACAATTGTACATGTTCATTACACCATGTGACTCGTTGTGTGATCCATTTGTCCTTGTTCATTAGGTCTTGTCACTAGTTGTGTTAAACAATTATACTTGTTCTTTAGTCCAAGTGACTTGTTGTGTGAACTATTTGTCCTTGTTCATTAGTCCTTGTGACTCGTTGTGTTAAACAATTATACTTGTTCATTAGTCCAAGTGTCTCGTGTGAACCATTTGTCCATGTTCATTAGTCCTTGTGACATGTTGTGTAAACCATTTGTCGTTGTTCATTAGTCCTTGTGACTCGTTGTGTTAAACAATTGTACTTGTTCACTTTTCCATGTGACTCATTGGGTGAACCATTTGTCCTCGTTCATTAGTCCTTGTGACTCGTTGTGTAAACCATTTGTCCTTGTTCTTTAGTCCTTGTGACTCGTTGTGTTAAAATAATTGTACTTGTTCACTAGTCCATGTGACTCATTGTGTGAACTATTTGTCCTTGTTCATTAGCCCTTGTGACTTGTTGTGTGAACAATTTATCCTTGTTTATTAGTAAATGTGACTCGTTGTGTGAACCATTTGTCCTTGTTCATTAGTCTTCGTGACTCGTTATGTTAAGCAATTGTAATTGTTCATTAGTCCATGTGACTCGTTGTGTGAACCATTTGTCCTTGTTCATTAGTCTTCGTGACTCGTTATGTGAAGCAATTGTAATTGTTCATTAGTCCATGTGACTCGTTGTGTGAACCATTTGTCTTTGTTCATTAGTTCTTGTGACTTCTTGTGTTAAACAATTAGACTAGTTCATTAGTCCATGTGACTCGTTGTGTGAACCATTTGTCCTTGTTCAATAGTCTTTGTTACTCGTTATGTGAACGGTTTGTGACGCGGATATGGACCCCATGGAAGAAGTTGTACTCGACATAGAGCACCAATCAAAACCAGGCCCAAATAACACATTTTTTATGCATGAAAATTGGATGGGTTTGCGTAAAAGAGAGGTATTATGCGCGGTTGAAGCTCGAGATCCGCACACCCCTTGAAGCCGTGTGGGAACAAAAGAAAATCAAATGGGAACAAGGGGGAAGGGCCGAATGTGGCGGCACCAAGGGAGAGGAATTCTAAGTTTAGATTTTTGCATTTTTCAACATAGTTTGAATAAAAGGTCTAGGTTGTAAGTTCCATGCACCTAATCATCCTAGAACTTACAACTAGCATTTAATGCTTTGCTTGGAGGCCAAGGACTTTTTACTATAAAAGGACCTAGCCTCCCTCATTTGTAATCATCAAAAAGTTGAAGTAAAAACATTTTAGAGAGAGAAACTTGGTGGTTTCAATCTTTTTCCAAAGAGTCGAGGCTTTCGAATCTTGCCTTAAACTAAGGACGTGCTCTCAGATTTGAGATTGAGTTGCTTGACGCGTTTCGAGTAATTCCCCATTGTTATCACTATAGGTCTAGTGATACCAAATATCCCATTGTTTTCGATCTCTTCTCAAGGAATCGAAACAAATATCCTTTATCTTTTGCACAACAAAAACTCAAAAACAAAACAATTAAGTCTTCCGCTACGTATACGCATCAAATGGTATCAGAGCTTCGGCTCTTGATCACCCCAAAAAAATCAAGACGGTCCTAAGGAGGTCCCAATCAGTTGATAGTTGAATATCCAACGCGCTTGGTATTCAAAGATTAAACTCGGCGAGGTAGTTGAGGTTTAATCGGTTGGATCTTGAAGGCACGAATTGAGCAAAAAAAAAAAAAAAAAAAAAAACGAAAATCACTGTTCACGGTACTGTTCACTGACAAAAAAAAAAAAAAAAAAAAAAACTTCCTTCTTTTTTCAAAACTCAAAACCCCAATCACCAAACATGAACTTCGACGATCCAAACTTTCTCAAGGATCTTCAAAAGGCCTTAAAGAATTTACAAGAACACGATCCCAAATGGCATCCTAGACGTGAACGAGTCATTGACGAGTTCAAAATGAGTGAACTACCCGAGTTCACAGGAAGCACGGATCCCGAGTCTTACCTTGAATGGGAAAGACAAATAGATCGGATGTTTGATTTTAAGGGACTTGATGATGAACAGAGCTGCAAGTACGCCATTTTGAAATTAAGAAATGGGGCTTCATTATGGTATGAAAGCCTTAAGACCAAAAGAGTTCGAGCCGGAAAGTCAAAAATAACATCATGGCACGTGCTTAAACTCAAATTACGGAAAAGATATGTACCCGCCACCCATAGGCTTACAACCTATCGTAAGATCACCGATCTTACCCAAGGAAGGCTAAGTGTCCTGGAATACATCAACGAATTTGAGAATCTAGCCTTAATGGGAGACTTGGTGGAAGATGAAGACATAAGGATGGCACGATTCCTACGAGGTCTAAACCGCAACATCGCCCATGTTGTCGAGTTACAGAATTACTCAGATTTCGATACCTTGTGTAGTATGTGTCTCAAAGTGGAGGCGCAAGGAAAGACGAAGGTGGCAACCACCTATGGTGAGAATAGCCGGACTTGGAAAAATGAGAACAACCCAAGGACAAGCACAACGGGAAACACCACCGATCCCAAGACGACTCCTACCCCCAGTGCTGCTATCAAACCACCCGCCTCAAAGGAGAATAGCTACACGCAGATTCGGTGTTTTAAATGTCAAGGGTTTGGGCATTTCAAAAATGCGTGCCCTAATCAGCGAACCATCACACTAAGAGAGGCCGTGAATTGTCGTGATGAACTGTTCGAAGAAGAGGAAAGAACTAAGGGTATTTTTAATTTAGATGGAGATGAGGAAGAGGCACCCACCGGGAACGCCGAAGATTACGTCGCTCCTAGTTATGATTGCAATTTGGTTCTCCGAGCCCTGCAAGCTCAAACGTCGTCCATTGAAACAGAGCAACGAAGTCAAATATTCCACACCAAATGCCAAGTGAAGGACAAATGGTGTAGCCTAATCATTGACGGAGGCAGTTGCACCAACGTCGCCTCAAAGGAGATGGTGGAAAAATTGAAACTACCCACGACACCTCACCCAAAACCTTACGCCCTGCATTGGCTGGATGACGAGAATAAAGTGAAAATCACTAAGCAAGTAAAGGTGACACTAACCATGGGATCTTACAACGACGACATCCTCTGCGATGTTGTGCCAATGGATGCATGTCATGTCCTATTAGGACGACCCTGGCAATATGACCGGGATGTGGTGCATCGCGGTCGAAGCAACGAGTACGAGTTGGTAAGTAAGGGAAAAAGAATTGTCCTAAAACCAATGGCGCCAGGAGAAGTACGTTCTATGAGTGCCAAACGTAGAACGACTACTAGCATGACCATGCTCGCTAGTGAGAAAGAAGTGGACGAGGCCATTGTCAATGGCAACCAGGTTTACCTAATGGTGGTCAATGAAATGCCTAGCAATGAAAGCAAGGATGGACGATTAATCTCGCTCTTGGAAGAATTCAAGGATGTTTTCCCCGAAGAATTACCCGCTGGGTTACCACCTATTCGTGGGATCGAACACCAAATCGACCTCCTGCCCGGAGCTCCTTTGCCAAACAAAGCCGCCTATCGGTGCAACCCGATGGAGACCAAGGAGTTACAACGTCAAATCGAAGAGTTAATGGAACGAGGCTATGTACGTGAGAGCATGAGCCCATGTGCCGTTCCTACACTACTTGTTCCAAAGAAGGATGGAACGTGGCGAATGTGCATCGATAGCCGAGCCGTGAACAACATCACTATCAAGTATCGGTTTCCAATTCCGAGGCTTGATGATATGCTCGATGAGTTACATGGAGCCGAGATCTTCTCTAAAGTGGATTTGAGGAGTGGTTATCACCAAATTCGGATGAGAGAAGGGGACGAATGGAAAACTGCGTTTAAAACTAAGCATGGATTATACGAATGGACGGTTATGCCATTCGGCTTGACAAACGCTCCAAGTACCTTTATGCGGCTCATGAACGAGGTACTCAAGCCTTTCATAGGCAGATTCGTAGTCGTTTACTTGGACGATATCTTGATCTCTGATCGGAGCAAGGATGATCACTTCCAACATCTTCGTAAGGTGTTCAACACACTTCGGGAGCAACAACTCTATGGAAAGAAGGAGAAGTGCTCATTCTTAGTCGAGAGCGTTATATTTCTTGGATACAAGGTCTCTAAAGAAGGGGTTTCCGTCGACCAATCCAAGATTGAGGCAATCAAGTCATGGCCTATTCCCAAGACTGTCACGGAAGTCCGATCCTTTCACGGACTTGCTTCATTCTATCGAAGATTCATTCGGGATTTTAGCACCATCGCTAGCCCCATCACTGAATGTACAAAGAAAGGAACCTTCGTATGGACTCAATTTGCTCAAAAGTCATTCGAGACGATTATCCAAAAACTTTGTGAGGCACCATTGTTGGCACTCCCGGATTTCACCCGCCCGTTCAAAGTCGAATGTGACGCAAGCGGTGTTGGAATTGGAGCCGTGTTAGTGCAAGGAAAGCGACCCATCGCTTACTTCTCACGAGAAACCGAACGGGGCCAGGCTCAATTACTCGACTTACGATAAGGAATTCTATGCGATCGTAAGGGCCCTACAACATTGGAGTCATTATCTCCGTCCAAGTCATTTCATCCTGCACTCGGACCACGAATCCTTGAAACATATCAATGGGCAACAAAAGTTGAACTCAAGGCATGCCAAGTGGGTGGAATTTTTGCAATCTTTCCATTTCTCCTCCAAATACAAGACTGGCAAAAGTAACGTGGTGGCCGATGCTCTCTCGCGCCGATATTCATTATTAACGGTGCTCGATATCCGATTCGGGATTCAAGCACTAAAGGAATCCTACGAGAACGATCCCGACTTTGGGGAAATCTTCAAGAATTGCGAAAACGGGGCTCATGAAGAATTCATTACGCAAGACGGTTTTCTTTTCAAAGGAAACAGACTTTGTGTCCCGAAACTCCCGATGCGAGAACTCCTAATTCGAGAAGCCCACGGAGGTGGACTTGGGGGACATTTTGGAGTAAACAAAACTTTGGATATCCTCAAGGAACATTTTTATTGGCCACAGTTGCAAGGAGACGTGCAAGCGATAGTGCGAAAGTGCATCACATGTCACATGGCCAAAAGCAAATTCCAACCCGGGGAGTATGTACCATTGCCTATCCCGTGCCGACCTTGGGAAGATATATCCATGGATTTCATCGTGGCATTACCGCGAACACAGAGAGGCAAAGATGCGATCATGGTAGTGGTCGATCGATTCTCAAAGATGGCCCATTTTATCGCCTGTCACAAAACTGATGACGCCAGCAATGTGGCGGACTTGTATTTTCGGGAAGTCTTACGACTCCACGGGATCCCAAGAACAATCGTTTCCGATCGAGATTCCAAATTCCTAAGCTACTTCTGGAAAACGTTATGGAAAAGGGTGGGAACCAAGCTTTTGTTCAGCACTTCTCATCACCCCCAGACGGACGGACAAACAGAGGTCACGAATCGCACTTTGGGAACGATCTTTGCGAAGTCCGGTGAGTAAAACAGAAAGATTGGGATTTGAAACTCGCGCACGCGGAGTTCGCTTATAACCGCTCCCCAACTTACGCAACAAGGCACTCCCCATTTGAGGTCGTATATGGTATAAATCCGTATTTACCACTAGACCTCATTCCCCTACCCAAGGATGAAATCATACACAAGGATGCGGAATCCAAATTGAAATCAATGATCAAACTACATGATCAAGTCAGGGCAAGAATTGAGAAAATTAATGAAATGTACAAGCGCAAGGCAAACAAAACCCGTCGCCCAAGATCTTTCAAGCGAAGGAGACCTCGTGTGGTTACACTTAAGGAAGGAGCGTTTTCCAAACAAACGCAAAAACAAACTCATGCCGCGAGCAGAAGGTCCCTACAAGGTAATATCAAAGGTAGGCGACAACGCATACAAGATCGAGTTACCCGGAGAGTATGGGGTACACGCCACTTTCAACGTCGGGGATCTATCTCCTTACATTGACGATGATGGAATCAAGGAATTGAGGGCAATTCCTTTTCAAGAGGGAGGAGATGACGCGGATATGGACCCCATGGAAGAAGTTGTACTCGACATAGAGCACCAATCAAAACCAGGCCCAAATAACACATTTTTTATGCATGAAAATTGGATGGGTTTGCGTAAAAGAGAGGTATTATGCGCGGTTGAAGCTCGAGATCCGCACACCCCTTGAAGCCGTGTGGGAACAAAAGAAAATTAAATGGGAACAAGGGGGAAGGGCCGAATGTGGCGGCACCAAGGGAGAGGAATTCTAAGTTTAGATTTTTGCATTTTTCAACATAGTTTGAATAAAAGGTCTAGGTTGTAAGTTCCATGCACCTAATCATCCTAGAACTTACAACTAGCATTTAATGCTTTGCTTGGAGGCCAAGGACTTTTTACTATAAAAGGACCTAGCCTCCCTCATTTGTAATCATCAAAAAGTTGAAGTAAAAACATTTTAGAGAGAGAAACTTGGTGGTTTCAATCTTTTTCCAAAGAGTCGAGGCTTTCGAATCTTGCCTTAAACTAAGGACGTGCTCCATGATTTGAGATTGAGTTGCTTGACGCGTTTGAGTAATTCCCCATTGTTATCACTATAGGTCTAGTGATACCAAATATCCCATTGTTTTCGATCTCTTCTCAAGGAATCGAAACAAATATCCTTTATCTTTTGCACAACAAAAACTCAAAAACAAAACAATTAAGTCTTCCGCTACGTATACGCATCAGTTTGTCCTTGTTCATTAGTCCTTGTGACTCGTTGTGTGAACCATTTGTCCTTGTTCATTAGTCCTTGTGACTCGTTGATTGTACTTGTTCATTAGTCCATGTGATTCGTTGTGTGAACCATTTGTCCTTATTCATTAGCTTTTGTGACTCATTGTGTGATCCATTTGTCCTTGTTTATTAGTAAATGTGACTCGTTGTGTAAACCATTTTTTCTTGTTCATTAGTCCTTGTGACTCCGTGTGTTAAACAATTGTACTTGTTCATTAGTCCATGTGACTCGTTGTGTGAACCATTTGTCCTTGTTCGTTAGCCCTTGTGACTCGTTGTGTTTAACAATTGTATTTGTTCATTAGTCCATGTGACTCGTGGTGTGAGCCATTTGTCCTTGTTCATTAGTCCTTGTGACTCGTTGTGTTAAACAATTGTAATTGTGCATTAGTCCATGGGACTCGTTGTGTGAACCATTTATCTTTGTTCATTAGTCCTTGCGACTCGTTGTGTTAAACAATTGTACTTATTCATTAGTCCATGTGACTCGTTGTGTGAACCATTTCTCGTTGTTCATTAGCCCTTGTGACTCGTTGTGTTAAACAATTGAATTTGTTCATTAGTCCATATGACTCGTGGTATGAGCCATTTGTCCTTGTTCATTAGCCCTTGTGACTCGTTGTGTTAAACAATTGTAATTGTGCATTAGTCCATGTGACTCGTTGTGTGAACCATTTATCTTTGTTCATTAGTCCTTGCGACTCGTTGTGTTAAACAATTGTACTTGTCAATTAGTCCTTGTGACTCGTTGTGTGAACTATTTGTTCTTGTTCATTAGTCTTCGTGACTCGTTATGTTAAACGATTTTGTAATTGTCCATTAGTCCATGTGACTCGTTGTGTGAACCATTTGTCCTTGTTCTTTAGTTCTTGTGACTCCTTGTGTTAAACAATTGTACTTGTTCTTTAGCCCATGTGACTCGTTGTGTGAACCATTTGTCCTTGTTCATTAACCCTTGTGACTCGTTGTGTGAACCATTTGTCTTATTAGTAAATGTGACTCGTTGTGTGAACTATTTGTCCTTGTTCATTAGTCCTTGTGACTCGTTGTGTTAAACAATTGTACTTGTTCATTTATCCATGTGACTCGTTGTGCGAACCAATTGTCCTTGTTCATTACTCCTTGTGACTCGTTGTGTTAAACAATTGTACATGTTCATTACACCATGTGACTCGTTGTGTGATCCATTTGTCCTTGTTCATTAGGTCTTGTCACTAGTTGTGTTAAACAATTATACTTGTTCTTTAGTCCAAGTGACTCGTTGTGTGAACTATTTGTCCTTGTTCATTAGTCCTTGTGACTCGTTGTGTTAAACAATTATACTTGTTCATTAGTCCAAGTGTCTCGTGTGAACCATTTGTCCATGTTCATTAGTCCTTGTGACATGTTGTGTAAACCATTTGTCGTTGTTCATTAGTCCTTGTGACTCGTTGTGTTAAACAATTGTACTTGTTCACTTTTCCATGTGACTCATTGGGTGAACCATTTGTCCTCGTTCATTAGTCCTTGTGACTCGTTGTGTAAACCATTTGTCCTTGTTCTTTAGTCCTTGTGACTCGTTGTGTTAAAATAATTGTACTTGTTCACTAGTCCATGTGACTCATTGTGTGAACTATTTGTCCTTGTTCATTAGCCCTTGTGACTTGTTGTGTGAACAATTTATCCTTGTTTATTAGTAAATGTGACTCGTTGTGTGAACCATTTGTCCTTGTTCATTAGTCTTCGTGACTCGTTATGTTAAGCAATTGTAATTGTTCATTAGTCCATGTGACTCGTTGTGTGAACCATTTGTCCTTGTTCATTAGTCTTCGTGACTCGTTATGTGAAGCAATTGTAATTGTTAATTAGTCCATGTGACTCGTTGTGTGAACCATTTGTCTTTGTTCATTAGTTCTTGTGACTTCTTGTGTTAAACAATTAGACTAGTTCATTAGTCCATGTGACTCGTTGTGTGAACCATTTGTCCTTGTTCAATAGTCTTTGTTACTCGTTGTGTGAACGGTTTGTCCTTTTTCATTAGTCCTTGTGACTCGTTGTGTGAACCATTTGTCCTTGT
Source organism: Silene latifolia (assembly GCF_048544455.1). NCBI lineage: Eukaryota > Viridiplantae > Streptophyta > Magnoliopsida > Caryophyllales > Caryophyllaceae > Silene > Silene latifolia. The sequence goes on from NW_027413125.1 coordinate 517,143, forward strand.
TCATTAGTCCTTGTGACACGTTGATTGTACTTGTTCATTAGTCCATGTGATTCGTTGTGTGAACCATTTGTCCTTATTCATTAGCTTTTGTGACTCATTGTGTGATCCATTTGTCCTTGTTTATTAGTAAATGTGACTCGTTGTGTAAACCATTTGTTCTTGTTCATTAGTCCTTGTGACTCCGTGTGTTAAACAATTGTACTTGTTCATTAGTCCATGTGACTCGTTGTGTGAACCATTTGTCCTTGTTCGTTAGCCCTTGTGACTCGTTGTGTTTAACAATTGTATTTGTTCATTAGTCCATGTGACTCGTGGTGTGAGCCATTTGTCCTTGTTCATTAGTCCTTGTGACTCGTTGTGTTAAACAATTGTAATTGTGCATTAGTCCATGGGACTCGTTGTGTGAACCATTTATCTTTGTTCATTAGTCCTTGCGACTCGTTGTGTTAACCAATTGTACTTATTCATTAGTCCATGTGACTCGTTGTGTGAACCATTTCTCCTTGTTCATTAGCCCTTGTGACTCGTTGTGTTAAACAATTGAATTTGTTCATTAGTCCATATGACTCGCGGTATGAGCCATTTGTCCTTGTTCATTAGCCCTTGTGACTAGTTGTGTTAAACAATTGTAATTGTGCATTAGTCCATGTGACTCGTTGTGTGAACCATTTATCTTTGTTCATTAGTCCTTGCGACTCGTTGTGTTAAACAATTGCACTTGTCAATTAGTCCTTGTGACTCGTTGTGTGAACTATTTGTTCTTGTTCATTAGTCTTCGTGACTCATTATGTTAAACAGTTGTAATTGTCCATTAGTCCATGTGACTCGTTGTGTGAACCATTTGTCCTTGTTCATTAGTTCTTGTGACTCCTTGTGTTAAACAATTGTACTTGTTCTTTAGTCCATGTGACTCGTTGTGGGAACCATTTGTCCTTGTTCATTAACCCTTGTGACTCGTTGTGTGAACCATTTGTCCTTGTTTATTAGTAAATGTGACTCTTTGTGTAAACTATTTGTCCTTGTTCATTAGTCCTTGTGACTCGTTGTGTTAAACAATTGTACTTGTTCATTTATCCATGTGACTCGTTGTGCGAACCAATTGTCCTTGTTCATTACTCCTTGTGACTCGTTGTCTTAAACAATTGTACATGTTCATTACACCATGTGACTCGTTGTGTGATCCATTTGTCCTTGTTCATTAGGTCTTGTCACTAGTTGTGTTAAACAATTATACTTGTTCTTTAGTCCAAGTGACTCGTTGTGTGAACTATTTGTCCTTGTTCATTAGTCCAAGTGCCTCGTGTGAACCATTTATCCTTGTTCATTAGTCCTTGTGACATATTGTCTAAACCATTTGTCGTTGTTCATTAGTCCTTGTGACTCGTTGTGTTAAACAATTGTACTTGTTCACTTGTCCATGTGACTCGTTGGGTGAACCATTTGTCCTCGTTCATTAGTCCTTGTGACTCGTTGTGTTAAACAATTGTACTTGTTCACTTGTCCACGTGACTCGTTGAGTGAACCATTTGTCTTCCTTCATTAGTCCTTGTGACTCGTTGTGTAAACCATTTGTCCTTGTTCTTTAGTCCTTGTGACTCGTTGTGTTAAAATAATTGTACTTGTTCACTAGTCCATGTGACTCATTGTGTGAACTATTTGTCCTTGTTCATTAGCCCTTGTGACTCGTTGTGTGAACAATTTATCCTTGTTTATTAGTAAATGTGACTCGTTGTGTGAACCATTTGTCCTTGTTCATTAGTCTTCGTGACTCGTTATGTTAAGCAATTGTAATTGTTCATTAGTCCATGTGACTCGTTGTGTGAACCATTTGTCCTTGTTCATTAGTCCTTGTGATTCGTTGTGTTAAACAATTGTACTTGTTCATTAGTGCATGTGACTCGTTGTGTGAACCATTTGTCCTTGTTCATTAGTCCTTGTGACTCGTTGTGTAAACCATTTATCCTTGTTCATTAGTCCTTGAGACTCGTTGTGTTAAACAATAATGCTTGTTCACTTGTCCATGTGACTCGTTGAGTGAACCATTTGTCTTCGTTCATTAGTCCTTGTGACTCGTTGTGTAAACCATTTGTCCTTGTTCTTTAGTCCTTGTGACTCGTTGTGTTAAAATAATTGTACTTGTTCACTAGTTCATGTGACTCGTTGTGTGAACTATTTGTCCTTATTCATTAGCCCTTGTGACTCGTTGTGTGAACAATTTATCCTTGTTTATTAGTAAATGTGACTCGTTGTGTGAACCATTTGTCCATGTTCGTCCTTGTGACATGTTGTGTAAACCATTTGTCCTTGTTCATTAGTCCTTGTGACTCGTTGTGTTAAACAATTGTACTTGTTCACTTGTCCACGTGACTCGTTGAGTGAACCATTTGTCTTCCTTCATTAGTCCTTGGAATAAAACTCTAAGAACTCGAAATTGGACAGAATTTGAGTGCTAAAACGATTGCCAAATGCTAAGGATTGAGTATGGGGATATGACCTAAACCAAGCACAAAGCCAAGGTTTAAGACTAAGAGTTGGTTCAAGCACAAAGCAATGAACTTACTCAGCCCCTAGCACTAAGCAAAGGAGGTTCTTCTAGCACTAAGCAAAGAATTATAAGAGAGAAAACTAGGTTTTCACTTGTATTAATGTTCATTCAAATCTGAAGTTCTCAAGTGTTTAGCTTGGTTTATATAGACCAAGGCTTACAATCTTGACCCTTGATTACTAGTTACATCTAAGGGCCACAAAAATAGCAGCTAAAGACCAAGAAAAACGGCAGCCAAGGACTATGACAAATCTGAAATGAAAAGGACATAAAGCAAAGAAAGTAAACTAATAGTCCAAACTTCCTTGTTTGTAGCTCAACTTCTTATTTATGATTATATGGACTGAAATGGGGCTTGAGGAAACCGTGTAAGAGTCCTTGTTGCAGCCATAAAGTCCCTTGAGCTTTGTTGGTTCAAAAGAGGAAGGTTGATAGCGACATAATGCACAAAAAACTAAGCTTGTTCCAGCCATGGTCCTGATTGCGCGCGGTTCAAAAAGCTTGGCAAACTCTATGATAGGAACGGCTTTGGGATATAAGTTCCTGCACAAAAACGTCCCAAACTCACCAAAGATTAATCCCATGCTGGAAAATGGCACGACTTCTTAGACGGAATTCATGTTAGACCTCAATCTAGTGCAAGGTCCAAAACCGGGTGAAATGTGGCCTTTCTCGGTTTGATTTGTTTCAATCTCCCCTTCTTGAAAAGGATTTGCCCTCAAATCCTCGAGCTTATCCTCCTCAATCTCTTCATAATAAGGACTTAAATCCCCAACATTGAAAGTTCCATGGACCCCATATTCTCCGGGAAGGTTTATCTTGTATGCATTGGACCCAAACTTCTCAAGTACTTCGAATGGACCATCAGCTCTAGGCATGAGCTTATTCTTCCTTTTTCCTGGAAATCTTTCTTTCCTCAAGTGTATCCAAACAAGATCTCCGGGTTCAAAGCTTTTGGTTCCCTTAACACCCTTGGATTTGGCCTTGTGAGCCTCATTAGCCTTCTCAATTTGCTTCTTGACTTGTTCATGGACATGGAGCATTTGTTCAACCCTTTTCTTAGCATCATAATCAATGGTATTTCTTTTGATGGGTGCCAAATCAGTAGGCATCATAGGATTCACGCCATATACCACCTCAAATGGAGACTTGCCCGTGGTTGTGGAAGGGGCTCGGTTGAAGGCAAACTCGGCTTGAGCTAGTTTGAGGTCCCAATCTTTCAATGACCTTGCAACCGTGCATCTAAGGATCCTCCCCAAGGTCTTGTTGGTGACTTCCGTTTGCCCATCAGTTTGGGGGTGATGGGAGGTGCTAAACAAGAGCCTTGTTTTGAGTAGCTTCCATAAGGTTCTCCAAAAATGACTCATGAACTTGGAATCCCTATCCGAGACAATGGACTTAGGAATACCATGTAGCTTGACCACTTCTTTGAAATAGAGCTCGGCCACACTAGTTGCATCTTCGGTTTTCTTGCAAGCAATGAAATGAGCCATTTTGCTGAATCTATCCACAACCACCATGATTGAATCCTTCCCTCTTTGAGTTCTTGGTAAAGCAACAATGAAATCCATGCTTATGTCTTCCCATGGCTGATTTGGAACCGGCAAAGGAGTGTAGGGGCCTGTTTGGAAATAGGATTTTGATTGTTGACAAGGAGCACACCTCTTGATCACATCTTGGACATCCCCAAGCATCTTAGGCCAATAGAATTGCTCTTGGAGTATGTCATAGGTCTTTTGAATGCCAAAGTGCCCGGCAAGACCATTGGAGTGAACTTCCCTTATCAATAAGTTTCTATAAGGTCCCCTAGGCACACACAACTTGTTTCCAAAGAATAAGAACCCATTTTGAACCAAGTATTTGCTCTTGAGCTTGATTTGGCCAGATTGAAGGAGCTCCCATTCTCCTTTAAAATCCGGATCTTCCACATATAATTCTTTCATGTACTCAAACCCAAGGACCCTTTGCTCCATGAAACTCAACATAATGAATCTCCTAGACAATGCATCAGCCACTATGTTATCTTTCCCCTCTATGTACTTGCTTGAGAAGTTGAAGGATTGTAAGAACTCCACCCATTTAGCATGCCTATGATTGAGCTTGTGTTGACCATTAATGTATTTGAGAGCCTCATGATCAGAATGTAGGACGAATGGTCGTGGTTTCAAGTAGTGACTCCAATGGGTTAAGGCCCGAACAATAGCATAGAACTCCTTATCATAAGTTGAGTAATTGAGCTTGGCACCACTCAATTTCTCACTAAAGTAAGCAATTGGCTTGTGCTCTTGAACAAGGACAGCCCCAATGCCAATGCCACTAGCATCACACTCAACTTCAAACAACTTATTGAAATTTGGCAAAGTAAGAATAGGAGACTCACAAAGCTTCTCTTTGATAATATTGAAGGATGATTCAGCCTTATCTCCCCATTTGAACTCCCCTTTCTTCATACATTCGGTTATAGGAGCCATAAGTGTGCTAAAATCTTTGATGAACCTCCTATAGAATGATGCCAACCCATGAAAACTCCTTACATCCGTGATATTCTTAGGTATAGGCCATGATTTGATTGCCTTAACCTTCTCTTGATCAACCAATATGCCACGGTCAGAAATGATAAAGCCCAAGAATTGGACTTCATTTTGCATAAAAGAACACTTCTCTAGCTTGCCATACAACTTGTGTTCCCTAAGAGTTTCAAACAACACTTGCAAATGCTTGAGGTGCTCTTCCTTGGAAGGACTATAAACCAAGATATCATCAAAGTAAACAACCACAAATCTGCCCAAATAAGGTCTAAGTACCTCGGTCATGAGCCTCATGAAGGTACTTGGTGCATTAGAAAGACCAAATGGCATGACAAGCCATTCATACAACCCATGCTTTGTTTTGAATGCGGTTTTCCACTCATCTCCTTCTTTGATTCTTACTTGGTGATAGCCTTGCCTTAAATCAATCTTTGAAAACAATTGAGCTCCACTAAGCTCATCCAAGATGTCATCAAGCCTAGGTATGGGAAACCTATACTTGATGGTAATGTTGTTGATAGCTCTACTATCCGTACACATCCTCCAAGACCCATCTTTCTTTGGCACTAAGAGGGCCGGGACAGCACACGGACTAAGGGACTCTCTCACAAAGCCCTTGCTCACAAGTTCTCCAATTTGTTGTTGTAACTCTTGAGTAGCTTTAGGATCACTTCTATAGGCAGCCTTGTTTGGTAATGTAGCCCCCGGAATGAAATCAATTTGATGCTCAATGCCCCTAAGAGGAGGCAAGCCACTTGGGAGCTCATTTGGGAACACATCTTCATAGGATTGGAGGAGCTCTTGGACCTCCTTAGGAAGTGAAACATTCTGCCCAAAAACCACATCTTTTGCAATAAGAGCATAGACATCTTCATCACCCTTTAACTCTTGGAGCATCTCGGCCTCATTGATCAATAATACCTCTTTTGAAGGCTCAAGCATGGATGGTGGTGTAGTATGCTTAAGGACGGGTGGAAGTGGTGTTAGAATGACCTTTCTTGAGCCAAACTTGAAGGTGTAAGTGTTGTCTCTCCCATGGTGTACCGAATCCCTATCAAACTCCCAAGGTCTCCCAAGAAGAAGATGACAAGCATCCATAGGTAGAACATCACAAAGGGCCTCATCCGAATAGTTCTTGCCAATGGAGAAGGTTACAAGGCATTGCTTATCCACTCTAACTTCTGCCCCCTTGTTAAGCCACCTTAATTTATAAGGACTAGGGTGGTCTTGTGTGGGTAAAGATAGCTTTTCAATGAGAGTACTAGAGGCTACATTGGTACAACTCCCTCCATCAATGATAAGATTGCAAACTCTTCCCTTAATGGTGCACCTAGACCTAAAGATTTGTTGTCTTTGATCCATTTCCAAGGGTTGGGGTTGGGTATGCATCACTCTCCAAGTAACCAAGCTAAGACCCGCATCCGGCATAACCACATCATCCTCTTCATGGTCCGTTCCCTCCATTTCCTCATCACACACAAGAATCTCATCATCTCCCCAATGAACCACTTCAAAGCTACTAATGGCTCTCTTGGTTGGGCATTCTTTGGCAAAGTGACCATAACCTTGGCATTGGTAACATTTTTTGAGAGGCATGGTCTTTTTTTGTGAGGTTTCGGCTGCTTTTCCTTTGTCAAGTATGGTGGTTTTGTTTTGAGAGGGTGGTTCATTAATTTTGAAACTGGTTGGGGGTCTAAAAGTGGCGGTTTTGGTGGTTGGTTTGGTGGTTGTAGCCTTCCCTTTACCCATTTTCTCAACCCTTAAAGCCAAATTAACGGCTTCATCAAAGGACCATACTTGTTGCATTCTAACCCTATGAGCAATCTTAGTATCTAACCCTTCAACAAATCTAGCAATTTTCTGTTCGGGCTTCTCATTGAGTTCACATTGCAAAGTAAGTTGTTCAAAGTCTCTAAGATATGACTCAAGTGGTTGTTGGTCTTGTTTAAGTTGTGTGAGCTTAATGAAAATGTCTTGAGTGTACTCTTTAGGTATAAACTTCTCATTAAGCTTCTTTTTCAGTTTTAACCAAGACTTAATAGGTTCCTTACCATCCCTTCTTCTCTGATTTTTAAGTTCTCATACCAAAGGGAAGCATAGCCTTTGAGTTTCAAGATTGCAACTTTAAAAGCTTTGCCATCAGAATAACCTTTAAACTCAAAGACTCTTTCAATGGTCCTAAACCAATCTAACAAATCCTCGGGGTTTAAACTACCATGAAAATCAGGAATTTCTACCTTTAAGTCTTTGTTGGGCTCTCCATGAAAGGCCTCGGCCATGGACTCCTCCGAATCAGAAAGCTCTTCCTCCTCACGGCCACCATGAGCTCGTCCTCTACCCATGAAGCCACGGCCTCTACCCCTGCCTCTAGGTGGTTGTCCTCCTCTTGGTGGTGGTGTTGGAATATTAGCCATGATAACATTGAGAGATTCTAGCAACAAATCACATTTTTCAGAAAGTTGAGTAACTTGTGTTTCAATTCCAGCAATCCTTTCTTCACTCATGGTTGTTTTTTGTGTTTTTAATGTGGTTAGGGTATAATGAACTCACAAAGAAAGGATTTTGTTGTTAACCAAAGCTCTGATAACCAATTTGGAATAAAACTCTAAGAACTCGAAATTGGACAGAATTTGAGTGCTAAAACGATTGCCAAATGCTAAGGATTGAGTATGGGGATATGACCTAAACCAAGCACAAAGCCAAGGTTTAAGACTAAGAGTTGGTTCAAGCACAAAGCAATGAACTTACTCAGCCCCTAGCACTAAGCAAAGGAGGTTCTTCTAGCACTAAGCAAAGAATTATAAGAGAGAAAACTAGGTTTTCACTTGTATTAATGTTCATTCAAATCTGAAGTTCTCAAGTGTTTAGCTTGGTTTATATAGACCAAGGCTTACAATCTTGACCCTTGATTACTAGTTACATCTAAGGGCCACAAAAATAGCAGCTAAAGACCAAGAAAAACGGCAGCCAAGGACTATGACAAATCTGAAATGAAAAGGACATAAAGCAAAGAAAGTAAACTAATAGTCCAAACTTCCTTGTTTGTAGCTCAACTTCTTATTTATGATTATATGGACTGAAATGGGGCTTGAGGAAACCGTGTAAGAGTCCTTGTTGCAGCCATAAAGTCCCTTGAGCTTTGTTGGTTCAAAAGAGGAAGGTTGATAGCGACATAATGCACAAAAAACTAAGCTTGTTCCAGCCATGGTCCTGATTGCGCGCGGTTCAAAAAGCTTGGCAAACTCTATGATAGGAACGGCTTTGGGATATAAGTTCCTACACAAAAACGTCCCAAACTCACCAAAGATTAATCCCATGCTGGAAAATGGCACGACTTCTTAGACGGAATTCATGTTAGACCTCAATCTAGTGCAAGGTCCAAAACCGGGTGAAATGTGGCCTTTCTCGGTTTGATTTGTTTCAGTCCTTGTGACTCGTTGTGTAAACCATTTGTCCTTGTTCTTTAGTCCTTGTGACTCGTTGTGTTAAAATAATTGTACTTGTTCACTAGTCCATGTGACTCGTTGTGTGAACTATTTGTCCTTATTCATTAGCCCTTGTGACTCGTTGTGTGAACAATTTATCCTTGTTTATTAGTAAATGTGACTCGTTGTGTGAACCATTTGTCCTTGTTCAATAGTCTTTGTGACTCGTTGTGTTAAACAATTGTAATTGTTCATTAGTCCTTGTGACTCGTTGTGTGAACCGTTTGTCCTTGTTCATTAGTCCTTGTGACTCGTTGTGTTAAACAATTGTACTTGCTCATTAATCCATTTGACTCGTTGGGTGAACCGTTTGTCCTCGTTCATTAGTCCTTGTGACTCAATGTGTAAACCATTTGTCCTTGTTCATTAGGTCTTGTCACTCGTTGTGTTAAACAATTATACTTGTTCTTTAGTCCAAGTGACTCGTTGTGTGAACTATTTATCCTTGTTCATTAGTCCTTGTGACTCGTTGTGTTAAACAATTATACTTGTTCATTAGTCCAAGTGCCTCGTGTGAACCAATTGTCCATGTTCATTAGTCCTTGTGACATGTTGTGTAAACCATTTGTCCTTGTTCATTAGCCTTGGGACTTGTTGTGTTAAACAAGTGTACTTGTTCACTTGTCCATGTGACTCGTTGGGTGAACCATTTGTCCTCGTTCATTAGTCCTTGTGACTCGTTGTGTAAACCATTTGTCCTTGTTCTTTAGTCCTTGTGACTCGTTGTGTTAAAATAATTGTACTTGTTCACTAGTCCATGTGACTCATTGTGTGAACTATTTGTCCTTGTTCATTAGCCCTTGTGACTCGTTGTGTGAACAATTTATCCTTGTTTATTAGTAAATGTGACTCGTTGTGTGAACCATTTGTCCTTGTTCATTAGTCTTCGTGACTCGTTATGTTAAGCAATTGTAATTGTTCATTAGTCCATGTGACTCGTTGTGTGAACCATTTGTCCTTGTTCATTAGTCCTTGTGATTCGTTGTGTTAAACAATTGTACTTGTTCATTAGTGCATGTGACTCGTTGTGTGAACCATTTGTCCTTGTTCATTAGTCCTTGTGACTCGTTGTGTAAACCATTTATCCTTGTTCATTAGTCCTTGAGACTCGTTGTGTTAAACAATTATGCTGGTTTACTTGTCCATGTGACTCGTTGAGTGAACCATTTGTCTTCGTTCATTAGTCCTTGTGACTCGTTGTGTAAACCATTTGTCCTTGTTCTTTAGTCCTTGTGACTCGTTGTGTTAAAATAATTGTACTTGTTCACTAGTCCATGTGACTCGTTGTGTGAACTATTTGTCCTTATTCATTAGCCCTTGTGACTCGTTGTGTGAACAATTTATCCTTGTTTATTAGTAAATGTGACTCGTTGTGTGAACCATTTGTCCATGTTCGTCCTTGTAACATGTTGTGTAAACCATTTGTCCTTGTTCATTAGTCCTTGTGACTCGTTGTGTTAAACAATTGTACTTGTTCACTTGTCCATGTGACTCGTTGAGTGAACAATTTGTCTTCGTTCATTAGTCCTTGTGACTCGTTGTGTAAACCATTTGTCCTTGTTCTTTAGTCCTTGTGACTCGTTGTGTTAAAATAATTGTACTTGTTCACTAGTCCATGTGACTCGTTGTGTGAACTATTTGTCCTTGTTCATTAGCCCTTGTGACTCGTTGTGTGAACAATTTATCCTTGTTTATTAGTAAATGTGACTCGTTGTGTGAACCATTTGTCCTTGTTCATTAGTCTTCGTGACTCGTTATGTTAAGCAATTGTAATTGTTCATTAGTCCATGTGACCCGTTGTGTGAACCATTTGTCCTTGTTCATTAGTCCTTGTGACTCGTTGAGTTAAAATAATTGTACTTGTTCACTAGTCCATGTGACTCGTTGTGTGAACTATTTGTCCTTATTCATTAGCCCTTGTGACTCGTTGTGTGAACCATTTGTCCTTGTTCAATAGTCTTTGTGACTCGTTGTGTTAAACAATTGTAATTGTTCATTAGTCCTTGTGACTCGTTGTGTGAACCGTTTGTCCTTGTTCATTAGTCCTTGTGACTCGTTGTGTTAAACAATTGTACTTGCTCATTAATCCATTTGACTCGTTGGGTGAACCGTTTGTCCTCGTTCATTAGTCCTTGTGACTCATTGTGTAAACCATTTGTCCTTGTTCATTAGGTCTTGTCACTCGTTGTGTTAAACAATTATACTTGTTCTTTAGTCCAAGTGACTCGTTGTGTGAACTATTTATCCTTGTTCATTAGTCCTTGTGACTCGTTGTGTTAAACAATTATACTTGTTCATTAGTCCAAGTGCCTCGTGTGAACCATTTGTCCATGTTCATTAGTCCTTGTGACATGTTGTGTAAACCATTTGTCCTTGTTCATTAGTCCTTGGGACTTGTTGTGTTAAACAAGTGTACTTGTTCACTTGTCCATGTGACTCGTTGGGTGAACCATTTGTCCTCGTTCATTAGTCCTTGTGACTCGTTGTGTAAACCATTTGTCCTTTTTCTTTAGTCCTTGTGACTCGTTGTGTTAAAATAATTGTACTTGTTCACTAGTCCATGTGACTCATTGTGTGAACTATTTGTCCTTGTTCATTAGCCCTTGTGACTCGTTGTGTGAACAATTTATCCTTGTTTATTAGTAAATGTGACTCGTTGTGTGAACCATTTGTCCTTGTTCATTAGTCTTCGTGACTCGTTATGTTAAGCAATTGTAATTGTTCATTAGTCCATGTGACTCGTTGTGTGAACCATTTGTCCTTGTTCATTAGTCCTTGTGATTCGTTGTGTTAAACAATTGTACTTGTTCATTAGTGCATGTGACTCGTTGTGTGAACCATTTGTCCTTGTTCATTAGTCCTTGTGACTCGTTGTGTAAACCATTTATCCTTGTTCATTAGTCCTTGAGACTCGTTGTGTTAAACAATTATGCTTGTTTACTTGTCCATGTGACTCGTTGAGTGAACCATTTGTCTTCGTTCATTAGTCCTTGTGACTCGTTGTGTAAACCATTTGTCCTTGTTCTTTAGTCCTTGTGACTCGTTGTGTTAAAATAATTGTACTTGTTCACTAGTCCATGTGACTCGTTGTGTGAACTATTTGTCCTTATTCATTAGCCCTTGTGACTCGTTGTGTGAACAATTTATCCTTGTTTATTAGTAAATGTGACTCGTTGTGTGAACCATTTGTCCATGTTCGTCCTTGTAACATGTTGTGTAAACCATTTGTCCTTGTTCATTAGTCCTTGTGACTCGTTGTGTTAAACAATTGTACTTGTTCACTTGTCCATGTGACTCGTTGAGTGAACAATTTGTCTTCGTTCATTAGTTCTTGTGACTCGTTGTGTAAACCATTTGTCCTTGTTCTTTAGTCCTTGTGACTCGTTGTGTTAAAATAATTGTACTTGTTCACTAGTCCATGTGACTCGTTGTGTGAACTATTTGTCCTTGTTCATTAGCCCTTGTGACTCGTTGTGTGAGCAATTTATCCTTGTTTATTAGTAAATGTGACTCGTTGTGTGAACCATTTGTCCTTGTTCATTAGTCTTCGTGACTCGTTATGTTAAGCAATTGTAATTGTTCATTAGTCCATGTGACTCGTTGTGTGAACCATTTGTCCTTGTTCATTAGTCCTTGTGACTCGTTGAGTTAAAATAATTGTACTTGTTCACTAGTCCATGTGACTCGTTGTGTGAACTATTTGTCCTTATTCATTAGCCCTTGTGACTCGTTGTGTGAACAATTTATCCTTGTTTATTAGTAAATGTGACTCGTTGTGTGAACCATTTGTCCTTGTTCAATAGTCTTTGTGACTCGTTGTGTTAAACCAAAGTAATTGTTCATTAGTCCTTGTGACTCGTTGTGTGAACCGTTTGTCCTTGTTCATTAGTCCTTGTGACTCGTTGTGTTAAACAATTGTACTTGCTCATTAATCCATTTGACTCGTTGGGTGAACCGTTTGTCCTCGTTCATTAGTCCTTGTGACTCATTGTGTAAACCATTTGTCCTTGTTCATTAGGTCTTGTCACTCGTTGTGTTAAACAATTATACTTCTTCTTTAGTCCAAGTGACTCGTTGTGTGAACTATTTATCCTTGTTCATTAGTCCTTGTGACTCGTTGTGTTAAACAATTATACTTGTTCATTAGTCCAAGTGCCTCGTGTGAACCATTTGTCCATGTTCATTAGTCCTTGTGACATGTTGTGTAAACCATTTGTCCTTGTTCATTAGTCCTTGTGACTTGTTGTGTTAAACAAGTGTACTTGTTCACTTGTCCATGTGACTCGTTGGGTGAACCATTTGTCCTTGTTCATTAGTCCTTGTGACTCGTTGTGTAAACCATTTGTCCTTTTTCTTTAGTCCTTGTGACTCGTTGTGTTAAAATAATTGTACTTGTTCACTAGTCCATGTGACTCATTGTGTGAACTATTTGTCCTTGTTCATTAGCCCTTGTGACTCGTTGTGTGAACAATTTATCCTTGTTTATTAGTAAATGTGACTCGTTGTGTGAACCATTTGTCCTTGTTCATTAGTCTTCGTGACTCGTTATGTTAAGCAATTGTAATTGTTCATTAGTCCATGTGACTCGTTGTGTGAACCATTTGTCCTTGTTCATTAGTCCTTGTGATTCGTTGTGTTAAACCATTGTACTTGTTCATTAGTGCATGTGACTCGTTGTGTGAACCATTTGTCCTTGTTCATTAGTCCTTGTGACTCGTTGTGTAAACCATTTATCCTTGTTCATTAGTCCTTGTGACTCGTTGTGTTAAACAATTATCCTTGTTCATTAGTCCAAGTGCCTCGTGTGAACCATTTGTCCATGTTCGTCCGTGTGACATGTTGTGTAAACCATTTGCCCTTGTTCATTAGTCCTTGTGACTCGTTGTGTTAAACAATTGTACTTGTTCACTTTTCCATGTGACTCGTTGAGTGAACCATTTGTCCTCGTTCATTATTCCTTGTGACTCGTTGTGTTAAAATAATTGTACTTGTTCACTAGTCCTTGTGACTCGTTGTGTGAACTATTGGTCCTTGTTCATTAGCCCTTGTGACTCGTTGTGTGAACAATTTATCCTTGTTTATTAGTAAATGTGACTCGTTGTGTGAACCATTTGTCCTTGTTCAATAGTCTTTGTGACTCGTTGTGTTAAACAATTGTAATTGTTCATTAGTCCTTGTGACTCGTTGTGTGAACCGTTTGTCCTTGTTCATTAGTCCTTGTGACTCGTTGTGTTAAACAATTGTACTTGCTCATTAGTCCATTTGACTCGTTGGGTGAACCGTTTGTCCTCGTTCATTACTCCTTGTGACTCGTTGTGTAAACCATTTATCCTTGTTCATTAGTCCTTGTGACACGTTGTGTTAAACAATTATACTTGTTCATTAGTCCAAGTGCCTCGTGTGAACCATTTGTCCATGTTCATTAGTCCTTGTGACATGTTGTGTAAACCATTTGTCCTTGTTCATTAGTCCTTGGGACTTGTTGTGTTAAACAAGTGTACTTGTTCACTTGTCCATGTGACTCGTTGGGTGAACCATTTGTCCTCGTTCATTAGTCCTTGTGACTCGTTGTGTAAACCATTTGTCCTTTTTCTTTAGTCCTTGTGACTCGTTGTGTTAAAATAATTGTACTTGTTCACTAGTCCATGTGACTCATTGTGTGAACTATTTGTCCTTGTTCATTAGCCCTTGTGACTCGTTGTGTGAACAATTTATCCTTGTTTATTAGTAAATGTGACTCGTTGTGTGAACCATTTGTCCTTGTTCATTAGTCTTCGTGACTCGTTATGTTAAGCAATTGTAATTGTTCATTAGTCCATGTGACTCGTTGTGTGAACCATTTGTCCTTGTTCATTAGTCCTTGTGATTCGTTGTGTTAAACAATTGTACTTGTTCATTAGTGCATGTGACTCGTTGTGTGAACCATTTGTCCTTGTTCATTAGTCCTTGTGACTCGTTGTGTAAACCATTTATCCTTGTTCATTAGTCCTTGAGACTCGTTGTGTTAAACAATTATGCTTGTTTACTTGTCCATGTGACTCGTTGAGTGAACCATTTGTCTTCGTTCATTAGTCCTTGTGACTCGTTGTGTAAACCATTTGTCCTTGTTCTTTAGTCCTTGTGACTCGTTGTGTTAAAATAATTGTACTTGTTCACTAGTCCATGTGACTCGTTGTGTGAACTATTTGTCCTTATTCATTAGCCCTTGTGACTCGTTGTGTGAACAATTTATCCTTGTTTATTAGTAAATGTGACTCGTTGTGTGAACCATTTGTCCATGTTCGTCCTTGTAACATGTTGTGTAAACCATTTGTCCTTGTTCATTAGTCCTTGTGACTCGTTGTGTTAAACAATTGTACTTGTTCACTTGTCCATGTGACTCGTTGAGTGAACAATTTGTCTTCGTTCATTAGTTCTTGTGACTCGTTGTGTAAACCATTTGTCCTTGTTCTTTAGTCCTTGTGACTCGTTGTGTTAAAATAATTGTACTTGTTCACTAGTCCATGTGACTCGTTGTGTGAACTATTTGTCCTTGTTCATTAGCCCTTGTGACTCGTTGTGTGAGCAATTTATCCTTGTTTATTAGTAAATGTGACTCGTTGTGTGAACCATTTGTCCTTGTTCATTAGTCTTCGTGACTCGTTATGTTAAGCAATTGTAATTGTTCATTAGTCCATGTGACTCGTTGTGTGAACCATTTGTCCTTGTTCATTAGTCCTTGTGACTCGTTGAGTTAAAATAATTGTACTTGTTCACTAGTCCATGTGACTCGTTGTGTGAACTATTTGTCCTTATTCATTAGCCCTTGTGACTCGTTGTGTGAACAATTTATCCTTGTTTATTAGTAAATGTGACTCGTTGTGTGAACCATTTGTCCTTGTTCAATAGTCTTTGTGACTCGTTGTGTTAAACCAAAGTAATTGTTCATTAGTCCTTGTGACTCGTTGTGTGAACCGTTTGTCCTTGTTCATTAGTCCTTGTGACTCGTTGTGTTAAACAATTGTACTTGCTCATTAATCCATTTGACTCGTTGGGTGAACCGTTTGTCCTCGTTCATTAGTCCTTGTGACTCATTGTGTAAACCATTTGTCCTTGTTCATTAGGTCTTGTCACTCGTTGTGTTAAACAATTATACTTCTTCTTTAGTCCAAGTGACTCGTTGTGTGAACTATTTATCCTTGTTCATTAGTCCTTGTGACTCGTTGTGTTAAACAATTATACTTGTTCATTAGTCCAAGTGCCTCGTGTGAACCATTTGTCCATGTTCATTAGTCCTTGTGACATGTTGTGTAAACCATTTGTCCTTGTTCATTAGTCCTTGTGACTTGTTGTGTTAAACAAGTGTACTTGTTCACTTGTCCATGTGACTCGTTGGGTGAACCATTTGTCCTCGTTCATTAGTCCTTGTGACTCGTTGTGTAAACCATTTGTCCTTTTTCTTTAGTCCTTGTGACTCGTTGTGTTAAAATAATTGTACTTGTTCACTAGTCCATGTGACTCATTGTGTGAACTATTTGTCCTTGTTCATTAGCCCTTGTGACTCGTTGTGTGAACAATTTATCCTTGTTTATTAGTAAATGTGACTCGTTGTGTGAACCATTTGTCCTTGTTCATTAGTCTTCGTGACTCGTTATGTTAAGCAATTGTAATTGTTCATTTGTCCATGTGACTCGTTGTGTGAACCATTTGTCCTTGTTCATTAGTCCTTGTGATTCGTTGTGTTAAACCATTGTACTTGTTCATTAGTGCATGTGACTCGTTGTGTGAACCATTTGTCCTTGTTCATTAGTCCTTGTGACTCGTTGTGCAAACCATTTATCCTTGTTCATTAGTCCTTGTGACTCGTTGTGTTAAACAATTATCCTTGTTCATTAGTCCAAGTGCCTCGTGTGAACCATTTGTCCATGTTCGTCCGTGTGACATGTTGTGTAAACCATTTGCCCTTGTTCATTAGTCCTTGTGACTCGTTGTGTTAAACAATTGTACTTGTTCACTTTTCCATGTGACTCGTTGAGTGAACCATTTGTCCTCGTTCATTATTCCTTGTGACTCGTTGTGTTAAAATAATTGTACTTGTTCACTAGTCCTTGTGACTCGTTGTGTGAACTATTGGTCCTTGTTCATTAGCCCTTGTGACTCGTTGTGTGAACAATTTATCCTTGTTTATTAGTAAATGTGACTCGTTGTGTGAACCATTTGTCCTTGTTCAATAGTCTTTGTGACTCGTTGTGTTAAACAATTGTAATTGTTCATTAGTCCTTGTGACTCGTTGTGTGAACCGTTTGTCCTTGTTCATTAGTCCTTGTGACTCGTTGTGTTAAACAATTGTACTTGCTCATTAGTCCATTTGACTCGTTGGGTGAACCGTTTGTCCTCGTTCATTACTCCTTGTGACTCGTTGTGTAAACCATTTATCCTTGTTCATTAGTCCTTGTGACACGTTGTGTTAAACAATTATACTTGTTCATTAGTCCAAGTGCCTCGTGTGAACCATTTGTCCATGTTCGTCCTTGTGACATGTTGTGTAAACCATTTGTCATTGTTCATTAGTCCTTGTGACTCGTTGTGTTAAACAATTGTACATGTTCACTTTTCCATGTGACTCGTTCAGTGAACCATTTGTCCTCGTTCATTAGTCCTTGTGACTCGTTGTGTAAACCATTTGTCCTTGTTCTTTAGTCCTTGTGACTCGTTGTGTTAAAATAATTGTACTTGTTCACTAGTCCATGTGACTCGTTGTATGAACTATTTGTTCTTGTTCATTAGCCCTTGTGACTCGTTGTGTGAACAATTTATCCTTGTTTATTAGTAAATGTGACTCGTTGTCTGAACCATTTGTCCTTGTTCAATAGTTTTTATGACTCGTTGTGTTAAACAATTATAATTGTTCATTAGTCCTTGTGACTCGTTGTGTGAACCGTTTGTCCTTGTTCATTAGTCCTTGTGACTCGTTGTTTTAAACAATTGTACTTGCTCATTAGTCCATTTGACTCGTTGGGTGAACCGTTTGTCCTCGTTCATTAGTCCTTGTGACTCGTAGTGTAAACCATTTGTCCTTGTTCAATAGGTCTAGTCACTCGTTGTGTTAAACAATTATACTTGTTCTTTAGTCCAAGTGACTCGTTGTGTGAACTATTGTCCTTGTTCATTAGTCCTTGTGACTCGTTGTGTTAAACAATTATACTTGTTCATTAGTCCAAGTGCCTCGTGTGAACCATTTGTCCATATTCATTAGTCCTTGTGACATGTTGTGTAAACCATTTGTCCTTGTTCATTAGTCCTTGTGACTTGTTGTGTTAAACAATTGTACTTGTTCACTTGTCCATGTGACTCGTTGGAAGAACCATTTGTCCTTGTTCATTAGTCTTTGTGACTCGTTCTGTAAACCATTTGTCCTTGTTCTTTAGTCCTTGTGACTCGTTGTGTTAAAATAATTGTACTTGTTCACTAGTCCATGTGACTCGTTGTGTGAACTATTTGTCCTTGTTCATTAGTCCTTGTGACTCTTTGTGTTAAACAATTATACTTGTTCTTTAGTCCAAGTGCCTCGTGTGAACCATTTGTCCATATTCATTAGTCCTTGTGACATGTTGTGTAAACCATTTGTCCTTGTTCATTAGTCCTTGTGACTTGTTGTGTTAAACAATTGTACTTGTTCACTTGTCCATGTGACTCGTTGGAAGAACCATTTGTCCTTGTTCATTAGTCTTTGTGACTCGTTGTGTAAACCATTTGTCCTTGTTCTTTAGTCCATGTGACTCGTTGTGTGAACCATTTGTCATTGTTCATTAGTCCTTGTGACTCGTTGAGTTAAAATAATTGTACTTGTTCACTAGTCCATGTGACTCGTTGTGTGAACTATTTGTCCTTATTCATTAGCCCTTGTGACTCGTTGTGTGAACAATTTATCCTTGTTTATTAGTAAATGTGACTCGTTGTGTGAACCATTTGTCCTTGTTCATTAGTCCTTGTGACTCGTTGTGTTAAACAATTGTACTTGTTCATTAGTCCATGTGACTCGTTGTGTGAACCATTTGTCCTTGTTCATTAGTCCTTGTGACTCGTTCTGTAAACCATTTATCCTTGTTCATTAGTCCTTGTGACTCGTTGTGGTAAACAATTATACTTGTTCATTAGTCCAAGTGCCTCGTGTGAACCATTTGTCCATGTTCATTAGTCCTTGTGATATGTTGTGTAAACCATTTGTCCGACTTCATTAGTCCTTGGGACTCGTTGTGTTAAACAATTGTACTTGTTCACTTGTCCATGTGACTCGTTGAGTGAACCATTTGTGTTCGTTCATTAGTCCTTGTGACTCGTTGTGTAAACCATTTGTCCTTCTTCTTTAGTCCTTGGACTCGTTGTGTTAAAATAATTGTACTTGTTCACTAGTCCATGTGACTCGTTGTGTGAACTATTTGTCCTTGTTCATTAGCCCTTGTGACTCATTCTGTGAACAATTTATCCTTGTTTATTAGTAAATGTGACTCGTTGTGTGAACCATTTGTCCTTGTTCAATAGTCTTTGTGACTCGTGTGTTAAACAATTGTAATTGTTCATTAGTCCTTGTGACTCGTTGTGTGAATCGTTTGTCCTTGTTCATTAGTCCTAATCACTCGTTGTGTTAAACAATTGTACTTGCTCATTAGTCCATTTGACTCGTTGGGTGAACCGTTTGTCCTCGTTCATTAGTCCTTGTGACTCGTTGTGTAAACCATTTGTCCTTGTTCATTAGGTCTTGTCACTTGTTGTGTTAAACAATTATACTTGTTCTTTAGTCCAAGTGACTCGTGTGAACTGTTTGTCCTTGTTCATTAGTCCTTGTGACTCGTTGTGTTAAAGAATTATACTTGTTCATTAGTCCAAGTGCCTCGTGTGAACCATTTGTCCATGTTCATTAGTCCTTGTGACATGTTGTGTAAACCATTTGTCCTTGTTCATTAGTCCTTAAGACTTGTTGTGTTAAACAATTGTACTTGTTCACTTGTCAATGTGACTTGTTGGGTGAACCATTTGTCCTCGTTCATTAGTCCTTGTGACTCGTTGTGTAAACCATTTGTCCTTGTTCTTTAGTCTTTGTGACTCGTTGTGTTAAAATAATTGTTCTTGTTCACTAGTCCATGTGACTCGTTGTGTGAACTATTTGTCCTTGTTCATTAGCCCTTGTGACTCGTTGTGTGAACAATTTATCCTTGTTTATTAGTAAATGTGACTAGTTGTGTGAACCATTTGTCCTTGTTCATTAGTCTTCGTGACTCGTTATGTTAAGCAATTGTAATTGTTCATTAGTCTATGTGACTCGTTGTGTGGACCATTTGTCCTTGTTCATTAGTCCTTGTGACTCGTTGTGTTAAACAATTGTACTTGTTCACTTGTCCATGTGACTCGTTTAGTGAACCATTTGTCCTCGTTCATTAGTCCTTGTGACTCGTTGTGTAAACCATTTGTCCTTGTTCTTTAGTCCTTGTGACTCGTTGTGTTAAAATAATTGTACTTGTTCACTAGTCCATGTGACTCGTTGTGTGAACTATTTGTCCTTGTTCATTAGCCCTTGTGACTCGTTGTGTGAACAATTTATCCTTGTTTATTAGTAAATATGACTCGTTGTGTGAACCATTTGTCTTTGTTCAATAGTCTTTGTGACTCGTTGTGTTAAACAATTGTAATTGTTCATTAGTCCTTGTGACTCGTTGTGTGAATTGTTTGTCCTTGTTCATTAGTCCTGGTGACTCGTTGTGTTAAACAATTGTACTTGCTCATTAGTCCATTTGACTCGTTGGGTGAACCGTTTGTCCTCGTTCATTAGTCCTTGTGACTCGTTGTGTAAACCATTTCTCCTTGTTCATTAGGTCTTGTCACTCGTTGTGTTAAACAATTATACTTGTTCTTTAGTCCAAGTGACTCGTTGTGTGAACTATTTGTCCTTGTTCATTAGTTCTTGTGACTCCTTGTGTTAAACAATTATACTTGTTCATTAGTCCAAGTGCCTCGTTTGAACCATTTGTCCATGTTCATTAGTCCTTGTGACATGTTGTGTAAACCATTTGTCCTTGTTCATTAGTCCTTGTGACTTGTTGTGTTAAACAATTGTACTTGTTCACTTGTCCATGTGACTCGTTGTGTGAACCATTTGTCCTTGTTCATTAGTCCATGTGACTCGTTGTGTGAACCATTTGTCCTTGTTCATTAGTCCTTGTGACTCGTTGTGTAAACCATTTATCCTTGTTCATTAGTCCTTGTGACTCTTTGTGTTAAACAATTATACTTGTTCTTTAGTCCAAGTGCCTCGTGTGAACCATTTGTCCATGTTCGTCCTTGTGACATGTTGTGTAAACCATTTGTCCTTGTTCATTAGTCCTTGTGACTCGTTGTGTTAAACAATTGTACTTGTTCACTTGTCCATGTGACTCGTTGAGTGAACCATTTGTCCTCGTTCATTAGTCCTTGTGACTCGTTGTGTAACCATTTGTCCTTGTTCTTTAGTCCTTGTGACTCGTTGTGTTAAAATAATTATACTTGTTCACTAGTCCATGTGACTCGTTGTGTGAACTATTTGTCCTTGTTCATTAGCCCTTGTGACTCGTTGTGTGAACAATTTATCCTTGTTTATTAGTAAATGTGACTCGTTGTGTGAACCATTTGTCCTTGTTCAATAGTCTTTGTGACTCGTTGTGTTAAACAATTGTAATTGTTCATTAGTCCTTGTGACTCGTTGTGTGAACCGTTTGTCCTTGTTCTTTAGTCCTTGTGACTCGTTGTGTTAAACAATTGTACTTGCTCATTAGTCCATTTGACTCGTTGGGTGAACCGTTTGTCCTCGTTCATTAGTCCTTGTGACTCGTTGTGTAAACCATTTATCCTTGTTCATTAGTCCTTGTGACACGTTGTGTTAAACAATTATACTTGTTCATTAGTCCAAATGCCTCGTGTGAACCATTTGTCCATGTTCGTCCTTGTGACATGTTGTGTAAACCATTTGTCATTGTTCATTAGTCCTTGTGACTCGTTGTGTTAAACAATTGTACTTGTTCACTTTTCCATGTGACTCGTTCAGTGAACCATTTGTCCTCGTTCATTAGTCCTTGTGACTCGTTGTGTAAACCATTTTTCCTTGTTCTTTAGTCCATGTGACTCGTTGTATGAACTATTTGTTCTTGTTCATTAGCCCTTGTGACTCGTTGTGTGAACAATTTATCCTTGTTTATTAGTAAATGTGACTCGTTGTGTGAACCATTTGTCCTTGTTCAATAGTGTTTGTGACTCGTTGTGTTAAATAATTATAATTGTTCATTAGTCCTTGTGACTCGTTGTGTGAACCGTTTGTCCTTGTTCATTAGTCCTTGTGACTCGTTGTTTTAAACAATTGTACTTGCTCATTAGTCCATTTGACTCGTTGGGTGAACCGTTTGTCCTCGTTCATTAGTCCTTGTGACTCGTAGTGTAAACCATTTGTCCTTGTTCATTAGGTCTTGTCACTCGTTGTGTTAAACAATTATACTTGTTCTTTAGTCCAAGTGACTCGTTGTGTGAACTATTGTCCTTGTTCATTAGTCCTTGTGACTCGTTGTGTTAAACAATTATACTTGTTCATTAGTCCAAGTGCCTCGTGTGAACCATTTGTCCATATTCATTAGTCCTCGTGACATGTTGTGTAAACCATTTGTCCTTGTTCATTAATCCTTGTGACTTGTTGTGTGAAACAACTGTACTTGTTCACTTGTCCATGTGACTCGTTGGAAGAACCATTTGTCCTCGTTCATTAGTCTTTGTGACTCGTTGTGTAAACCATTTGTCCTTGTTCTTTAGTCCTTGTGACTCGTTGTGTTAAAATAATTGTACTTGTTCACTAGTCTATGTGACTCGTTGTGCGAACTATTTGTCCTTGTTCATTAGCCCTTGTGACTCGTTGTGTGAACAATTTATCCTTGTTTATTAGTAAATGTGACTCGTTGTTTGAACCATTTGTCCTTGTTCATTAGTCTTCGTGACTCGTTATTGAAACAAATCAAACCGAGAAAGGCCACATTTCACCCGGTTTTGGACCTTGCACTAGATTGAGGTCTAACATGAATTCCGTCTAAGAAGTCGTGCCATTTTCCAGCATGGGATTAATCTTTGGTGAGTTTGGGACGTTTTTGTGTAGGAACTTATATCCCAAAGCCGTTCCTATCATAGAGTTTGCCAAGCTTTTTGAACCGCGCGCAATCAGGACCATGGCTGGAACAAGCTTAGTTTTTTGTGCATTATGTCGCTATCAACCTTCCTCTTTTGAACCAACAAAGCTCAAGGGACTTTATGGCTGCAACAAGGACTCTTACACGGTTTCCTCAAGCCCCATTTCAGTCCATATAATCATAAATAAGAAGTTGAGCTACAAACAAGGAAGTTTGGACTATTAGTTTACTTTCTTTGCTTTATGTCCTTTTCATTTCAGATTTGTCATAGTCCTTGGCTGCCGTTTTTCTTGGTCTTTAGCTGCTATTTTTGTGGCCCTTAGATGTAACTAGTAATCAAGGGTCAAGATTGTAAGCCTTGGTCTATATAAACCAAGCTAAACACTTGAGAACTTCAGATTTGAATGAACATTAATACAAGTGAAAACCTAGTTTTCTCTCTTATAATTCTTTGCTTAGTGCTAGAAGAACCTCCTTTGCTTAGTGCTAGGGGCTGAGTAAGTTCATTGCTTTGTGCTTGAACCAACTCTTAGTCTTAAACCTTGGCTTTGTGCTTGGTTTAGGTCATATCCCCATACTCAATCCTTAGCATTTGGCAATCGTTTTAGCACTCAAATTCTGTCCAATTTCGAGTTCTTAGAGTTTTATTCCAAATTGGTTATCAGAGCTTTGGTTAACAACAAAATCCTTTCTTTGTGAGTTCATTATACCCTAACCACATTAAAAACACAAAAAACAACCATGAGTGAAGAAAGGATTGCTGGAATTGAAACACAAGTTACTCAACTTTCTGAAAAATGTGATTTGTTGCTAGAATCTCTCAATGTTATCATGGCTAATATTCCAACACCACCACCAAGAGGAGGACAACCACCTAGAGGCAGGGGTAGAGGCCGTGGCTTCATGGGTAGAGGACGAGCTCATGGTGGCCGTGAGGAGGAAGAGCTTTCTGATTCGGAGGAGTCCATGGCCGAGGCCTTTCATGGAGAGCCCAACAAAGACTTAAAGGTAGAAATTCCTGATTTTCATGGTAGTTTAAACCCCGAGGATTTGTTAGATTGGTTTAGGACCATTGAAAGAGTCTTTGAGTTTAAAGGTTATTCTGATGGCAAAGCTTTTAAAGTTGCAATCTTGAAACTCAAAGGCTATGCTTCCCTTTGGTATGAGAACTTAAAAAATCAGAGAAGAAGGGATGGTAAGGAACCTATTAAGTCTTGGTTAAAACTGAAAAAGAAGCTTAATGAGAAGTTTATACCTAAAGAGTACACTCAAGACATTTTCATTAAGCTCACACAACTTAAACAAGACCAACAACCACTTGAGTCATATCTTAGAGACTTTGAACAACTTACTTTGCAATGTGAACTCAATGAGAAGCCCGAACAGAAAATTGCTAGATTTGTTGAAGGGTTAGATACTAAGATTGCTCATAGGGTTAGAATGCAACAAGTATGGTCCTTTGATGAAGCCGTTAATTTGGCTTTAAGGGTTGAGAAAATGGGTAAAGGGAAGGCTACAACCACCAAACCAACCACCAAAACCGCCACTTTTAGACCCCCAACCAGTTTCAAAATTAATGAACCACCCTCTCAAAACAAAACCACCATACTTGACAAAGGAAAAGCAGCCGAAACCTCACAAAAAAAGACCATGCCTCTCAAAAAATGTTACCAATGCCAAGGTTATGGTCACTTTGCCAAAGAATGCCCAACCAAGAGAGCCCTTAGTAGCTTTGAAGTGGTTCATTGGGGAGATGATGAGATTCTTGTGTGTGATGAGGAAATGGAGGGAACGGACCATGAAGAGGATGATGTGGTTATGCCGGATGCGGGTCTTAGCTTGGTTACTTGGAGAGTGATGCATACCCAACCCCAACCCTTGGAAATGGATCAAAGACAACAAATCTTTAGGTCTAGGTGCACCATTAAGGGAAGAGTTTGCAATCTTATCATTGATGGAGGGAGTTGTACCAATGTAGCCTCTAGTACTCTCATTGAAAAGCTATCTTTACCCACACAAGACCACCCTAGTCCTTATAAATTAAGGTGGCTTAACAAGGGGGCAGAAGTTAGAGTGGATAAGCAATGCCTTGTAACCTTCTCCATTGGCAAGAACTATTCGGATGAGGCCCTTTGTGATGTTCTACCTATGGATGCTTGTCATCTTCTTCTTGGGAGACCTTGGGAGTTTGATAGGGATTCGGTACACCATGGGAGAGACAACACTTACACCTTCAAGTTTGGCTCAAGAAAGGTCATTCTAACACCACTTCCACCCGTCCTTAAGCATACTACACCACCATCCATGCTTGAGCCTTCAAAAGAGGTATTATTGATCAATGAGGCCGAGATGCTCCAAGAGTTAAAGGGTGATGAAGATGTCTATGCTCTTATTGCAAAAGATGTGGTTTTTGGGCAGAATGTTTCACTTCCTAAGGAGGTCCAAGAGCTCCTCCAATCCTATGAAGATGTGTTCCCAAATGAGCTCCCAAGTGGCTTGCCTCCTCTTAGGGGCATTGAGCATCAAATTGATTTCATTCCGGGGGCTACATTACCAAACAAGGCTGCCTATAGAAGTGATCCTAAAGCTACTCAAGAGTTACAACAACAAATTGGAGAACTTGTGAGCAAGGGCTTTGTGAGAGAGTCCCTTAGTCCGTGTGCTGTCCCGGCCCTCTTAGTGCCAAAGAAAGATGGGTCTTGGAGGATGTGTACGGATAGTAGAGCTATCAACAACATTACCATCAAGTATAGGTTTCCCATACCTAGGCTTGATGACATCTTGGATGAGCTTAGTGGAGCTCAATTGTTTTCAAAGATTGATTTAAGGCAAGGCTATCACCAAGTAAGAATCAAAGAAGGAGATGAGTGGAAAACCGCATTCAAAACAAAGCATGGGTTGTATGAATGGCTTGTCATGCCATTTGGTCTTTCTAATGCACCAAGTACCTTCATGAGGCTCATGACCGAGGTACTTAGACCTTATTTGGGCAGATTTGTGGTTGTTTACTTTGATGATATCTTGGTTTATAGTCCTTCCAAGGAAGAGCACCTCAAGCATTTGCAAGTGTTGTTTGAAACTCTTAGGGAACACAAGTTGTATGGCAAGCTAGAGAAGTGTTCTTTTATGCAAAATGAAGTCCAATTCTTGGGCTTTATCATTTCTGACCGTGGCATATTGGTTGATCAAGAGAAGGTTAAGGCAATCAAATCATGGCCTATACCTAAGAATATCACGGATGTAAGGAGTTTTCATGGGTTGGCATCATTCTATAGGAGGTTCATCAAAGATTTTAGCACACTTATGGCTCCTATAACCGAATGTATGAAGAAAGGGGAGTTCAAATGGGGAGATAAGGCTGAATCATCCTTCAATATTATCAAAGAGAAGCTTTGTGAGTCTCCTATTCTTACTTTGCCAAATTTCAATAAGTTGTTTGAAGTTGAGTGTGATGCTAGTGGCATTGGCATTGGGGCTGTCCTTGTTCAAGAGCACAAGCCAATTGCTTACTTTAGTGAGAAATTGAGTGGTGCCAAGCTCAATTACTCAACTTATGATAAGGAGTTCTATGCTATTGTTCGGGCCTTAACCCATTGGAGTCACTACTTGAAACCACGACCATTCGTCCTACATTCTGATCATGAGGCTCTCAAATACATTAATGGTCAACACAAGCTCAATCATAGGCATGCTAAATGGGTGGAGTTCTTACAATCCTTCAACTTCTCAAGCAAGTACATAGAGGGGAAAGATAACATAGTGGCTGATGCATTGTCTAGGAGATTCATTATGTTGAGTTTCATGGAGCAAAGGGTCCTTGGGTTTGAGTACATGAAAGAATTATATGTGGAAGATCCGGATTTTAAAGGAGAATGGGAGCTCCTTCAATCTGGCCAAATCAAGCTCAAGAGCAAATACTTGGTTCAAAATGGGTTCTTATTCTTTGGAAACAAGTTGTGTGTGCCTAGGGGACCTTATAGAAACTTATTGATAAGGGAAGTTCACTCCAATGGTCTTGCCGGGCACTTTGGCATTCAAAAGACCTATGACATACTCCAAGAGCAATTCTATTAGCCTAAGATGCTTGGGGATGTCCAAGATGTGATCAAGAGGTGTGCTCCTTGTCAACAATCAAAATCCTATTTCCAAACAGGCCCCTACACTCCTTTGCCGGTTCCAAATCAGCCATGGGAAGACATAAGCATGGATTTCATTGTTGCTTTACCAAGAACTCAAAGAGGGAAGGATTCAATCATGGTGGTTGTGGATAGATTCAGCAAAATGGCTCATTTCATTGCTTGCAAGAAAACCGAAGATGCAACTAGTGTGGCCGAGCTCTATTTCAAAGAAGTGGTCAAGCTACATGGTATTCCTAAGTCCATTGTCTCGGATAGGGATTCCAAGTTCATGAGTCATTTTTGGAGAACCTTATGGAAGCTACTCAAAACAAGGCTCTTGTTTAGCACCTCCCATCACCCCCAAACTGATGGGCAAACGGAAGTCACCAACAAGACCTTGGGGAGGATCCTTAGGTGCACGGTTGCAAGGTCATTGAAAGATTGGGACCTCAAACTAGCTCAAGCCGAGTTTGCCTTCAACCGAGCCCCTTCCACAACCACGGGCAAGTCTCCATTTGAGGTGGTATATGGCGTGAATCCTATGATGCCTACTGATTTGGCACCCATCAAAAGAAATACCATTGATTATGATGCTAAGAAAAGGGTTGAACAAATGCTCCATGTCCATGAACAAGTCAAGAAGCAAATTGAGAAGGCTAATGAGGCTCACAAGGCCAAATCCAAGGGTGTTAAGGGAACCAAAAGCTTTGAACCCGGAGATCTTGTTTGGATACACTTGAGGAAAGAAAGATTTCCAGAAAAAAGGAAGAATAAGCTCATGCCTAGAGCTGATGGTCCATTCGAAGTACTTGAGAAGTTTGGGTCCAATGCATACAAGATAAACCTTCCCGGAGAATATGGGGTCCATGGAACTTTCAATGTTGGGGATTTAAGTCCTTATTATGAAGAGATTGAGGAGGATAAGCTCGAGGATTTGAGGGCAAATCCTTTTCAAGAAGGGGAGATTGAAACAAATCAAACCGAGAAAGGCCACATTTCACCCGGTTTTGGACCTTGCACTAGATTGAGGTCTAACATGAATTCCGTCTAAGAAGTCGTGCCATTTTCCAGCATGGGATTAATCTTTGGTGAGTTTGGGACGTTTTTGTGTAGGAACTTATATCCCAAAGCCGTTCCTATCATAGAGTTTGCCAAGCTTTTTGAACCGCGCGCAATCAGGACCATGGCTGGAACAAGCTTAGTTTTTTGTGCATTATGTCGCTATCAACCTTCCTCTTTTGAACCAACAAAGCTCAAGGGACTTTATGGCTGCAACAAGGACTCTTACACGGTTTCCTCAAGCCCCATTTCAGTCCATATAATCATAAATAAGAAGTTGAGCTACAAACAAGGAAGTTTGGACTATTAGTTTACTTTCTTTGCTTTATGTCCTTTTCATTTCAGATTTGTCATAGTCCTTGGCTGCCGTTTTTCTTGGTCTTTAGCTGCTATTTTTGTGGCCCTTAGATGTAACTAGTAATCAAGGGTCAAGATTGTAAGCCTTGGTCTATATAAACCAAGCTAAACACTTGAGAACTTCAGATTTGAATGAACATTAATACAAGTGAAAACCTAGTTTTCTCTCTTATAATTCTTTGCTTAGTGCTAGAAGAACCTCCTTTGCTTAGTGCTAGGGGCTGAGTAAGTTCATTGCTTTGTGCTTGAACCAACTCTTAGTCTTAAACCTTGGCTTTGTGCTTGGTTTAGGTCATATCCCCATACTCAATCCTTAGCATTTGGCAATCGTTTTAGCACTCAAATTCTGTCCAATTTCGAGTTCTTAGAGTTTTATTCCAGTTATGTTAAGCAATTGTAATTGTTCATTAGTCCATGTGACTCGTTGTGTGAACCATTTGTCCTTGTTCATTAGTCCTTGTGACTCGTTGTGTTAAACAATTGTACTTGTTCATTAGTCCATGTGACTCGTTGTGTGAACCATTTGTCCTTGTTCATTAGTCCTTGTGACTCGTTCTGTAAACCATTTATCCTTGTTCATTAGTCCTTGTGACTCGTTGTGTTAAACAATTATACTTGTTCATTAGTCCAAGTGCCTCGTGTGAGCCATTTGTCCATGTTCATTAGTCCTTGTGATATGTTGTGAAAACCTTTTGTCCGAGTTCATTAGTCCTTGTGACTCGTTGTGTTAAACAATTGTACTTGTTCACTTGTCCATGTGACTCGTTGAGTGAACCATTTGTCTTCGTTCATTAGTCCTTGTGACTCGTTGTGTAAACCATTTGTCCTTGTTCTTTAGTCCTTGGACTCGTTGTGTTAAAATAATTGTACTTGTTCACTAGTCCATGTGACTCGTTGTGTGAACTATTTGTCCTTGTTCATTAGCCCTTGTGACTCATTCTGTGAACAATTTATCCATGTTTATTAGTAAATGTGACTCGTTGTGTGAACCATTTGTCCTGCTCAATAGTCTTTGTGACTCGTGTGTTAAACAATTGTAATTGTTCATTAGTCCTTGTGACTCGTTGTGTGAATCGTTTGTCCTTGTTCATTAGTCCTAGTGACTCGTTGTGTTAAACAATTGTACTTGCTCATTAGTCCATTTGACTCGTTGGGTGAACCGTTTGTCCTCGTTCATTAGTCCTTGTGACTCGTTGTGTAAACCATTTGTCCTTGTTCATTAGGTCTTGTCACTTGTTGTGTTAAACAATTATACATCTTCTGTAGTCCAAGTGACTCGTTGTGTGAACTGTTTGTCCTTGTTCATTAGTCCTTGTGACTCGTTGTGTTAAACAATTATACTTGGTCATTAGTCCAAGTGCCTCGTGTGAACCATTTGTCCATGTTCATTAGTCCTTGTGACATGTTGTGTAAACCATTTGTCCTTGTTCATTAGTCCTTAAGACTTGTTGTGTTAAACAATTGTACTTGTTCACTTGTCAATGTGACTTGTTTGGTGAACCATTTGTCCTCGTTCATTAGTCCTTGTGACTCGTTGTGTAAACCATTTATCCTTGTTCATTAGTCCTTGTGACACGTTGTGTTAAACAATTATACTTGTTCATTAGTCCAAATGCCTCGTGTGAACCATTTGTCCATGTTCGTCCTTGTGACATGTTGTGTAAACCATTTGTCATTGTTCATTAGTCCTTGTGACTCGTTGTGTTAAACAATTGTACTTGTTCACTTTTCCATGTGACTCGTTCAGTGAACCATTTGTCCTCGTTCATTAGTCCTTGTGACTCGTTGTGTAAACCATTTTTCCTTGTTCTTTAGTCCATGTGACTCGTTGTATGAACTATTTGTTCTTGTTCATTAGCCCTTGTGACTCGTTGTGTGAACAATTTATCCTTGTTTATTAGTAAATGTGACTCGTTGTGTGAACCATTTGTCCTTGTTCAATAGTGTTTGTGACTTGTTGTGTTAAATAATTATAATTGTTCATTAGTCCTTGTGACTCGTTGTGTGAACCGTTTGTCCTTGTTCATTAGTCCTTGTGACTCGTTGTTTTAAACAATTGTACTTGCTCATTAGTCCATTTGACTCGTTGGGTGAACCGTTTGTCCTCGTTCATTAGTCCTTGTGACTCGTAGTGTAAACCATTTGTCCTTGTTCATTAGGTCTTGTCACTCGTTGTGTTAAACAATTATACTTGTTCTTTAGTCCAAGTGACTCATTGTGTGAACTATTGTCCTTGTTCATTAGTCCTTGTGACTCGTTGTGTTAAACAATTATACTTGTTCATTAGTCCAAGTGCCTCGTGTGAACCATTTGTCCATATTCATTAGTCCTCGTGACATGTTGTGTAAACCATTTGTCCTTGTTCATTAATCCTTGTGACTTGTTGTGTGAAACAACTGTACTTGTTCACTTGTCCATGTGACTCGTTGGAAGAACCATTTGTCCTCGTTCATTAGTCTTTGTGACTCGTTGTGTAAACCATTTGTCCTTGTTCTTTAGTCCTTGTGACTCGTTGTGTTAAAATAATTGTACTTGTTCACTAGTCTATGTGACTCGTTGTGCGAACTATTTGTCCTTGTTCATTAGCCCTTGTGACTCGTTGTGTGAACAATTTATCCTTGTTTATTAGTAAATGTGACTCGTTGTTTGAACCATTTGTCCTTGTTCATTAGTCTTCGTGACTCGTTATGTTAAGCAATTGTAATTGTTCATTAGTCCATGTGACTCGTTGTGTGAACCATTTGTCCTTGTTCATTAGTCCTTGTGACTCGTTGTGTTAAACAATTGTACTTGTTCATTAGTCCATGTGACTCGTTGTGTGAACCATTTGTCCTTGTTCATTAGTCCTTGTGACTCGTTCTGTAAACCATTTATCCTTGTTCATTAGTCCTTGTGACTCGTTGTGTTAAACAATTATACTTGTTCATTAGTCCAAGTGCCTCGTGTGAGCCATTTGTCCATGTTCATTAGTCCTTGTGATATGTTGTGTAAACCTTTTGTCCGAGTTCATTAGTCCTTGTGACTCGTTGTGTTAAACAATTGTACTTGTTCACTTGTCCATGTGACTCGTTGAGTGAACCATTTGTCTTCGTTCATTAGTCCTTGTGACTCGTTGTGTAAACCATTTGTCCTTGTTCTTTAGTCCTTGGACTCGTTGTGTTAAAATAATTGTACTTGTTCACTAGTCCATGTGACTCGTTGTGTGAACTATTTGTCCTTGTTCATTAGCCCTTGTGACTCATTCTGTGAACAATTTATCCATGTTTATTAGTAAATGTGACTCGTTGTGTGAACCATTTGTCCTTGCTCAATAGTCTTTGTGACTCGTGTGTTAAACAATTGTAATTGTTCATTAGTCCTTGTGACTCGTTGTGTGAATCGTTTGTCCTTGTTCATTAGTCCTAGTGACTCGTTGTGTTAAACAATTGTACTTGCTCATTAGTCCATTTGACTCGTTGGGTGAACCGTTTGTCCTCGTTCATTAGTCCTTGTGACTCGTTGTGTAAACCATTTGTCCTTGTTCATTAGGTCTTGTCACTTGTTGTGTTAAACAATTATACATCTTCTGTAGTCCAAGTGACTCGTTGTGTGAACTGTTTGTCCTTGTTCATTAGTCCTTGTGACTCGTTGTGTTAAACAATTATACTTGGTCATTAGTCCAAGTGCCTCGTGTGAACCATTTGTCCATGTTCATTAGTCCTTGTGACATGTTGTGTAAACCATTTGTCCTTGTTCATTAGTCCTTAAGACTTGTTGTGTTAAACAATTGTACTTGTTCACTTGTCAATGTGACTTGTTTGGTGAACCATTTGTCCTCGTTCATTAGTCCTTGTGACTCGTTGTGTAAACCATTTGTCCTTGTTCTTTAGTCCTTGTGACTCGTTGTGTTAAAATAATTGTTCTTGTTCACTAGTCCATGTGACTCGTTGTGTGAACTATTTGTCCTTGTTCATTAGCCCTTGTGACTCGTTGTGTGAACAATTTATCCTTGTTTATTAGTAAATGTGACTCGTTGTGTGAACCATTTGTTCTTGTTCATTAGTCTTCGTGACTCGTTATGTTAAGCAATTGTAATTGTTCATTAGTCCATGTGACTCGTTGTGTGAACCATTTGTCCTTGTTCATTAGTCCTTGTGACTCGTTGTGTTAAACAATTGTACTTGTTCATTAGTCTATGTGACTCGTTGTGTGAACCATTTGTCCTTGTTCATTAGTCCTTGTGACTCGTTCTGTAAACCATTTATCCTTGTTCATTAGTCCTTGTGATTCGTTGTGTTAAACAATTATACTTGTTCATTAGTCCAAGTGCCTCGTGTGAACCATTTGTCCATGTTCATTAGTCTTTGTGATATGTTGTGTAAACCATTTGTCCTAATTCATTAGTCCTTGTAACTCGTTGTGTTAAACAATTGTACTTGTTCACTTGTCCATGTGACTCGTTGAGGGAACCATTTGTCTTCGTTCATTAGTCCTTGTGACTCGTTGTGTAAACCATTTGTCCTTGTTCTTTAGCCCATGGACTCGTTGTGTTAAAATAATTGTACTTGTTCACTAGTCCATGTGACTCGTTGTGTGAACTATTTGTCCTTGTTCATTAGCCTTTGTGACTCGTTGTGTGAACAATTTATCCTTGTTTATTAGTAAATGTGACTCGTTGTGTGAACCATTTGTAAGTTCAATAGTCTTTGTGACTCGTTGTGTTAAACAATTGTAACTGTTCATTAGTCCTTGTGACTCGTTGTGTGAACCGTTTGTCCTTGTTCATTAGTCCTTGTGACTCGTTGTGTTAAACAATTGTACTTGCTCATTAGTCCATTTGACTCGTTAGGTGAACCGTTTGTCCTCGTTCATTAGTCCTTGTGACTCGTTGTGTAAACCATTTGTCCTTGTTCATTAGGTCTTATCACTTGTTGTGTTAAACAATTATACTTGTTCTTTAGTCCAAGTGACTCGTTGTGTGAACTGTTTGTCCTTGTTCATTAGTCCTTGTGACTCGTTGTGTTAAACAATTATACTTGTTCATTAGTCCAAGTGCCTCGTGTGAACCATTTATCCATGTTCATTAGTCATTGTGACATGTTGTGTAAACCATTTGTCGTTGTTCATTAGTCCTTGTGACTTGTTGTGTTAAACAATTGTACTTGTTCACTTGTCAATGTGACTTGTTGGGTGAACCATTTGTCCTCGTTCATTAGTCCTTGTGACTCGTTGTGTAAACCATTTGTCCTTGTTTTTTAATCCTTGTGACTCGTTGTGTTAAATTAATTGTACTTGTTCACTAGTCCATGTGACTCGTTGTGTGAACTATTTGTCCTTGTTCATTAGCCCTTGTGACTCGTTGTGTGAACAATTTATCCTTGTTTATTAGTAAATGTGACTCGTTGTGTTAACCATTTGTCCTTGTTCATTAGTATTCGTGACTCGTTATGTTAAGCAATTGTAATTGTTCATTAGTCTATGTGACTCGTTGTGTGAACCATTTGTCCTTGTTCATTAGTCCTTGGGACTCGTTGTGTTAAACAATTGTACTTGTTCATTAGTCCATGTGACTCGTTGTTTGAACCATGTGTCCTTGTTCATTAGTCCTTGTGACTCGTTGTGTAAACCATTTATCCTTGTTCATTAGTCCTTGTGACTCGTTGTGTTAAACAATTATACTTGTTCATTAGTCCAAGTGCCTCGTGTGAACCATTTGTCCATGTTCGTCCGTGTGACATGTTGTGTAAACCATTTGTCCTTGTTCATTAGTCCTTGTGACTCGTTGTGTTAAACAACTGTACTTGTTCACTTTTCCATGTGACTCGTTGAGTGAACCATTTGTCCTCGTTCATTAGTCCTTGTGACTCGTTGTGTTAAAATAATTGTACTTGTTCACTAGTCCTTGTGACTCGTTGTGTGAACTATTGGTCCTTGTTCATTAGCCCTTGTGACTCGTTGTGTGAACAATTTATCCTTGTTTATTAGTAAATGTGACTCGTTGTGTGAACCATTGGTCCTTGTTCAATAGTCTTTGTGACTCGTTGTGTTAAATAATTGTAATTGTTCATTAGTCCTTGTGACTCGTTGTGTGAACCGTTTGTCCTTGTTCATTAGTCCTTGTGACTCGTTGTGTTAAAAAATTGTACTTGCTCATTAGTCCATTTGACTCGTTGGGTGAACCGTTTGTCCTCGTTCATTAGTCCTTGCCACTCGTTGTGTAAACCATTTGTCCTTGGTCATTACGTCTTGTCACTCGTTGTGTTAAACAATTATACTTGTTCTTTAGTCCAAGTGACTCGTTGTGTGAACTATTTGTCCTTGTTCATTAGTCCTTGTGACTCGTTGTGTTAAATAATTATACTTGTTCATTAGTCCAAGTGCCTCGTGTGAACCATTTGTCCATGTTCATTAGTCCTTGTGACATGTTGTGTAAACCATTTGTCCTTGTTCATTAGTCCTTATGACTTGTTGTGTTAAACAATTGTACTTGTTCACTTGTCCATGTGACTCGTTGGGTGAACCATTTGTCCTCGTTCATTAGTCCTTGTGACTCGTTGTGTAAACTATTTGCCCTTGTTCTTTAGTCCTTGTGACTCGTTGTGCTAAAATAAATGTACTTGTTCACTAGTCCATGTGACTCGTTATGTGAACTATTTGTCCTTGTTCATTAGCCCTTGTGACTCGTTGTGTGAAAAATTTATCCTTGTTTATTAGTAAATGTGACTCGTTGTGTGAACCATTTGTCCTTGTTCATTAGTCTTCGTGACTCGTTATGTTAAGCAATTGTAATTGTTCATTAGTCCATGTGACTCGTTGTGTGAACCATTTGTCCTTGTTCATTAGTCCTTGTGACTCGTTGTGTTAAACAATTGTACTTGTTCATTAGTCCAAGTGCCTCGTGTGAACCATTTGTCCATGTTCATTAGTCCTTGTGATATGTTGTGTAAACCATTTGTCCTTGTTCATTAGTCCTTGTGACTCGTTGTGTTAAACAATTGTACTTGTTCACTTGTCCATGTGACTCGTTGGGTTAAACAATTGTACTTGCTCATTAGTCCATTTGACTCGTTGGGTGAACCGCTTGTCCTCGTTCATAAGTCCTTGTGAGTCGTTATGTAAACCATTTGTCCTTGTTCATTAGTCCTTGTCTCTCGTTGTGTTAAATTAATTGTACTTGTAAATTAGTCCATGTGATTCGTTGTGTGAACCATTTGTCCTTGTTCATTAGCTTTTGTGACTCATTGTGTGATCAATTTGTCCTTGTTTATTAGTAAATGTGACTCGTTGTGTGAACTATTTGTCCTTGTTCATTAGCCCTTGTGACTCGTTGTGTGAACAATTTATCCTTGTTTATTAGTAAATGTGACTCGTTGTGTGAACCATTTGTCCTTGTTCATTAGTCTTCGTGACTCGTTATGTTAAGCAATTGTAATTGTTCATTAGTCCATGTGAGTCGTTTTATGAACCATTTGTCCTTGTTCATTAGTCCAAGTGCCTCGTGTGAACCATTTGTCCATGTTCATTAGTCCTTGTGACATGTTGTGTAAACCATTTGTCCTTGTTCATTAGTCCTTATGACTTGTTGTGTTAAACAATTGTACTTGTTCACTAGTCCATGTGACTCGTTGGGTGAACCATTTGTCCTCGTTCATTAGTCCTTGTGACTCGTTGTGTAAACCATTTGTCGTTGTTCTTTAGTCCTTGTGACTGGTTGTGCTAAAATAATTGTACTTGTTCACTAGTCCATGTGACTCGTTGTGTGAACTATTTGTCCTTGTTCATTAGCCCTAGTGACTCGTTGTGTGAACAATTTATCCTTGTTTATTAGTAAATGTGACTCGTTGTGTGAACCATTTGTCCTTGTTCATTAGTCTTCGTGACTCGTTATGTTAAGCAATTGTAATTGTTCATTAGTCCATGTGACTCGTTGTGTGAACCATTTGTCCTTGTTCATTAGTCCTTGTGACTCGTTGTGTTAAACAATTGTACTTGTTCATTAGTCCAAGTGCCTCGTGTGAAC
This sequence comes from Silene latifolia, assembly GCF_048544455.1. Lineage (NCBI taxonomy): Eukaryota > Viridiplantae > Streptophyta > Magnoliopsida > Caryophyllales > Caryophyllaceae > Silene > Silene latifolia. The sequence continues at coordinate 553,408 of NW_027413125.1, forward strand.
CATTTGTACATGTTCATTAGTCCTTGTGATATATTGTGTAAACCATTTGTCCTTGTTCATTAGTCCTTGTGACTCGTTGTGTTAAACAATTGTACTTGTTCACTTGTCCATGTGACTCGTTGGGTTAAACAATTGTACTTGCTCATTAGTCCATTTGACTCGTTGGGTGAACCGTTTGTCCTCGTTCATAAGTCCTTGTGACTCTTTATGTAAACCATTTGTCCTTGTTCATTAGTCCTTGTGTCTCATTGCGTTAAATTAATTGTACTTGTAAATTAGTCCATGTGATTTGTTGTGTGAACCATTTGTCCTTGTTCATTAGCTTTTGTGACTCATTGTGTGATCCATTTGTCCTTGTTTATTAGTAAATGTGACTCGTTGTGTGAACTATTTGTCCTTGTTCATTAGCCCTTATGACTCGTTGTGTGAACAATTTATCCTTGTTTATTAGTAAATGTGACTCGTTGTGTGAACCACTTGTCCTTGTTCATTAGTCTTCGTGACTCGTTATGTTAAGCAATTGTAATTGTTCATTAGTCCATGTGACTCGTTGTGTGAACCATTTGTCCTTGTTCATTAGTCCTTGTGACTCGTTGTGTTAAACAATTGTACTTGTTCATTAGTCCAAGTGCCTCGTGTGAACCATTTGTCCATGTTCATTAGTCCTTGTGATATGTTGTGTTAAAATAATTGTACTTGTTCACTAGTCCTTGTGACTCGTTGTGTGAACTATTGGTCCTTGTTCATTAGCCCTTGTGACTCGTTGTGTGAACAATTTATCCTTGTTTATTAGTAAATGTGACTCGTTGTGTGAACCATTTGTCCTTGTTCAATAGTCTTTGTGACTCGTTGTGTTAAACAATTGTAATTGTTCATTAGTCCTTGTGACTCGTTGTGTGAACCGTTTGTCCTTGTTCATTAGTCCTTGTGACTCGTTGTGTTAAAAAATTGTACTTGCTCATTAGTCCATTTGACTCGTTGGGTGAACCGCTTGTCCTCGTTCATAAGTCCTTGTGAGTCGTTATGTAAACCATTTGTCCTTGTTCATTAGTCCTTGTCTCTCGTTGTGTTAAATTAATTGTACTTGTAAATTAGTCCATGTGATTCGTTGTGTGAACCATTTGTCCTTGTTCATTAGCTTTTGTGACTCATTATGTGATCAATTTGTCCTTGTTTATTAGTAAATGTGACTCGTTGTGTGAACTATTTGTCCTTGTTCATTAGCCCTTGTGACTCGTTGTGTGAACAATTTATCCTTGTTTATTAGTAAATGTGACTCGTTGTGTGAACCATTTGCTCTTGTTCATTAGTCTTCGTGACTCGTTATGTTAAGCAATTGTAATTGTTCATTAGTCCATGTGACTCGTTGTGTGAACCATTTGTCCTTGTTCATTAGACCTTGTGACTCGTTGTGTTAAACAATTGTACTTGTTCATTAGTCTATGTGACTCGTTGTGTGAACCATTTGTCCTTGTTCATTTGTCCTTGTGACTCGTTCTGTAAACCATTTATCCTTGTTCATTAGTCCTTGTGACTCGTTGTGTTAAACAATTATACTTGTTCATTAGTCCAAGTGCCTCGTGTGAACCATTTGTCCATGTTCATTAGTCTTTGTGATATGTTGTGTAAACCATTTGTCCTAGTTCATTAGTCCTTGTAACTCGTTGTGTTAAACAATTGTACTTGTTCACTTGTCCATGTGACTCGTTGAGTGAACCATTTGTCTTCGTTCATTAGTCCTTGTGACTCGTTGTGTAAACCATTTGTCCTTGTTCTTTAGCCCATGGACTCGTTGTGTTAAAATAATTGTACTTGTTCACTAGTCCATGTGACTCGTTGTGTGAACTATTTGTCCTTGTTCATTAGCCTTTGTGACTCGTTGTGTGAACAATTTATCCTTGTTTATTAGTAAATGTGACTCGTTGTGTGAACCATTTGTAAGTTCAATAGTCTTTGTGACTCGTTGTGTTAAACAATTGTAACTGTTCATTAGTCCTTGTGACTCGTTGTGTGAACCGTTTGTCCTTGTTCATTAGTCCTTGTGACTCGTTGTGTTAAACAATTTTACTTGCTCATTAGTCCATTTGACTCGTTAGGTGAACCGTTTGTCCTCGTTCATTAGTCCTTGTGACTCGTTGTGTAAACCATTTGTCCTTGTTCATTAGGTCTTGTCACTTGTTGTGTTAAACAATTATACTTGTTCTTTAGTCCAAGTGACTCGTTGTGTGAACTGTTTGTCCTTGTTCATTAGTCCTTGTGACTCGTTGTGTTAAACAATTATACTTGTTCATTAGTCCAAGTGCCTCGTGTGAACCATTTATCCATGTTCATTAGTCCTTGTGACATGTTGTGTAAACCATTTGTCGTTGTTCATTAGTCCTTGTGACTTGTTGTGTTAAACAATTGTACTTGTTCACTTGTCAATGTGACTTGTTGGGTGAACCATTTGTCCTCGTTCATTAGTCCTTGTGACTCGTTGTGTAAACCATTTGTCCTTGTTTTTTAATCCTTGTGACTCGTTGTGTTAAAATAATTGTACTTGTTCACTAGTCCATGTGACTCGTTGTGTGAACTATTTGTCCTTGTTCATTAGCCCTTGTGACTCGTTGTGTGAACAATTTATCCTTGTTTATTAGTAAATGTGACTCGTTGTGTGAACCATTTGTCCTTGTTCATTAGTATTCGTGACTCGTTATGTTAAGCAATTGTAATTGTTCATTAGTCTATGTGACTCGTTGTGTGAACCATTTGTCCTTGTTCATTAGTCCTTGGGACTCGTTGTGTTAAACAATTGTACTTGTTCATTAGTCCATGTGACTCGTTGTTTGAACCATGTGTCCTTGTTCATTAGTCCTTGTGACTCGTTGTGTAAACCATTTATCCTTGTTCATTAGTCCTTGTGACTCGTTGTGTTAAACAATTATACTTGTTCATTAGTCCAAGTGCCTCGTGTGAACCATTTGTCCATGTTCGTCCGTGTGACATGTTGTGTAAACCATTTGTCCTTGTTCATTAGTTCTTGTGACTCGTTGTGTTAAACAATTGTACTTGTTCACTTTTCCATGTGACTCGTTGAGTGAACCATTTGTCCTCGTTCATTAGTCCTTGTGACTCGTTGTGTTAAAATAATTGTACTTGTTCACTAGTCCTTGTGACTCGTTGTGTGAACTATTGGTCCTTGTTCATTAGCCCTTGTGACTCGTTGTGTGAACAATTTATCCTTGTTTATTAGTAAATGTGACTCGTTGTGTGAACCATTTGTCCTTGTTCAATAGTCTTTGTGACTCGTTGTGTTAAATAATTGTAATTGTTCATTAGTCCTTGTGACTCGTTGTGTTAACCGTTTGTCCTTGTTCATTAGTCCTTGTGACTCGTTGTGTTAAAAAATTGTACTTGCTCATTAGTCCATTTGACTCGTTGGGTGAACCGTTTGTCCTCGTTCATTAGTCCTTGTCACTCGTTGTGTAAACCATTTGTCCTTGGTCATTACGTCTTGTCACTCGTTGTGTTAAACAATTATACTTGTTCTTTAGTCCAAGTGACTCGTTGTGTGAACTATTTGTCCTTGTTCATTAGTCCTTGTGACTCGTTGTGTTAAATAATTATACTTGTTCATTAGTCCAAGTGCCTCGTGTGAACCATTTGTCCATGTTCATTAGTCCTTGTGACATGTTGTGTAAACCATTTGTCCTTGTTCATTAGTCCTTATGACTTGTTGTGTTAAACAATTGTACTTGTTCACTTGTCCATGTGACTCGTTGGGTGAACCATTTGTCCTCGTTCATTAGTCCTTGTGACTCGTTGTGTAAACTATTTGTCCTTGTTCTTTAGTCCTTGTGACTCGTTGTGCTAAAATAAATGTACTTGTTCACTAGTCCATGTGACTCGTTATGTGAACTATTTGTCCTTGTTCATTAGCCCTTGTGACTCGTTGTGTGAACAATTTATCCTTGTTTATTAGTAAATGTGACTCGTTGTGTGAACCATTTGTCCTTGTTCATTAGTCTTCGTGACTCGTTATGTTAAGCAATTGTAATTGTTCATTAGTCCATGTGACTCGTTGTGTGAACCATTTGTCCTTGTTCATTAGTCCTTGTGACTCGTTGTGTTAAACAATTGTACTTGTTCATTAGTCCAAGTGCCTCGTGTGAACCATTTGTCCATGTTCATTAGTCCTTGTGATATGTTGTGTAAACCATTTGTCCTTGTTCATTAGTCCTTGTGACTCGTTGTGTTAAACAATTGTACTTGTTCACTTGTCCATGTGACTCGTTGGGTTAAACAATTGTACTTGCTCATTAGTCCATTTGACTCGTTGGGTGAACCGCTTGTCCTCGTTCATAAGTCCTTGTGAGTCGTTATGTAAACCATTTGTCCTTGTTCATTAGTCCTTGTGTCTCATTGCGTTAAATTAATTGTACTTGTAAATTAGTCCATGTGATTCGTTGTGTGAACCATTTGTCCTTGTTCATTAGCTTTTGTGACTCATTGTGTGATCAATTTGTCCTTGTTTATTAGTAAATGTGACTCGTTGTGTGAACTATTTGTCCTTGTTCATTAGCCCTTGTGACTCGTTGTGTGAACAATTTATCCTTGTTTATTAGTAAATGTGACTCGTTGTGTGAACCATTTGTCCTTGTTCATTAGTCTTCGTGACTCGTTATGTTAAGCAATTGTAATTGTTCATTAGTCCATGTGAGTCGTTTTGTGAACCATTTGTCCTTGTTCATTAGTCCAAGTGCCTCGTGTGAACCATTTGTCCATGTTCATTAGTCCTTGTGACATGTTGTGTAAACCATTTGTCCTTGTTCATTAGTCCTTATGACTTGTTGTGTTAAACAATTGTACTTGTTCACTAGTCCATGTGACTCGTTGGGTGAACCATTTGTCCTCGTTCATTAGTCCTTGTGACTCGTTGTGTAAACCATTTGTCCTTGTTCTTTAGTCCTTGTGACTGGTTGTGCTAAAATAATTGTACTTGTTCACTAGTCCATGTGACTCGTTGTGTGAACTATTTGTCCTTGTTCATTAGCCCTAGTGACTCGTTGTGTGAACAATTTATCCTTGTTTATTAGTAAATGTGACTCGTTGTGTGAACCATTTGTCCTTGTTCATTAGTCTTCGTGACTCGTTATGTTAAGCAATTGTAATTGTTCATTAGTCCATGTGACTCGTTGTGTGAACCATTTGTCCTTGTTCATTAGTCCTTGTGACTCGTTGTGTTAAACAATTGTACTTGTTCATTAGTCCAAGTGCCTCGTGTGAACCATTTGTACATGTTCATTAGTCCTTGTGATATATTGTGTAAACCATTTGTCCTTGTTCATTAGTCCTCGTGACTCGTTGTGTTAAACAATTGTACTTGTTCACTTGTCCATGTGACTCGTTGGGTTAAACAATTGTACTTGCTCATTAGTCCATTTGACTCGTTGGGTGAACCGTTTGTCCTCGTTCATAAGTCCTTGTGACTCGTTATGTAAACCATTTGTCCTTGTTCATTAGTCCTTGTGTCTCATTGCGTTAAATTAATTGTACTTGTAAATTAGTCCATGTGATTTGTTGTGTGAACCATTTGTCCTTGTTCATTAGCTTTTGTGACTCATTGTGTGATCCATTTGTCCTTGTTTATTAGTAAATGTGACTCGTTGTGTGAACTATTTGTCCTTGTTCATTAGCCCTTATGACTCGTTGTGTGAACAATTTATCCTTGTTTATTAGTAAATGTGACTCGTTGTGTGAACCATTTGTCCTTGTTCATTAGTCTTCGTGACTCGTTATGTTAAGCAATTGTAATTGTTCATTAGTCCATGTGACTCGTTGTGTGAACCATTTGTCCTTGTTCATTAGTCCTTGTGACTCGTTGTGTTAAACAATTGTACTTGTTCATTAGTCCAAGTGCCTCGTGTGAACCATTTGTCCATGTTCATTAGTCCTTGTGATATGTTGTGTTAAAATAATTGTACTTGTTCACTAGTCCTTGTGACTCGTTGTGTGAACTATTGGTCCTTGTTCATTAGCCCTTGTGACTCGTTGTGTGAACAATTTATCCTTGTTTATTAGTAAATGTGACTCGTTGTGTGAACCATTTGTCCTTGTTCAATAGTCTTTGTGACTCGTTGTGTTAAACAATTGTAATTGTTCATTAGTCCTTGTGACTAGTTGTGTGAACCGTTTGTCCTTGTTCATTAGTCCTTGTGACTCGTTGTGTTAAAAAATTGTACTTGCTCATTAGTCCATTTGACTCGTTGGGTGAACCGTTTGTCCTCGTTCATTAGTCCTTGTCACTCGTTGTGTAAACCATTTGTCCTTGGTCATTAGGTCTTGTCACTCGTTGTGTTAAACAATTATACTTGTTCTTTAGTCCAAGTAACTCGTTGTGTGAACTATTTGTCCTTGTTCATTAGTCCTTGTGACTCGTTGTGTTAAATAATTATACTTGTTCATTAGTCCAAGTGCCTCGTGTGAACCATTTGTCCATGTTCATTAGTCCTTGTGACATGTTGTGTAAACCATTTGTCCTTGTTCATTAGTCCTTATGACTTGTTGTGTTAAACAATTGTACTTGTTCACTTGTCCATGTGACTCGTTGGGTGAACCATTTGTCCTCGTTCATTAGTCCTTGTGACTCGTTGTGTAAACTATTTGTCCTTGTTCTTTAGTCCTTGTGACTCGTTGTGCTAAAATAATTGTACTTGTTCACTAGTCCATGTGACTCGTTATGTGAACTATTTGTCCTTGTTCATTAGCCCTTGTGACTCGTTGTGTGAACAATTTATCCTTGTTTATTAGTAAATGTGACTCGTTGTGTGAACCATTTGTCCTTGTTCATTAGTCTTCGTGACTCGTTATGTTAAGCAATTGTAATTGTTCATTAGTCCATGTGACTCGTTGTGTGAACCATTTTTCCTTGTTCATTAGTCCTTGTGACTCGTTGTGTTAAACAATTTTACTTGTTCATTAGTCCAAGTGCCTCGTGTGAACCATTTGTCCATGTTCATTAGTCCTTGTGATATGTTGTGTAAACCATTTGTCCTTGTTCATTAGTCCTTGTGACTCGTTGTGTTAAACAATTGTACTTGTTCACTTGTCCATGTGACTCGTTGGGTTAAACAATTGTACTTGCTCATTAGTCCATTTGACTCGTTGGGTGAACCGCTTGTCCTCGTTCATAAGTCCTTGTGAGTCGTTATGTAAACCATTTGTCCTTGTTCATTAGTCCTTGTCTCTCGTTGTGTTAAATTAATTGTACTTGTAAATTAGTCCATGTGATTCGTTGTGTGAACCATTTGTCCTTGTTCATTAGCTTTTGTGACTCATTGTGTGATCAATTTGTCCTTGTTTATTAGTAAATGTGACTCGTTGTGTGAACTATTTGTCCTTGTTCATTAGCCCTTGTGACTCGTTGTGTGAACAATTTATCCTTGTTTATTAGTAAATGTGACTCGTTGTGTGAACCATTTGTCCTTGTTCATTAGTCTTCGTGACTCGTTATGTTAAGCAATTGTAATTGTTCATTAGTCCATGTGAGTCGTTTTGTGAACCATTTGTCCTTGTTCATTAGTCCAAGTGCCTCGTGTGAACCATTTGTCCATGTTCATTAGTCCTTGTGACATGTTGTGTAAACCATTTGTCCTTGTTCATTAGTCCTTATGACTTGTTGTGTTAAACAATTGTACTTGTTCACTAGTCCATGTGACTCGTTGGGTGAACCATTTGTCCTCGTTCATTAGTCCTTGTGACTCGTTGTGTAAACCATTTGTCCTTGTTCTTTAGTCCTTGTGACTGGTTGTGCTAAAATAATTGTACTTGTTCACTAGTCCATGTGACTCGTTGTGTGAACTATTTGTCCTTGTTCATTAGCCCTTGTGACTTGTTTTGTGAACAATTTATCCTTGTTTATTAGTAAATGTGACTCGTTGTGTGAACCATTTGTCCTTGTTCATTAGTCTTCGTGACTCGTTATGTTAAGCAATTGTAATTGTTCATTAGTCCATGTGACTCGTTGTGTGAACCATTTGTCCTTGTTCATTAGTCCTTGTGACTCACTGTGTTAAACAATTGTACTTGTTCATTAGTCTAAGTGCCTCGTGTGAACCATTTGTACATGTTCATTAGTCCTTGTGATATATTGTGTAAACCATTTGTCCTTGTTCATTAGTCCTTGTGACTCGTTGTGTTAAACAATTGTACTTGTTCACTTGTCCATGTGACTCGTTGGGTTAAACAATTGTACTTGCTCATTAGTCCATTTGACTCGTTGGGTGAACCGTTTGTCCTCGTTCATAAGTCCTTGTGACTCGTTATGTAAACCATTTGTCCTTGTTCATTAGTCCTTGTGTCTCATTGCGTTAAATTAATTGTACTTGTAAATTAGTCCATGTGATTCGTTGTGTGAACCATTTGTCCTTGTTCATTAGCTTTTGTGACTCATTGTGTGATCCATTTGTCCTTGTTTATTAGTAAATGTGACTCGTTGTGTGAACTATTTGTCCTTGTTCATTAGCCCTTATGACTCGTTGTGTGAACAATTTATCCTTGTTTATTAGTAAATGTGACTCGTTGTGTGAACCATTTGTCCTTGTTCATTAGTCTTAGTGACTCGTTATGTTAAGCAATTGTAATTGTTCATTAGTCCATGTGACTCGTTGTGTGAACCATTTGTCCTTGTTCATTAGTCCTTGTGACTCGTTGTGTTAAACAATTGTACTTGTTCATTAGTCCAAGTGCCTCGTGTGAACCATTTGTCCATGTTCATTAGTCCTTGTGATATGTTGTGTAAACCATTTGTCCTTGTTCATTAGTCCTTGTGACTCGTTGTGTTAAACAATTGTACTTGTTCACTTGTCCATGTGACTCGTTGGGTTAAACAATTGTACTTGCTCATTAGTCCATTTGACTCGTTGGGTGAACCGTTTGTCCTCGTTCATAAGTCCTTGTGACTCGTTATGTAAACCATTTGTCCTTGTTCATTAGTCCTTGTGTCTCGTTGTGTTAAATTAATTGTACTTGGAAATTAGTCCATGTGATTCGTTGTGTGAACCATTTGTCCTTGTTCATTAGCTTTTGTGACTCATTGTGTGATCCATTTGTCCTTGTTTATTAGTAAATGTGACTCGTTGTGTGAACTATTTGTCCTTGTTCATTAGCCCTTGTGACTCGTTGTGCGAACAATTTATCCTTGTTTATTAGTAAATGTGACTCATTGTGTGAACCATTTGTCCTTGTTCATTAGTCCTTGTGACTCGTTGTGTTAAGCAATTGTAATTGTTCATTAGTCCATGTGACTCGTTGTGTGAACCATTTGTCCTTGTTCATTAGTCCTTGTGACTCGTTGTGTTAAACAATTGTACTTGTTCATTAGTCTAAGTGCCTCGTGTGAACCATTTGTACATGTTCATTAGTCCTTGTGATATATTGTGTAAACCATTTGTCCTTGTTCATAAGTCCTTGTGACTCGTTGTGTTAAACAATTGTACTTGTTCACTTGTCCATGTGACTCGTTGGGTTAAACAATTGTACTTGCTCATTAGTCCATTTGACTCGTTGGGTGAACCGTTTGTCCTCGTTCATAAGTCCTTGTGACTCGTTATGTAAACCATTTGTCCTTGTTCATTAGTCCTTGTGTCTCATTGCGTTAAATTAATTGTACTTGTAAATTAGTCCATGTGATTCGTTGTGTGAACCATTTGTCCTTGTTCATTAGCTTTTTTGACTCATTGTGTGATCCATTTGTCCTTGTTTATTAGTAAATGTGACTCGTTGTGTGAACTATTTGTCCTTGTTCATTAGCCCTTATGACTCGTTGTGTGAACAATTTATCCTTGTTTATTAGTAAATGTGACTCGTTGTGTGAACCATTTGTCCTTGTTCATTAGTCTTCGTGACTCGTTATGTTAAGCAATTGTAATTGTTCATTAGTCCATGTGACTCGTTGTGTGAACCATTTGTCCTTGTTCATTAGTCCTTGTGGCTCGTTGTGTTAAACAATTGTACTTGTTCATTAGTCTAAGTGCCTCGTGTGAACCATTTGTACATGTTCATTAGTCCTTGTGATATATTGTGTAAACCATTTGTCCTTGTTCATTAGTCCTTGTGACTCGTTGTGTTAAACAATTGTACTTGTTCACTTGTCCATGTGACTCGTTGGGTTAAACAATTGTACTTGCTCATTAGTCCATTTGACTCGTTGGGTGAACCGTTTGTCCTCGTTCATAAGTCCTTGTGACTCGTTATGTAAACCATTTGTCCTTGTTCATTAGTCCTTGTGTCTCATTGCGTTAAATTAATTGTACTTGTAAATTAGTCCATGTGATTCGTTGTGTGAACCATTTGTCCTTGTTCATTAGCTTTTGTGACTCATTGTGTGATCCATTTGTCCTTGTTTATTAGTAAATGTGACTCGTTGTGTGAACTATTTGTCCTTGTTCATTAGCCTATATGACTCGTTGTGTGAACAATTTATCCTTGTTTATTAGTAAATGTGACTCGTTGTGTGAACCATTTGTCCTTGTTCATTAGTCTTCGTGACTCGTTATGTTAAGCAATTGTAATTGTTCATTAGTCCATGTGACTCGTTGTGTGAACCATTTGTCCTTGTTCATTAGTCCTTGTGACTCGTTGTGTTAAACAATTGAACTTGTTCATTAGTCCAAGTGCCTCGTGTGAACCATTTGTCCATGTTCATTAGTCCTTGTGATATGTTGTGTAAACCATTTGTCCTTGTTCATTAGTCCTTGTGACTCGTTGTGTTAAACAATTGTACTTGTTCACTTGTCCATGTGACTCGTTGGGTTAAACAATTGTACTTGCTCATTAGTCCATTTGACTCGTTGGGTGAACCGTTTGTCCTCGTTCATAAGTCCTTGTGACTCGTTATGTAAACCATTTGTCCTTGTTCATTAGTCCTTGTGTCTCGTTGTGTTAAATTAATTGTACTTGGAAATTAGTCCATGTGATTCGTTGTGTGAACCATTTGTCCTTGTTCATTAGCTTTTGTGACTCATTGTGTGATCCATTTGTCCTTGTTTATTAGTAAATGTGACTCGTTGTGTGAACTATTTGTCCTTGTTCATTAGCCCTTGTGACTCGTTGTGCGAACAATTTATCCTTGTTTATTAGTAAATGTGACTCATTGTGTGAACCATTTGTCCTTGTTCATTAGTCCTTGTGACTCGTTGTGTTAAACAATTGTAATTGTTCATTAGTCCATGTGACTCGTTGTGTGAACCATTTGTCCTTGTTCATTAGTCCTTGTGACTCGTTGTGTTAAACAATTGTACTTGTTCATTAGTCTAAGTGCCTCGTGTGAACCATTTGTACATGTTCATTAGTCCTTGTGATATATTGTGTAAACCATTTGTCCTTGTTCATTAGTCCTTGTGACTCGTTGTGTTAAACAATTGTACTTGTTCACTTGTCCATGTGACTCGTTGGGTTAAACAATTGTACTTGCTCATTAGTCCATTTGACTCGTTGGGTGAACCGTTTGTCCTCGTTCATAAGTCCTTGTGACTCGTTATGTAAACCATTTGTCCTTGTTCATTAGTCCTTGTGTCTCATTGCGTTAAATTAATTGTACTTGTAAATTAGTCCATGTGATTCGTTGTGTGAACCATTTGTCCTTGTTCATTAGCTTTTTTGACTCATTGTGTGATCCATTTGTCCTTGTTTATTAGTAAATGTGACTCGTTGTGTGAACTATTTGTCCTTGTTCATTAGCCCTTATGACTCGTTGTGTGAACAATTTATCCTTGTTTATTAGTAAATGTGACTCGTTGTGTGAACCATTTGTCCTTGTTCATTAGTCTTCGTGACTCGTTATGTTAAGCAATTGTAATTGTTCATTAGTCCATGTGACTCGTTGTGTGAACCATTTGTCCTTGTTCATTAGTCCTTGTGACTCGTTGTGTTAAACAATTGTACTTGTTCATTAGTCTAAGTGCCTCGTGTGTGACCATTTGTACATGTTCATTAGTCCTTGTGATATATTGTGTAAACCATTTGTCCTTGTTCATTAGTCCTTGTGACTCGTTGTGTTAAACAATTGTACTTGTTCACTTGTCCATGTGACTCGTTGGGTTAAACAATTGTACTTGCTCATTAGTCCATTTGACTCGTTGGGTGAACCGTTTGTCCTCGTTCATAAGTCCTTGTGACTCGTTATGTAAACCATTTGTCCTTGTTCATTAGTCCTTGTGTCTCATTGCGTTAAATTAATTGTATTTGTAAATTAGTCCATGTGATTCGTTGTGTGAACCATTTGTCCTTGTTCATTAGCTTTTGTGACTCATTGTGTGATCCATTTGTCCTTGTTTATTAGTAAATGTGACTCGTTGTGTGAACTATTTGTCCTTGTTCATTAGCCCTTATGACTCGTTGTGTGAACAATTTATCCTTGTTTATTAGTAAATGTGACTCGTTGTGTGAACCATTTGTCCTTGTTCATTAGTCTTCGTGACTCGTTATGTTAAGCAATTGAAATTGTTCATTAGTCCATGTGACTCGTTGTGTGAACCATTTGTCCTTGTTCATTAGTCCTTGTGACTCGTTGTGTTAAACAATTGTACTTGTTCATTAGTCCAAGTGCCTCGTGTGAACCATTTGTCCATGTTCATTAGTCCTTGTGATATGTTGTGTAAACCATTTGTCCTTGTTCATTAGTCCTTGTGTTAAACAATTGTACTTATTCACTTGTCTATGTGACTCGTTGGGTTAAACAATTGTACTTGCTCATTAGTCCATTTGACTCGTTGGGTGAACCGTTTGTCCTCGTTCATAAGTCCTTGTGACTCGTTATGTAAACCATTTGTCCTTGTTCATTTGTCCTTGTGTCTCGTTGTGTTAAATTAATTGTACTTGGAAATTAGTCCATGTGATTCGTTGTGTGAACCATTTGTCCTTGTTCATTAGCTTTTGTGACTCATTGTGTGATCCATTTGTCCTTGTTTATTAGTAAATGTGACTCGTTGTGTGAACTATTTGTCCTTGTTCATTAGCCCTTGTGACTCGTTGTGCGAACAATTTATCCTTGTTTATTAGTAAATGTGACTCATTGTGTGAACCATTTGTCCTTGTTCATTAGTCCTTGTGACTCGTTGTGTTAAGCAATTGTAATTGTTCATTAGTCCATGTGACTCGTTGTGTGAACCATTTGTCCTTGTTCATTAGTCCTTGTGACTCGTTGTGTTAAACAATTGTACTTGTTCATTAGTCTAAGTGCCTCGTGTGAACCATTTGTACATGTTCATTAGTCCTTGTGATATATTGTGTAAACCATTTGTCCTTGTTCATTAGTCCTTGTGACTCGTTGTGTTAAACAATTGTACTTGTTCACTTGTCCATGTGACTCGTTGGGTTAAACAATTGTACTTGCTCATTAGTCCATTTGACTCGTTGGGTGAACCGTTTGTCCTCGTTCATAAGTCCTTGTGACTCGTTATGTAAACCATTTGTCCTTGTTCATTAGTCCTTGTGTCTCATTGCGTTAAATTAATTGTACTTGTAAATTAGTCCATGTGATTCGTTGTGTGAACCATTTGTCCTTGTTCATTAGCTTTTTTGACTCATTGTGTGATCCATTTGTCCTTGTTTATTAGTAAATGTGACTCCTTGTGTGAACTATTTGTCCTTGTTCATTAGCCCTTATGACTCGTTGTGTGAACAATTTATCCTTGTTTATTAGTAAATGTGACTCGTTGTGTGAACCATTTGTCCTTGTTCATTAGTCTTCGTGACTCGTTATGTTAAGCAATTGTAATTGTTCATTAGTCCATGTGACTCATTGTGTGAACCATTTGTCCTTGTTCATTAGTCCTTGTGACTCGTTGTGTTAAACAATTGTACTTGTTCATTAGTCTAAGTGCCTCGTGTGAACCATTTGTACATGTTCATTAGTCCTTGTGATATATTGAGTAAACCATTTGTCCTTGTTCATTAGTCCTTGTGACTCGTTGTGTTAAACAATTGTACTTGTTCACTTGTCCATGTGACTCGTTGGGTTAAACAATTGTACTTGCTCATTAGTCCATTTGACTCGTTGGGTGAACCGTTTGTCCTCGTTCATAAGTCCTTGTGACTCGTTATGTAAACCATTTGTCCTTGTTCATTAGTCCTTGTGTCTCATTGCGTTAAATTAATTGTACTTGTAAATTAGTCCATGTGATTCGTTGTGTGAACCATTTGTCCTTGTTCATTAGCTTTTGTGACTCATTGTGTGATCCATTTGTCCTTGTTTATTAGTAAATGTAACTCGTTGTGTGAACTATTTGTCCTTGTTCATTAGCCCTTGTGACTCGTTGTGTGAACAATTTATCCTTGTTTATTAGTAAATGTGACTCGTTGTGTGAACCATTTGTCCTTGTTCATTAGTCTTCGTGACTCGTTATGTTAAGCAATTGTAATTGTTCATTAGTCCATGTGACTCGTTGTGTGAACCATTTGTCCTTGTTCATTAGTCCTTGTGACTCGTTGTGTTAAACAATTGTACTTGTTCATTAGTCCAAGTGCCTCGTGTGAACCATTTGTACATGTTCATTAGTCCTTGTGATATATTGTGTAAACCATTTGTCCTTGTTCATTAGTCCTTGTGACTCGTTGTGTTAAACAATTGTACTTGTTCACTTGTCCATGTGACTCGTTGGGTTAAACAATTGTACTTGCTCATTAGTCCATTTGACTCGTTGGGTGAACCGTTTGTCCTCGTTCATAAGTCCTTGTGACTCGTTATGTAAACCATTTGTCCTTGTTCATTAGTCCTTGTGTCTCATTGAGTTAAATTAATTGTACTTGTAAATTAGTCCATGTGATTCGTTGTGTGAACCATTTGTCCTTGTTCATTAGCTTTTGTGACTCATTGTGTGATCCATTTGTCCTTGTTTATTAGTAAATGTGACTCGTTGTGTGAACTATTTGTCCTTGTTCATTAGCCCTTGTGACTCGTTGTGTGAACAATTTATCCTTGTTTATTAGTAAATGTGACTCGTTGTGTGAACCATTTGTCCTTGTTCATTAGTCTTCGTGACTCGTTATGTTAAGTAATTGTAATTGTTCATTAGTCCATGTGACTCGTTGTGTGAACCATTTGTCCTTGTTCATTAGTCCTTGTGACTCGTTGTGTTAAACAATTGTACTTGTTCATTAGTCCAAGTGCCTCGTGTGAACCATTTGTCCATGTTCATTAGTCCTTGTGATATGTTGTGTAAACCATTTGTCCTTGTTCATTAGTCCTTGTGACTCGTTGTGTTAAACAATTGTACTTGTTCACTTGTCCATGTGACTCGTTGGGTTAAACAATTGTACTTGCTCATTAGTCCATTTGACTCGTTGGGTGAACCGTTTGTCCTCGTTCATAAGTCCTTGTGACTCGTTATGTAAACCATTTGTCCTTGTTCATTAGTCCTTGTGTCTCGTTGTGTTAAATTAATTGTACTTGGAAATTAGTCCATGTGATTCGTTGTGTGAACCATTTGTCCTTGTTCATTAGCTTTTGTGACTCATTGTGTGATCAATTTGTCCTTGTTTATTAGTAAATGTGACTCGTTGTGTGAACTATTTGTCCTTGTTCATTAGCCCTTGTGACTCGTTGTGCGAACAATTTATCCTTGTTTATTAGTAAATGTGACTCATTGTGTGAACCATTTGTCCTTGTTTATTAGTCTTCGTGACTCGTTATGTTAAGCAATTGTAATTGTTCATTAGTCCATGTGAGTCATTTTGTGAACCATTTGTCCTTGTTCATTAGTCCAAGTGCCTCGTGTGAACCATTTGTCCATGTTCATTAGTCCTTGTGACATGTTGTGTAAACCATTTGTCCTTGTTCATTAGTCCTTATGATTTGTTGTCTTAAACAATTGTACTTGTTCACTAGTCCATGTGACTCGTTGGGTGAACCATTTTTCCTCGTTCATTAGTCCTTGTGACTCGTTGTGTAAACCATTTGTCCTTGTTCTTTAGTCCTTGTGACTGGTTGTGCTAAAATAATTGTACTTGTTCACTAGTCCATGTGACTCGTTGTGTGAACTATTTGTCCTTGTTCATTAGCCCTTGTGACTCGTTGTGTGAACAATTTATCCTTGTTTATTAGTAAATGTGACTCGTTGTGTGAACCATTTGTCCTTGTTCATTAGTCTTCGTGACTCGTTATGTTAAGCAATTGTAATTGTTCATTAGTCCATGTGACTCGTTGTGTGAACCATTTGTCCTTGTTCATTAGTCCTTGTGACTCGTTGTGTTAAACAATTGTACTTGTTCATTAGTCCAAGTGCCTCGTGTGAACCATTTGTACATGTTCATTAGTGGAATAAAACTCTAAGAACTCGAAATTGGACAGAATTTGAGTGCTAAAACGATTGCCAAATGCTAAGGATTGAGTATGGGGATATGACCTAAACCAAGCACAAAGCCAAGGTTTAAGACTAAGAGTTGGTTCAAGCACAAAGCAATGAACTTACTCAGCCCCTAGCACTAAGCAAAGGAGGTTCTTCTAGCACTAAGCAAAGAATTATAAGAGAGAAAACTAGGTTTTCACTTGTATTAATGTTCATTCAAATCTGAAGTTCTCAAGTGTTTAGCTTGGTTTATATAGACCAAGGCTTACAATCTTGACCCTTGATTACTAGTTACATCTAAGGGCCACAAAAATAGCAGCTAAAGACCAAGAAAAACGGCAGCCAAGGACTATGACAAATCTGAAATGAAAAGGACATAAAGCAAAGAAAGTAAACTAATAGTCCAAACTTCCTTGTTTGTAGCTCAACTTCTTATTTATGATTATATGGACTGAAATGGGGCTTGAGGAAACCGTGTAAGAGTCCTTGTTGCAGCCATAAAGTCCCTTGAGCTTTGTTGGTTCAAAAGAGGAAGGTTGATAGTGACATAATGCACAAAAAACTAAGCTTGTTCCAGCCATGGTCCTGATTGCGCGCGGTTCAAAAAGCTTGGCAAACTCTATGATAGGAACGGCTTTGGGATATAAGTTCCTACACAAAAACGTCCCAAACTCACCAAAGATTAATCCCATGCTGGAAAATGGCACGACTTCTTAGACGGAATTCATGTTAGACCTCAATCTAGTGCAAGGTCCAAAACCGGGTGAAATGTGGCCTTTCTCGGTTTGATTTGTTTCAATCTCCCCTTCTTGAAAAGGATTTGCCCTCAAATCCTCGAGCTTATCCTCCTCAATCTCTTCATAATAAGGACTTAAATCCCCAACATTGAAAGTTCCATGGACTCCATATTCTCCGGGAAGGTTTATCTTGTATGCATTGGACCCAAACTTCTCAAGTACTTCGAATGGACCATCAGCTCTAGGCATGAGCTTATTCTTCCTTTTTTCTGGAAATCTTTCTTTCCTCAAGTGTATCCAAACAAGATCTCCGGGTTCAAAGCTTTTGGTTCCCTTAACACCCTTGGATTTGGCCTTGTGAGCCTCATTAGCCTTCTCAATTTGCTTCTTGACTTGTTCATGGACATGGAGCATTTGTTCAACCCTTTTCTTAGCATCATAATCAATGGTATTTCTTTTGATGGGTGCCAAATCAGTAGGCATCATAGGATTCACGCCATATACCACCTCAAATGGAGACTTGCCCGTGGTTGTGGAAGGGGCTCGGTTGAAGGCAAACTCGGCTTGAGCTAGTTTGAGGTCCCAATCTTTCAATGACCTTGCAACCGTGCACCTAAGGATCCTCCCCAAGGTCTTGTTGGTGACTTCCGTTTGCCCATCAGTTTGGGGGTGATGGGAGGTGCTAAACAAGAGCCTTGTTTTGAGTAGCTTCCATAAGGTTCTCCAAAAATGACTCATGAACTTGGAATCCCTATCCGAGACAATGGACTTAGGAATACCATGTAGCTTGACCACTTCTTTGAAATAGAGCTCGGCCACACTAGTTGCATCTTCGGTTTTCTTGCAAGCAATGAAATGAGCCATTTTGCTGAATCTATCCACAACCACCATGATTGAATCCTTCCCTCTTTGAGTTCTTGGTAAAGCAACAATGAAATCCATGCTTATGTCTTCCCATGGCTGATTTGGAACCGGCAAAGGAGTGTAGGGGCCTGTTTGGAAATAGGATTTTGATTGTTGACAAGGAGCACACCTCTTGATCACATCTTGGACATCCCCAAGCATCTTAGGCCAATAGAATTGCTCTTGGAGTATGTCATAGGTCTTTTGAATGCCAAAGTGCCCGGCAAGACCATTGGAGTGAACTTCCCTTATCAATAAGTTTCTATAAGGTCCCCTAGGCACACACAACTTGTTTCCAAAGAATAAGAACCCATTTTGAACCAAGTATTTGCTCTTGAGCTTGATTTGGCCAGATTGAAGGAGCTCCCATTCTCCTTTAAAATCCGGATCTTCCACATATAATTCTTTCATGTACTCAAACCCAAGGACCCTTTGCTCCATGAAACTCAACATAATGAATCTCCTAGACAATGCATCAGCCACTATGTTATCTTTCCCCTCTATGTACTTGCTTGAGAAGTTGAAGGATTGTAAGAACTCCACCCATTTAGCATGCCTATGATTGAGCTTGTGTTGACCATTAATGTATTTGAGAGCCTCATGATCAGAATGTAGGACGAATGGTCGTGGTTTCAAGTAGTGACTCCAATGGGTTAAGGCTCGAACAATAGCATAGAACTCCTTATCATAAGTTGAGTAATTGAGCTTGGCACCACTCAATTTCTCACTAAAGTAAGCAATTGGCTTGTGCTCTTGAACAAGGACAGCCCCAATGCCAATGCCACTAGCATCACACTCAACTTCAAACAACTTATTGAAATTTGGCAAAGTAAGAATAGGAGACTCACAAAGCTTCTCTTTGATAATATTGAAGGATGATTCAGCCTTATCTCCCCATTTGAACTCCCCTTTCTTCATACATTCGGTTATAGGAGCCATAAGTGTGCTAAAATCTTTGATGAACCTCCTATAGAATGATGCCAACCCATGAAAACTCCTTACATCCGTGATATTCTTAGGTATAGGCCATGATTTGATTGCCTTAACCTTCTCTTGATCAACCAATATGCCACGGTCAGAAATGATAAAGCCCAAGAATTGGACTTCATTTTGCATAAAAGAACACTTCTCTAGCTTGCCATACAACTTGTGTTCCCTAAGAGTTTCAAACAACACTTGCAAATGCTTGAGGTGCTCTTCCTTGGAAGGACTATAAACCAAGATATCATCAAAGTAAACAACCACAAATCTGCCCAAATAAGGTCTAAGTACCTCGGTCATGAGCCTCATGAAGGTACTTGGTGCATTAGAAAGACCAAATGGCATGACAAGCCATTCATACAACCCATGCTTTGTTTTGAATGCGGTTTTCCACTCATCTCCTTCTTTGATTCTTACTTGGTGATAGCCTTGCCTTAAATCAATCTTTGAAAACAATTGAGCTCCACTAAGCTCATCCAAGATGTCATCAAGCCTAGGTATGGGAAACCTATACTTGATGGTAATGTTGTTGATAGCTCTACTATCCGTACACATCCTCCAAGACCCATCTTTCTTTGGCACTAAGAGGGCCGGGACAGCACACGGACTAAGGGACTCTCTCACAAAGCCCTTGCTCACAAGTTCTCCAATTTGTTGTTGTAACTCTTGAGTAGCTTTAGGATCACTTCTATAGGCAGCCTTGTTTGGTAATGTAGCCCCCGGAATGAAATCAATTTGATGCTCAATGCCCCTAAGAGGAGGCAAGCCACTTGGGAGCTCATTTGGGAACACATCTTTATAGGATTGGAGGAGCTCTTGGACCTCCTTAGGAAGTGAAACATTCTGCCCAAAAACCACATCTTTTGCAATAAGAGCATAGACATCTTCATCACCCTTTAACTCTTGGAGCATCTCGGCCTCATTGATCAATAATACCTCTTTTGAAGGCTCAAGCATGGATGGTGGTGTAGTATGCTTAAGGACGGGTGGAAGTGGTGTTAGAATGACCTTTCTTGAGCCAAACTTGAAGGTGTAAGTGTTGTCTCTCCCATGGTGTACCGAATCCCTATCAAACTCCCAAGGTCTCCCAAGAAGAAGATGACAAGCATCCATAGGTAGAACATCACAAAGGGCCTCATCCGAATAGTTCTTGCCAATGGAGAAGGTTACAAGGCATTGCTTATCCACTCTAACTTCTGCCCCCTTGTTAAGCCACCTTAATTTATAAGGACTAGGGTGGTCTTGTGTGGGTAAAGATAGCTTTTCAATGAGAGTACTAGAGGCTACATTGGTACAACTCCCTCCATCAATGATAAGATTGCAAACTCTTCCCTTAATGGTGCACCTAGACCTAAAGATTTGTTGTCTTTGATCCATTTCCAAGGGTTGGGGTTGGGTATGCATCACTCTCCAAGTAACCAAGCTAAGACCCGCATCCGGAATAACCACATCATCCTCTTCATGGTCCGTTCCCTCCATTTCCTCATCACACACAAGAATCTCATCATCTCCCCAATGAACCACTTCAAAGCTACTAAGGGCTCTCTTGGTTGGGCATTCTTTGGCAAAGTGACCATAACCTTGGCATTGGTAACATTTTTTGAGAGGCATGGTCTTTTTTTGTGAGGTTTGGCTGCTTTTCCTTTGTCAAGTATGGTGGTTTTGTTTTGAGAGGGTGGTTCATTAATTTTGAAACTGGTTGGGGGTCTAAAAGTGGCGGTTTTGGTGGTTGGTTTGGTGGTTGTAGCCTTCCCTTTACCCATTTTCTCAACCCTTAAAGCCAAATTAACGGCTTCATCAAAGGACCATACTTGTTGCATTCTAACCCTATGAGCAATCTTAGTATCTAACCCTTCAACAAATCTAGCAATTTTCTGTTCGGGCTTCTCATTGAGTTCACATTGCAAAGTAAGTTGTTCAAAGTCTCTAAGATATGACTCAAGTGGTTGTTGGTCTTGTTTAAGTTGTGTGAGCTTAATGAAAATGTCTTGAGTGTACTCTTTAGGTATAAACTTCTCATTAAGCTTCTTTTTCAGTTTTAACCAAGACTTAATAGGTTCCTTACCATCCCTTCTTCTCTGATTTTTAAGTTCTCATACCAAAGGGAAGCATAGCCTTTGAGTTTCAAGATTGCAACTTTAAAAGCTTTGCCATCAGAATAACCTTTAAACTCAAAGACTCTTTCAATGGTCCTAAACCAATCTAACAAATCCTCGGGGTTTAAACTACCATGAAAATCAGGAATTTCTACCTTTAAGTCTTTGTTGGGCTCTCCATGAAAGGCCTCGGCCATGGACTCCTCCGAATCAGAAAGCTCTTCCTCCTCACGGCCACCATGAGCTCGTCCTCTACCCATGAAGCCACGGCCTCTACCCCTGCCTCTAGGTGGTTGTCCTCCTCTTGGTGGTGGTGTTGGAATATTAGCCATGATAACATTGAGAGATTCTAGCAACAAATCACATTTTTCAGAAAGTTGAGTAACTTGTGTTTCAATTCCAGCAATCCTTTCTTCACTCATGGTTGTTTTTTGTGTTTTTAATGTGGTTAGGGTATAATGAACTCACAAAGAAAGGATTTTGTTGTTAACCAAAGCTCTGATACCAATTTGGAATAAAACTCTAAGAACTCGAAATTGGACAGAATTTGAGTGCTAAAACGATTGCCAAATGCTAAGGATTGAGTATGGGGATATGACCTAAACCAAGCACAAAGCCAAGGTTTAAGACTAAGAGTTGGTTCAAGCACAAAGCAATGAACTTACTCAGCCCCTAGCACTAAGCAAAGGAGGTTCTTCTAGCACTAAGCAAAGAATTATAAGAGAGAAAACTAGGTTTTCACTTGTATTAATGTTCATTCAAATCTGAAGTTCTCAAGTGTTTAGCTTGGTTTATATAGACCAAGGCTTACAATCTTGACCCTTGATTACTAGTTACATCTAAGGGCCACAAAAATAGCAGCTAAAGACCAAGAAAAACGGCAGCCAAGGACTATGACAAATCTGAAATGAAAAGGACATAAAGCAAAGAAAGTAAACTAATAGTCCAAACTTCCTTGTTTGTAGCTCAACTTCTTATTTATGATTATATGGACTGAAATGGGGCTTGAGGAAACCGTGTAAGAGTCCTTGTTGCAGCCATAAAGTCCCTTGAGCTTTGTTGGTTCAAAAGAGGAAGGTTGATAGCGACATAATGCACAAAAAACTAAGCTTGTTCCAGCCATGGTCCTGATTGCGCGCGGTTCAAAAAGCTTGGCAAACTCTATGATAGGAACGGCTTTGGGATATAAGTTCCTACACAAAAACGTCCCAAACTCACCAAAGATTAATCCCATGCTGGAAAATGGCACGACTTCTTAGACGGAATTCATGTTAGACCTCAATCTAGTGCAAGGTCCAAAACCGGGTGAAATGTGGCCTTTCTCGGTTTGATTTGTTTCAATTAGTCCTTGTGATATATTGTGTAAACCATTTGTCCTTGTTCATTAGTCCTTGTGACTCGTTGTGTTAAACAATTGTACTTGTTCATTAGTCCATGTGACTCGTTGTGTTAAACAATTGTCCTTGTTCATTAGTCCATGTGACTCGTTGTGTGAACCATTTGTCCTTGTTCATTAGTCCTTGTGACTCGTTATGTAAACCATTTGTCCTTGTTCATTAGTCCTTGTGTCTCATTGCGTTAAATTAATTGTACTTGTAAATTAGTCCATGTGATTCGTTGTGTGAACCATTTGTCCTTGTTCATTAGCTTTTGTGACTCATTGTGTGATCCATTTGTCCTTGTTTATTGGTAAATGTGACTCGTTGTGTGAACTATTTGTCCTTGTTCATTAGCCCTTGTGACTCGTTGTGTGAACAATTTATCCTTGTTTATTAGTAAATGTGACTCGTTGTGTGAACCATTTGTCCTTGTTCATTAGTCTTCGTGACTCGTTATGTTAAACAATTGTAATTGTTCATTAGTCCATGTAACTCGTTGTGTGAACCATTTGTCCTTGTTCATTAGTCCTTGTGACTCGTTGTGTTAAACAATTGTACTTGTTCATTAGTCCATGTGACCCATTGTGTGAACCATTTGTCCTTGTTCATTAGTCCTTGTGATATATTGTGTAAACCATTTGTCCTTGTTCATTAGTCCTTGTGACTCGTTGTGTTAAACAATTGTCCTTGTTCATTAGTCCATGTGACTCGTTGTGTTAAACAATTGTCCTTGCTCATTAGTCCATGTGACTCGTTTTGTGAACCATTTGTCCTTGTTCATTAGTCCTTGTGACTCGTTATGTAAACCATTTGTCCTTGTTCATTAGTCCTTGTGTCTCATTGTGTTAAATTAATTGTACTTGTTCATTAGTCCATGTGATTCGTTGTGTGAACCATTTGTCCTTGTTCATTAGTCCTTTTGACTCATTGTGTGAACCATTTGTCCTTGTTTATTAGTAAATGTGACTCGTTGTGTGAACTATTTGTCCTTGTTCATTAGCCCTTGTGACTCGTTGTGTGAACAATTTATCCTTGTTTATTAGTAAATGTGACTCGTTGTGTGAACCATTTGTCCTTGTTCATTAGTCTTCGTGACTCGTTATGTTAAGCAATTGTAATTGTTCATTAGTCCATGTGACTCGTTGTGTGAACCATTTGTCCTTGTTCATTAGTCCTTGTGACTCGTTGTGTTAAACAATTGTCCTTGTTCATTAGTCCTTGTGACTCGTTGTGTTAAACAATTGTCCTTGTTCATTAGTCCTTGTGACATGTTGTGTAAACCATTTGTCCTTGTTCATTAGTCCTTGTGACTCGTTGTGTTAAACAATTTTACTTGTTCATTAGTCCATGTGACTCGTTGTGTTAAACAATTGTACTTGTTCATTAGTCCATGTGACTCGTTGTGTGAACCATTTGTCCTTGTTCATTAGTCCTTGTGACTCGTTATGTAAACCATTTGTCCTTGTTCATTAGTCCTTGTGTCTCGTTGTGTTAAATTAATTGTACCATTTGTCCTTGTAAATTAGTCCATGTGATTCGTTGTGTGAACCATTTGTCCTTGTTCATTAGCTTTTGTGACTCATTGTGTGATCAATTTGTCCTTGTTTATTAGTAAATGTGACTCGTTGTGTGAACTATTTGTCCTTGTTCATTAGCCCTTGTGACTCGTTGTGTGGACAATTTATCCTTGTTTATTAGTAAATGTGACTCGTTGTGTGAACCATTTGTCCTTGTTCATTAGTCTTCGTGACTCGTTATGTTAAGCAATTGTAATTGTTCATTAGTCCATGTGAGTCATTTTGTGAACCATTTGTCCTTGTTCATTTGTCCAAGTGCCTCGTGTGAACCATTTGTCCATGTTCATTAGTCCTTGTGACATGTTGTGTAAACCATTTGTCCTTGTTCATTAGTCCTTATGATTTGTTGTGTTAAACAATTGTACTTGTTCACTAGTCCGTGTGACTCGTTGGGTGAACCATTTGTCCTCGTTCATTAGTCCTTGTGACTCGTTGTGTAAACCATTTGTCCTTGTTCTTTAGTCCTTGTGACTGGTTGTGCTAAAATTTGTCCTTGTTCATTAGTCCATGTGACTCGTTGTGTGAACTATTTGTCCTTGTTCATTAGCCCTTGTGACTCGTTGTGTGAACAATTTATCCTTGTTTATTAGTAAATGTGACTCGTTGTGTGAACCATTTGTCCTTGTTCATTAGTCTTCGTGACTCGTTATGTTAAACAATTGTAATTGTTCATTAGTCCATGTGACTCGTTGTGTGAACCATTTGTCCTTGTTCATTAGTCCTTGTGACTCGTTGTGTTAAACAATTGTACTTGTTCATTAGTCCAAGTGCCTCGTTGTGTGAACCATTTGTACTTGTTCATTAGTCCTTGTGATATATTGTGTAAACCATTTGTCCTTGTTCATTAGTCCTTGTGACTCGTTGTGTTAAACAATTGTACTTGTTCATTAGTCCATGTGACTCGTTGGTTAAACAATTGTCCTTGTTCATTAGTCCATTTGACTCGTTGGGTGAACCATTTGTCCTTGTTCATTAGTCCTTGTGACTCGTTGTGTAAACCATTTGTCCTTGTTCATTAGTCCTTGTGTCTCATTGAGTTAAATTAATTGTACTTGTTCATTAGTCCATGTGATTCGTTGTGTGAACCATTTGTCCTTGTTCATTAGTTCTTGTGACTCATTGTGTGATCCATTTGTCCTTGTTTATTAGTAAATGTGACTCGTTGTGTGAACTATTTGTCCTTGTTCATTAGTCCTTGTGACTCGTTGTGTTAAACAATTTATCCTTGTTTATTAGTAAATGTGACTCATTGTGTGAACCATTTGTCCTTGTTCATTAGTCTTCGTGACTCGTTATGTTAAACAATTGTAATTGTTCATTAGTCCATGTGACTCGTTTTGTGAACCATTTGTCCTTGTTCATTAGTCCAAGTGACTCGTTGTGTGAACCATTTGTCCTTGTTCATTAGTCCTTGTGACATGTTGTGTAAACCATTTGTCCTTGTTCATTAGTCCTTATGATTTGTTGTCTTAAACAATTGTACTTGTTCATTAGTCCATGTGACTCGTTGTGTGAACCATTTGTCCTTGTTCATTAGTCCTTGTGACTCGTTGTGTAAACCATTTGTCCTTGTTCTTTAGTCCTTGTGACTGGTTGTGTAAAATAATTGTACTTGTTCATTAGTCCATGTGACTCGTTGTGTGAACTATTTGTCCTTGTTCATTAGTCCTTGTGACTCGTTGTGTGAACAATTTATCCTTGTTTATTAGTAAATGTGACTCGTTGTGTGAACCATTTGTCCTTGTTCATTAGTCTTAGTGACTCGTTATGTTAAGCAATTGTAATTGTTCATTAGTCCATGTGACTCGTTGTGTGAACCATTTGTCCTTGTTCATTAGTCCTTGTGACTCGTTGTGTTAAACAATTGTACTTGTTCATTAGTCCTTGTGACTCGTTGTGTGAACCATTTGTACTTGTTCATTAGTCCTTGTGATATATTGTGTAAACCATTTGTCCTTGTTCATTAGTCCATGTGACTCGTTGTGTAAAACAATTGTACTTGTTCACTTGTCCATGTGACTCGTTGGGTTAAACAATTGTACTTGTTCATTAGTCCATGTGACTCGTTGGGTGAACCATTTGTCCTTGTTCATTAGTCCTTGTGACTCGTTATGTAAACCATTTGTCCTTGTTCATTAGTCCTTGTGTCTCATTGCGTTAAATTAATTGTACTTGTTCATTAGTCCATGTGATTCGTTGTGTGAACCATTTGTCCTTGTTCATTAGCTTTTGTGACTCATTGTGTGATCCATTTGTCCTTGTTTATTAGTAAATGTGACTCGTTGTGTGAACTATTTGTCCTTGTTCATTAGCCCTTGTGACTCGTTGTGTGAACAATTTATCCTTGTTTATTAGTAAATGTGACTCGTTGTGTGAACCATTTGTCCTTGTTCATTAGTCTTAGTGACTCGTTATGTTAAGCAATTGTAATTGTTCATTAGTCCATGTGACTCGTTGTGTGAACCATTTGTCCTTGTTCATTAGTCCTTGTGACTCGTTGTGTTAAACAATTGTACTTGTTCATTAGTCCATGTGCCTCGTTGTGTGAACCATTTGTACATGTTCATTAGTCCTTGTGATATATTGTGTAAACCATTTGTCCTTGTTCATTAGTCCATGTGACTCGTTGTGTTAAACAATTGTACTTGTTCATTGGTCCATGTGACTCGTTATGTTAAACAATTGTACTTGTTCATTAGTCCATTTGACTCGTTGGGTGAACCATTTGTCCTCGTTCATAAGTCCTTGTGACTCGTTATGTAAACCATTTGTCCTTGTTCATTAGTCCTTGTGTCTCATTGCGTTAAATTAATTGTACTTGTAAATTAGTCCATGTGATTCGTTGTGTGAACCATTTGTCCTTGTTCATTAGCTTTTGTGACTCGTTGTGTGATCCATTTGTCCTTGTTTATTAGTAAATGTGACTCGTTGTGTGAACTATTTGTCCTTGTTCATTAGCCCTTGTGACTCGTTGTGTGAACAATTTATCCTTGTTTATTAGTAAATGTGACTCGTTGTGTGAACCATTTGTCCTTGTTCATTAGTCTTAGTGACTCGTTATGTTAAGCAATTGTAATTGTTCATTAGTCCATGTGACTCGTTGTGTGAACCATTTGTCCTTGTTCATTAGTCCTTGTGACTCGTTGTGTTAAACAATTGTACTTGTTCATTAGTCCAAGTGCCTTGTGTGAACCATTTGTCCATGTTCATTAGTCCTTGTGATATGTTGTGTAAACCATTTGTCCTTGTTCATTAGTCCTTGTGACTCGTTGTGTTAAACAATTGTACTTGTTCACTTGTCCATGTGACTCGTTGGGTTAAACAATTGTACTTGTTCATTAGTCCATTTGACTCGTTGTGTGAACCATTTGTCCTCGTTCATAAGTCCTTGTGACTCGTTATGTAAACCATTTGTCCTTGTTCATTAGTCCTTGTGTCTCGTTGTGTTAAATTAATTGTACTTGTAAATTAGTCCATGTGATTCGTTGTGTGAACCATTTGTCCTTGTTCATTAGCTTTTGTGACTCATTGTGTGATCAATTTGTCCTTGTTTATTAGTAAATGTGACTCGTTGTGTGAACTATTTGTCCTTGTTCATTAGCCCTTGTGACTCGTTGTGTGAACAATTTATCCTTGTTTATTAGTAAATGTGACTCGTTGTGTGAACCATTTGTCCTTGTTCATTAGTCTTCGTGACTCGTTATGTTAAGCAATTGTAATTGTTCATTAGTCCATGTGACTCGTTGTGTGAACCATTTGTCCTTGTTCATTAGTCCTTGTGACTCGTTGTGTTAATCAATTGTACTTGTTCATTAGTCCAAGTGCCTCGTGTGAACCATTTGTACATGTTCATTAGTCCTTGTGATATATTGTGTAAACCATTTGTCCTTGTTCATTAGTCCTTGTGACTCGTTGTGTTAAACAATTGTACTTGTTCACTTGTCCATGTGACTCGTTGGGTTAAACAATTGTACTTGCTCATTAGTCCATTTGACTCGTTGGGTGAACCGTTTGTCCTCGTTCATAAGTCTTTGTGACTCGTTATGTAAACCATTTGTCCTTGTTCATTAGTCCTTGTGTCTCATTGCGTTAAATTAATTGTACTTGTAAATTAGTCCATGTGATTCGTTGTGTGAACCATTTGTCCTTGTTCATTAGCTTTTGTGACTCATTGTGTGATCCATTTGTCCTTGTTTATCAGTAAATGTGACTCGTTGTGTGAACTATTTGTCCTTGTTCATTAGCCCTTGTGACTCGTTGTGTGAACAATTTATCCTTGTTTATTAGTAAATGTGACTCTTTTGCGTGAACCATTTGTCCTTGTTCATTAGTCTTGTGACTCGTTGTGTTAAGCAATTGTAATTGTTCATTAGTCCATGTGACTCGTTGTGTGAACCATTTGTCATTGTTCATTAGTCCTTGTGACTCGTTGTGTTAAACAATTGTACTTGTTCATTAGTCCAAGTGCCTCGTGTGAACCATTTGTCCATGTTCATTAGTCCTTGTGATATGTTGTGTAAACCATTTGTCCTTGTTCATTAGTCCTTGTGACTCGTTGTGTTAAACAATTGTACTTGTTCACTTGTCCATGTGACTCGTTGGGTTAAACAATTGTACTTGCTCATTAGTCCATTTGACTCGTTGGGTGAACCGTTTGTCCTCGTTCATAAGTCCTTGTGACTCGTTATGTAAACCATTTGTCCTTGTTCATTAGTCCTTGTGTCTCGTTGTGTTAAATTAATTGTACTTGGAAATTAGTCCATGTGATTCGTTGTGTGAACCATTTGTCCTTGTTCATTAGCTTTTGTGACTCATTGTGTGATCCATTTGTCCTTGTTTATTAGTAAATGTGACTCGTTGTGTGAACTATTTGTCCTTGTTCATTAGCCCTTGTGACTCGTTGTGCGAACAATTTATCCTTGTTTATTAGTAAATGTGACTCATTGTGTGAACCATTTGTCCTTGTTCATTAGTCTTCGTGACTCGTTATGTTAAGCAATTGTAATTGTTCATTAGTCCATGTGAGTCGTTGTGTGAACCATTTGTCCTTGTTCATTAGTCCAAGTGCCTCGTGTGAACCATTTGTCCATGTTCATTAGTCCTTGTGACATGTTGTGTAAACCATTTGTCCTTGTTCATTAGTCCTTATGACTTGTTGTGTTAAACAATTGTACTTGTTCACTAGTCCATGTGACTCGTTGGGTGAACCATTATTCCTCGTTCATTAGTCCTTGTGACTCGTTGTGTAAACCATTTGTCCTTGTTCTTTAGTCCTTGTGACTCGTTGTGCTAAAATAATTTTACTTCTTCACTAGTCCATGTGACTCGTTGTGTGAACTATTTGTCCTTGTTCATTAGCCCTTGTGACTCGTTGTGTGAACAATTTATCCTTGTTTATTAGTAAATGTGACTCGTTGTGTGAACCATTTGTCCTTGTTCATTAGTCTTAGTGACTCGTTATGTTAAGCAATTGTAATTGTTCATTAGTCCATGTGACTCGTTGTGTGAACCATTTGTCCTTGTTCATTAGTCCTTGTGACTCGTTGTGTTAAACAATTGTACTTGTTCATTAGTCCAAGTGCCTCGTGTGAACCATTTGTCCATGTTCATTAGTCCTTGTGATATGTTGTGTAAACCATTTGTCTTTGTTCATTAGTCCTTGTGACTCGTTGTGTTAAACAATTGTACTTGTTCACTTGTCCATGTGACTCGTTGGGTTAAACAATTGTACTTGCTCATTAGTCCATTTGACTCGTTGGGTGAACCGTTTGTCCTCGTTCATAAGTCCTTGTGACTCGTTATGTAAACCATTTGTCCTTGTTCATTAGTCCTTGTGTCTCATTGCGTTAAATTAATTGTACTTTTAAATTAGTCCATGTGATTCGTTGTGTGAACCATTTGTCCTTGTTCATTAGCTTTTGTGACTCATTGTGTGATCCATTTGTCCTTGTTTATTAGTAAATGTGACTCGTTGTGTGAACTATTTGTCCTTGTTCATTAGCCCTTGTGACTCGTTGTGTGAACAATTTATCCTTGTTTATTAGTAAATGTGACTCGTTGTGTGAACCATTTGTCCTTGTTCATTAGTCTTCGTGACTCATTATGTTAAGCAATTGTAATTGTTCATTAGTCCATGTGACTCGTTGTGTGAACCATTTGTCCTTGTTCATTAGTCCTTGTGACTCGTTGTGTTAAACAATTGTACTTGTTCATTAGTCCAAGTGCCTCGTGTGAACCATTTGTCCATGTTCATTAGTCCTTGTGATATGTTGTGTAAACCATTTGTCCTTGTTCATTAGTCCTTGTGACTCGTTGTGTTAAACAATTGTACTTGTTCACTTGTCCATGTGACTCGTTGGGTTAAACAATTGTACTTGCTCATTAGTCCATTTGACTCGTTGGGTGAACCGTTTGTCCTCGTTCATAAGTCCTTGTGACTCGTTATTTAAACCATTTGTCCTTGTTCATTAGTCCTTGTGTCTCGTTGTGTTAAATTAATTCTACTTGGAAATTAGTCCAAGTGATTCGTTGTGTGAACCATTTGTCCTTGTTCATTAGCTTTTGTGACTCATTGTGTGATCCATTTGTCCTTGTTTATTAGTAAATGTGACTCGTTGTGTGAACTATTTGTCCTTGTTCATTAGCCCTTGTGACTCGTTGTGTGAACAATTTATCCTTGTTTATTAGTAAATGTGACTCGTTGTGTGAACCATTTGTCCTTGTTCATTAGTCTTCGTGACTCATTATGTTAAGCAATTGTAATTGTTCATTAGTCCATGTGACTCGTTGTGTGAACCATTTGTCCTTGTTCATTAGTCCTTGTGACTCGTTGTGTTAATTAATTGTACTTGTTCATTAGTCCAAGTGCCTCGTGTGAACCATTTGTCCATGTTCATTAGTCCTTGTGATATGTTGTGTAAACCATTTGTCCTTGTTCATTAGTCCTTGTGACTCGTTGTGTTAAACAATTGTACTTGTTCACTTGTCCATGTGACTCGTTGGGTTAAACAATTGTACTTGCTCATTAGTCCATTTGACTCGTTGGGTGAACCGTTTGTCCTCGTTCATAAGTCCTTGTGACTCGTTATTTAAACCATTTGTCCTTGTTCATTAGTCCTTGTGTCTCGTTGTGTTAAATTAATTCTACTTGGAAATTAGTCCAAGTGATTCGTTGTGTGAACCATTTGTCCTTGTTCATTAGCTTTTGTGACTCATTGTGTGATCCATTTGTCCTTGTTTATTAGTAAATGTGACTCGTTGTGTGAACTATTTGTCCTTGTTCATTAGCCCTTGTGACTCGTTGTGTAAACAATTTATCCTGGTTTATTAGTAAATGTGACTCGTTGTGTGAACCATTTGTCCTTGTTCATTAGTCTTAGTGACTCGTTATGTTAAGCAATTGTAATTGTTCATTAGTCCATGTGACTCGTTGTGTGAACCATTTGTCCTTGTTCATTAGTCCTTGTGACTCGTTGTGTTAAACAATTGTACTTGTTCATTAGTCCAAGTGCCTCGTGTGAACCATTTGTCCATGTTCATTAGTCCTTGTGACATGTTGTGTAAACCATTTGTCCTTGTTCATTAGTCCTTATGACTTGTTGTGTTAAACAATTTTACTTGTTCACTAGTCCATGTGACTCGTTGGGTGATTCCTGTTCATTAGTCCTTGTGACTCGTTGTGTAAACCATTTGTCCTTGTTCTTTAGTCCTTGTGACTCGTTGTGCTAAAATAATTTTACTTGTTCACTAGTCCATGTGACTCGTTGTGTGAACTATTTGTCCTTGTTCATTAGCCCTTGTGACTCGTTGTGTGAACAATTTATCCTTGTTTATTAGTAAATGTGACTCGTTGTGTGAACCATTTGTCCTTGTTCATTAGTCTTAGTGACTCGTTATGTTAAGCAATTGTAATTGTTCATTAGTCCATGTGACTCGTTGTGTGAACCATTTGTCCTTGTTCATTAGTCCTTGTGACTCGTTGTGTTAAACAATTGTACTTGTTCATTAGTCCAAGTGCCTTGTGTGAACCATTTGTCCATGTTCATTAGTCCTTGTGATATGTTGTGTAAACCATTTGTCCTTGTTCATTAGTCCTTGTGACTCGTTGTGTTAAACAATTGTACTTGTTCACTTGTCCATGTGACTCGTTGGGTTAAACAATTGTACTTGCTCATTAGTCCATTTGACTCGTTGGGTGAACCGTTTGTCCTCGTTCATAAGTTCTTGTGACTCGTTATTTAAACCATTTGTCCTTGTTCATTAGTCCTTGTGTCTCGTTGTGTTAAATTAATTCTACTTGGAAATTAGTCCAAGTGATTCGTTGTGTGAACCATTTGTCCTTGTTCATTAGCTTTTGTGACTCATTGTGTGATCCATTTGTCCTTGTTTATTAGTAAATGTGACTCGTTGTGTGAACTATTTGTCCTTGTTCATTAGCCCTTGTGACTCGTTGTGCGAACAATTTATCCTTGTTTATTAGTAAATGTGACTCATTGTGTGAACCATTTGTCCTTGTTCATTAGTCTTCGTGACTCGTTATGTTAAGCAATTGTAATTGTTCATTAGTCCATGTGACTCGTTGTGTGAACCATTTGTCCTTGTTCATTAGTCCTTGTGACTCGTTGTGTTAAACAATTGTACTTGTTCATTAGTCCAAGTGCCTCGTGTGAACCATTTGTCCATGTTCATTAGTCCTTGTGACATGTTGTGTAAACCATTTGTCCTTGTTCATTAGTCCTTATGACTTGTTGTGTTAAACAATTTTACTTGTTCACTAGTCCATGTGACTCGTTGGGTGATTCCTCGTTCACTAGTCCTTGTGACTCGTTGTGTAAACCATTTGTCCTTGTTCTTTAGTCCTTGTGACTCGTTGTGCTAAAATAATTTTACTTGTTCACTAGTCCATGTGACTCGTTGTGTGAACTATTTGTCCTTGTTCATTAGCCCTTGTGACTCGTTGTGTGAACAATTTATCCTTGTTTATTAGTAAATGTGACTCGTTGTGTGAACCATTTGTCCTTGTTCATTAGTCTTCGTGACTCGTTATGTTAAGCAATTGTAATTGTTCATTAGTCCATGTGACTCGTTGTGTGAACCATTTGTCCTTGTTCATTAGTCCTTGTGACTCGTTGTGTTAAACAATTGTACTTGTTCATTAGTCCAAGTGCCTTGTGTGAACCATTTGTCCATGTTCATTAGTCCTTGTGATATGTTGTGTAAACCATTTGTCCTTGTTCATTAGTCCTTGTGACTCGTTGTGTTAAACAATTGTACTTGTTCACTTGTCCATGTGACTCGTTGGGTTAAACAATTGTACTTGCTCATTAGTCCATTTGACTCGTTGGGTGAACCGTTTGTCCTCGTTCATAAGTTCTTGTGACTCGTTATTTAAACCATTTGTCCTTGTTCATTAGTCCTTGTGTCTCGTTGTGTTAAATTAATTCTACTTGGAAATTAGTCCATGTGATTCGTTGTGTGAACCATTTGTCCTTGTTCATTAGCTTTTGTGACTCATTGTGTGATCCATTTGTCCTTGTTTATTAGTAAATGTGACTCGTTGTGTGAACTATTTGTCCTTGTTCATTAGCCCTTGTGACTCGTTGTGCGAACAATTTATCCTTGTTTATTAGTAAATGTGACTCATTGTGTGAACCATTTGTCCTTGTTCATTAGTCTTCGTGACTCGTTATGTTAAGCAATTGTAATTGTTCATTAGTCCATGTGAGTCGTTGTGTGAACCATTTGTCCTTGTTCATTAGTCCAAGTGCCTCGTGTGAACCATTTGTCCATGTTCATTAGTCCTTGTGACATGTTGTGTAAACCATTTGTCCTTGTTCATTAGTCCTTATGACTTGTTGTGTTAAACAATTGTACTTGTTCACTAGTCCATGTGACTCGTTGGGTGAACCATTATTCCTCGTTCATTAGTCCTTGTGACTCGTTGTGTAAACCATTTGTCCTTGTTCTTTAGTCCTTGTGACTCGTTGTGCTAAAATAATTTTACTTGTTCACTAGTCCATGTGACTCGTTGTGTGAACTATTTGTCCTTGTTCATTAGCCCTTGTGACTCGTTGTGTGAACAATTTATCCTTGTTTATTAGTAAATGTGACTCGTTGTGTGAACCATTTGTCCTTGTTCATTAGTCTTCGTGACTCGTTATGTTAAGCAATTGTAATTGTTCATTAGTCCATGTGACTCGTTGTGTGAACCATTTGTCCTTGTTCATTAGTCCTTGTGACTCGTTGTGTTAAACAATTGTACTTGTTCATTAGTCCAAGTGCCTCGTGTGAACCATTTGTCCATGTTCATTAGTCCTTGTGATATGTTGTGTAAACCATTTGTCCTTGTTCATTAGTCCTTGTGACTCGTTGTGTTAAACAATTGTACTTGTTCACTTGTCCATGTGACTCGTTGGGTTAAACAATTGTACTTGCTCATTAGTCCATTTGACTCGTTGGGTGAACCGTTTGTCCTCGTTCATAAGTCCTTGTGACTCGTTATTTAAACCATTTGTCCTTGTTCATTAGTCCTTGTGTCTCGTTGTGTTAAATTAATTCTACTTGGAAATTAGTCCATGTGATTCGTTGTGTGAACCATTTGTCCTTGTTCATTAGCTTTTGTGACTCATTGTGTGATCCATTTGTCCTTGTTTATTAGTAAATGTGACTCGTTGTGTGAACTATTTGTCCTTGTTCATTAGCCCTTGTGACTCGTTGTGTTAAACAATTTGTCCTTGTTTATTAGTAAATGTGACTCATTGTGTGAACCATTTGTCCTTGTTCATTAGTCTTCGTGACTCGTTATGTTAAGCAATTGTAATTGTTCATTAGTCCATGTGAGTCGTTGTGTGAACCATTTGTCCTTGTTCATTAGTCCAAGTGCCTCGTGTGAACCATTTGTCCATGTTCATTAGTCCTTGTGACATGTTGTGTAAACCATTTGTCCTTGTTCATTAGTCCTTATGACTTGTTGTGTTAAACAATTGTACTTGTTCACTAGTCCATGTGACTCGTTGGGTGAACCATTATTCCTCGTTCATTAGTCCTTGTGACTCGTTGTGTAAACCATTTGTCCTTGTTCTTTAGTCCTTGTGACTCGTTGTGCGAAAATAATTTTACTTGTTCACTAGTCCATGTGACTCGTTGTGTGAACTATTTGTCCTTGTTCATTAGCCTTTGTGACTCGTTGTGTGAACAATTTATCCTTGTTTATTAGTAAATGTGACTCGTTGTGTGAACCATTTGTCCTTGTTCATTAGTCTTCGTGACTCGTTATGTTAAGCAATTGTAATTGTTCATTAGTCCATGTGACTCGTTGTGTGAACCATTTGTCCTTGTTCATTAGTTCTTGTGACTCGTTGTGTTAAACAATTGTACTTGTTCATTAGTCCAAGTGCCTCGTGTGAACCATTTGTCCATGTTCATTAGTCCTTGTGATATGTTGTGTAAACCATTTGTCCTTGTTCATTAGTCCTTGTGACTCGTTGTGTTAAACAATTGTACTTGTTCACTTGTCCATGTGACTCGTTGGGTTAAACAATTGTACTTGCTCATTAGTCCATTTGACTCGTTGGGTGAACCGTTTGTCCTCGTTCATAAGTCCTTGTGACTCGTTATGTAAACCATTTGTCCTTCTTCATTAGTCCTTGTGTCTCGTTGTGTTAAATTAATTGTACTTGTAAATTAGTCCATGTGATTCGTTGTGTGAACCATTTGTCCTTGTTCATTAGCTTTTGTGACTCATTGTGTGATCAATTTGTCCTTGTTTATTAGTAAATGTGACTCGTTGTGTGAACTATTTGTCCTTGTTCATTAGCCCTTGTGACTCGTTGTGTGAACAATTTATCCTTGTTTATTAGTAAATGTGACTCGTTGTGTGAACCATTTGTCCTTGTTCATTAGTCTTCGTGACTCGTTATGTTAAGCAATTGTAATTGTTCATTAGTCCATGTGAGTCATTTTGTGAACCATTTGTCCTTGTTCATTATTCCAAGTGCTTCGTGTGAACCATTTGTCCATGTTCATTAGTCCTTGTGACATGTGTAAACCATTTGTCCTTGTTCATTAGTCCTTATGACTTGTTGTGTTAAACAATTGTACTTGTTCACTAGTCCATGTGACTCGTTGGGTGAACCATTTGTCCTCGTTCATTAGTCCTTGTGACTCGTTGTGTAAACCATTTGTCCTTGTTCTTTAGTCCTTGTGACTGGTTGTGCTAAAATAATTGTACTTGTTCACTAGTCCATGTGACTCGTTGTGTGAACTATTTGTCCTTGTTCATTAGCCCTTGTGACTCGTTGTGTGAACAATTTATCCTTGTTTATTAGTAAATGTGACTCGTTGTGTGAACCATTTGTCCTTGTTCATTAGTCTTCGTGACTCGTTATGTTAAGCAATTGTAATTGTTCATTAGTCCATGTGACTCGTTGTGTGAACCATTTGTCCTTGTTCATTAGTCCTTGTGACTCGTTGTGTTAAACAATTGTACTTGTTCATTAGTCCAAGTGCCTCGTGTGAACCATTTGTACATGTTCATTAGTCCTTGTGATATATTGTGTAAACCATTTGTCCTTGTTCATTAGTCCTTGTGACTCGTTGTGTTAAACAATTGTACTTGTTCACTTGTCCATGTGACTCGTTGGGTTAAACAATTGTACTTGCTCATTAGTCCATTTGACTCGTTGGGTGAACCTTTTGTCCTCGTTCATAAGTCCTTGTGACTCGTTATGTAAACCATTTGTCCTTGTTCATTAGTCCTTGTGTCTCATTGCGTTAAATTAATTGTACTTGTAAATTAGTCCATGTGATTCGTTGTGTGAACCATTTGTCCTTGTTCATTAGCTTTTGTGACTCATTGTGTGATCCATTTGTCCTTGTTTATTAGTAAATGTGACTCGTTGTGTGAACTATTTGTCCTTGTTCATTAGCCCTTGTGACTCGTTGTGTGAACAATTTATCCTTGTTTATTAGTAAATGTGACTCGTTGTGTGAACCATTTGTCCTTGTTCATTAGTCTTCGTGACTCGTTATGTTAAGCAATTGTAATTGTTCATTAGTCCATGTGACTCGTTGTGTGAACCATTTGTCCTTGTTCATTAGTCCTTGTGACTCGTTGTGTTAAACAATTGTACTTGTTCATTAGTCCAAGTGCCTCGTGTGAACCATTTGTCCATGTTCATTAGTCCTTGTGATATGTTGTGTAAACCATTTGTCCTTGTTCATTAGTCCTTGTGACTGGTTGTGTTAAACAATTGTACTTGTTCACTTGTCCATGTGACTCGTTGGGTTAAACAATTGTACTTGCTCATTAGTCCATTTGACTCGTTGGGTGAACCGTTTGTCCTCGTTCATAAGTCCTTGTGACTCGTTATGTAAACCATTTGTCCTTGTTCATTAGTCCTTGTGTCTCGTTGTGTTAAATTAATTGTACTTGTAAATTAGTCCATGTGATTCGTTGTGTGAACCATTTGTCCTTGTTCATTAGCTTTTGTGACTCATTGTGTGATCCATTTGTCCTTGTTTATTAGTATATGTGACTCGTTGTGTGAACTATTTGTCCTTGTTCATTAGCCCTTGTGACTCGTTGTGTGAACAATTTATCCTTGTTTATTAGTAAATGTGACTCGTTGTGTGAAACATTTGTCCTTGTTCATTTGTCCTTGTTCATTAGTCCAACTGCCTCGTGTGAACCATTTGTCCATGTTCATTAGTCCTTGTGACATGTTGTGTAAACCATTTGTCCTTGTTCATTAGTCCTTATGACTTGTTGTGTTAAACAATTGTACTTGTTCACTAGTCCATGTGACTCGTTGGGTGAACCATTTGTCCTCGTTCATTAGTCCTTGTGACTCGTTGTGTAAACCATTTGTTCTTGTTCTTTAGTCCTTGTGACTGGTTGTGCTAAAATAATTGTACTTGTTCACTAGTCCATGTGACTCGTTGTGTGAACTATTTGTCCTTGTTCGTTAGCCCTTGTGACTCGTTGTGTGAACAATTTATCCTTGTTTATTAGTAAATGTGACTCGTTGTGTGAACCATTTGTCCTTGTTCATTAGTCTTCGTGACTCGTTATGTTAAGCAATTGTAATTGTTCATTAGTCCATGTGACTCGTTGTGTGAACCATTTGTCCTTGTTCATTAGTCCTTGTGACTCGTTGTGTTAAACAATTGTACTTGTTCATTAGTCCAAGTGCCTCGTGTGAACCATTTGTCCATGTTCATTAGTCCTTGTGGTATATTGTGTAAACCATTTGTCCTTGTTCATTAGTCCTTGTGACTCGTTGTGTTAAACAATTGCACTTGTTCACTTGTGTTGGGTTAAACAATTGTACTTGCTCATTAGTCCATTTGACTCGTTGGGTGAAGCGTTTGTCCTCGTTCATAAGTCCTTGTGACTCGTTATGTAAACCATTTGTCCTTGTTCATTAGTCCTTGTGTCTCATTGTGTTAAATTAATTGTACTTCTAAATTAGTCCATGTGATTCGTTGTGTGAACCATTTGTCCTTGTTCATTAGCTTTTGTGACTCATTGTGTGATCCATTTCTCCTTGTTTATTAGTAAATGTGACTCGTTGTGTGAACTATTTGTCCTTGTTCATTAGCCCTTGTGACTCGTTGTGTGAACAATTTATCCTTGTTTATTAGTAAATGTGACTCGTTGTGTGAACCATTTGTCCTTGTTCATTTGTCCTTGTTCATTAGTCCAAGTGCCTCGTGTGAACCATTTGTCCATGTTCATTAGTCCTTGTGACATGTTGTGTAAACCATTTGTCCTTGTTCATTAGTCCTAATGACTTGTTGTGTTAAACAATTGTACTTGTTCACTAGTCCATGTGACTCGTTGGGTGAACCATTTGTCCTCGTTCATTAGTCCTTGTGACTCGTTGTGTAAACCATTTGTCCTTGTTCTTTAGTCCTTGTGACTCGTTGTGCTAAAATAATTGTACTTGTTCACTAGTCCATGTGACTCGTTGTGTGAACTATTTGTCCTTGTTCATTAGCCCTTGTGACTCGTTGTGTGAACAATTTATCCTTGTTTATTAGTAAATGTGACTCGTTGTGTGAACCATTTGTCCTTGTTCATTAGTCTTCGTGACTCGTTATGTTAAGCAATTGTAATTGTTCATTAGTCCATGTGACTCGTTGTGTGAACCATTTGTCCTTGTTCATTAGTCCTTGTGACTCGTTGTGTTAAACAATTGTACTTGTTCATTAGTCCAAGTGCCTCGTGTGAACCATTTGTCCATGTTCATTAGTCCTTGTGATATATTGTGTAAACCATTTGTCCTTGTTCATTAGTCCTTGTGACTCGTTGTGTTAAACAATTGTACTTGTTCACTTGTCCATGTGACTCGTTGGGTTAAACAATTGTACTTGCTCATTAGTCCATTTGACTCGTTGGGTGAACTGTTTGTCCTCGTTCATAAGTCCTTGTAACTCGTTATGTAAACCATTTTTCCTTGTTCATTAGTCCTTGTGTCTCGTTGTGTTAAATTAATTGTACTTGTAAATTAGTCCATGTGATTCGTTGTGTGAACCATTTGTCCTTGTTCATTAGCTTTTGTGACTCATTGTGTGATCCATTTGTCCTTGTTTATTAGTAAATGTGACTCGTTGTGTGAACCATTTGTTCTTGTTCATTAGTCCTTGTAACTCCTTATCTTAAACAATTGTACTTGTTCATTAGTCTAAGTGACTCGTTGTGTGAACCATTTGTCCTTGTTTATTAGCCCTTGTGACTCGATGTGTGAACCATTTGTCCTTGTTTATTAGTAAATGTGACTCGTTGTGTGAACTATTTGTCCTTGTTCTTTAGTCTTCGTGACTCGTTATGTTAAAACAATTGTAATTGTTCATTAGCCCATGTGACTCGTTGTGTGAACCATTTGTCCTTGTTCATTAGTTCTTGTGACTCCTTGTGTTAAACAATTGTAATTGTTCATTAGTCCTTGTGACTCGTTGTGTGAACCATTTGTCCTTGTTCATTAGCCCTTGTGACTCGTTGTGTGAACCATTTGTCCTTGTTTATTAGTAAATGTGACTCGTTGTGTGAACTATTTGTCCTTGTTCATTAGTCCTTGTGACTCGTTGTGTTAAACAATCGTACTTGTTCATTAATCCATGTGACTCGTTGTGGTAACCATTTGTCCTTGTTCATTAGTCCTTGTGACTCGTTGTGTAAACCATTTATCCTTTTTCATTAGTCCTTGTGAGTCGTTGTGTTAAACAATTTTACTTGTTCATTAGTCCTTGTGCCTCGTTGTGTTAAAATAATTTGTCCTTGTTCGCTAGTCCATGTGACTCATTGTGTGAACTATTTGCCCTTGTTCATTAGCCCTTGTGAGTCGTTGTGTGAACAAATTATCCTTGTTTATTAGTAAATGTGACTCGTTGTGTGAACCATTTGTCCTTGTTCATTAGTCTTCGTGACTCGTTATGTTAAGCAATTGTAATTGTTCATTAGTCCATGTGACTCGTTGTGTGAACCATTTGTCCTTGTTCATTAGTCCTTGTGACTCGTTGTGTTAAACAATTGTACTTGTTCATTAGTCCAAGTGCCTCGTGTGAACCATTTGTCCATGTTCATTAGTCCTTGTGATATATTGTGTAAACCATTTGTCCTTGTTCATTAGTCCTTGTGACTCGTTGTGTTAAACAATTGCACTTGTTCACTTGTGTTGGGTTAAACAATTGTACTTGCTCATTAGTCCATTTGACTCGTTGGGTGAAGCGTTTGTCCTCGTTCATAAGTCCTTGTGACTCGTTATGTAAACCATTTGTCCTTGTTCATTAGTCCTTGTGTCTCATTGTGTTAAATTAATTGTACTTCTAAATTAGTCCATGTGATTCGTTGTGTGAACCATTTGTCCTTGTTCATTAGCTTTTGTGACTCATTGTGTGATCCATTTCTCCTTGTTTATTAGTAAATGTGACTCGTTGTGTGAACTATTTGTCCTTGTTCATTAGCCCTTGTGACTCGTTGTGTGAACAATTTATCCTTGTTTATTAGTAAATGTGACTCGTTGTGTGAACCATTTGTCCTTGTTCATTTGTCCTTGTTCATTAGTCCAAGTGCCTCGTGTGAACCATTTGTCCATGTTCATTAGTCCTTGTGACATGTTGTGTAAACCATTTGTCCTTGTTCATTAGTCCTAATGACTTGTTGTGTTAAACAATTGTACTTGTTCACTAGTCCATGTGACTCGTTGGGTGAACCATTTGTCCTCGTTCATTAGTCCTTGTGACTCGTTGTGTAAACCATTTGTCCTTGTTCTTTAGTCCTTGTGACTCGTTGTGCTAAAATAATTGTACTTGTTCACTAGTCCATCTGACTCGTTGTGTGAACTATTTGTCCTTGTTCATTAGCCCTTGTGACTCGTTGTGTGAACAATTTATCCTTGTTTATTAGTAAATGTGACTCGTTGTGTGAACCATTTGTCCTTGTTCATTAGTCTTCGTGACTCGTTATGTTAAGCAATTGTAATTGTTCATTAGTCCATGTGACTCGTTGTGTGAACCATTTGTCCTTGTTCATTAGTCCTTGTGACTCGTTGTGTTAAACAATTGTACTTGTTCATTAGTCCAAGTGCCTCGTGTGAACCATTTGTCCATGTTCATTAGTCCTTGTGATATATTGTGTAAACCATTTGTCCTTGTTCATTAGTCCTTGTGACTCGTTGTGTTAAACAATTGTACTTGTTCACTTGTCCATGTGACTCGTTGGGTTAAACAATTGTACTTGCTCATTAGTCCATTTGACTCGTTGGGTGAACCTTTTGTCCTCGTTCATAAGTCCTTGTAACTCGTTATGTAAACCATTTTTCCTTGTTCATTAGTCCTTGTGTCTCGTTGTGTTAAATTAATTGTACTTGTAAATTAGTCCATGTGATTCGTTGTGTGAAC
Source organism: Silene latifolia (assembly GCF_048544455.1). Lineage (NCBI taxonomy): Eukaryota > Viridiplantae > Streptophyta > Magnoliopsida > Caryophyllales > Caryophyllaceae > Silene > Silene latifolia. Next base: position 595,307 of record NW_027413125.1, read on the forward strand.
CATTTGTCCTTGTTCATTAGCTTTTGTGACTCATTGTGTGATCCATTTGTCCTTGTTTATTAGTAAATGTGACTCGTTGTGTGAACCATTTGTTCTTGTTCATTAGTCCTTGTAACTCCTTATCTTAAACAATTGTACTTGTTCATTAGTCTAAGTGACTCGTTGTGTGAACCATTTGTCCTTGTTTATTAGCCCTTGTGACTCGATGTGTGAACCATTTGTCCTTGTTTATTAGTAAATGTGACTCGTTGTGTGAACTATTTGTCCTTGTTCTTTAGTCTTCGTGACTCGTTATGTTAAAACAATTGTAATTGTTCATTAGCCCATGTGACTCGTTGTGTGAACCATTTGTCCTTGTTCATTAGTTCTTGTGACTCCTTGTGTTAAACAATTGTAATTGTTCATTAGTCCTTGTGACTCGTTGTGTGAACCATTTGTCCTTGTTCATTAGCCCTTGTGACTCGTTGTGTGAACCATTTGTCCTTGTTTATTAGTAAATGTGACTCGTTGTGTGAACTATTTGTCCTTGTTCATTAGTCCTTGTGACTCGTTGTGTTAAACAATCGTACTTGTTCATTAATCCATGTGACTCGTTGTGGTAACCATTTGTCCTTGTTCATTAGTCCTTGTGACTCGTTGTGTAAACCATTTATCCTTTTTCATTAGTCCTTGTGAGTCGTTGTGTTAAACAATTTTACTTGTTCATTAGTCCTTGTGCCTCGTTGTGTTAAAATAACTGTACTTGTTCGCTAGTCCATGTGACTCATTGTGTGAACTATTTGCCCTTGTTCATTAGCCCTTGTGAGTCGTTGTGTGAACAAATTATCCTTGTTTATTAGTAAATGTGACTCGTTGTGTGAACCATTTGTCCTTGTTCATTAGCCCTTGTGCCTCGTTGTGTTAAAATAACTGTACTTGTTCGCTAGTCCATGTGACTCATTGTGTGAACTATTTGTCCTTGTTCATTAGCCCTTGTGAGTCGTTGTGTGAACAAATTATCCTTGTTTATTAGTAAATGTGACTCGTTGTGTGAACCATTTGTCCTTGTTCATTAGTCTTCATGACTCGTTATGTTAAGCAATTGTAATTGTTCATTAGTCCATGTGACTCGTTGTGTGAACCATTTGTCCTTGTTCATTAGTCCAAGTGCCTCGTGTGAACCATTTGTCCATGTTCATTAGTCCTTGTGACATGTTGTGTAAACCATTTGTCCTTGTTCATTAGTCCTTGTGACTTGTTGTGTTAAACAATTGTACTTGTTCACTTGTCCATGTGACTCGTTGGGTGAACCATTTGTCGTCGTTCATTGGTCCTTGTGACTCGTGTAAACCATTTGTCCTTGTTCTTTAGTCCTTGTGACTCGTTGTATTAAAATAATTGTACTTGTTCACTAGTCCATGTGACTCGTTGTGTGAACTATTTGTCCTTGTTCATTAGCCCTTGTGACTCGTTGTGTGAACAATTTATTCTTGTTTATTAGTAAATGTGACTCGTTGTGTGAACCATTTGTCCTTGTTCATTAGTCCTTGTAACTCCTTATCTTAAACAATTGTACTTGTTCATTAGTCCTTGTGACTCGTTGTGTGAACCATTTTTCCTTGTTCATTAGTCCATGTGACTCGTTGGGTGAACCATTTGTCCTCGTTCATTAGTTCTTGTGACTCGTTGTGTAAACCATTTGTCCTTGTTCTTTAGTCCTTGTGACTCGTTGTGCTAAAATAATTGTAGTTGTTCACTAGTCCATGTGACTCGTTGTGTGAACTATTTGTCCTTGTTCATTAGCCCTTGTGACTCGTTGTGTGAACAATTTATCCTTGTTTATTAGTAAATGTGACTCGTTGTGTGAACCATTTGTCCTTGTTCATTAGTCTTCGTAACTCGTTATGTTAAGCAATTGTAATTGTTCATTAGTCAATGTGACTCATTGTGTGAACCATTTGTCCTTGTTCATTAGTTCTTGTGACTCGTTGTGTTAAACAATTGTACTTGTTCATTACTCCATGTGACTCGTTGTGTGAACCATTTGTCCTTGTTCATTAGTCCTTGTGACTTGTTGTGTAAACCATTTATCCTTGTTCATTAGTCCTTGTGACTCGTTGTGTTAAACAATTATACTTGTTCATTAGTCCAAGTGCCTCGTGTGAACCATTTGTCCATGTTCATTAGTCCTTGTGATATGTTGTGTAAACCACTTGTCCTTGTTCATTAGTCCTTGTGACTCATTGTGTTAAACAATTGTACTTGTTCACTTGTCCATGTGACTCGTTGGGTTAAACAATTGTAGTTGCTCATTAGTCCATTTGACTCGTTGGGTGAACCATTTGTCCTCGTTCATAAGTCCTTGTGACTCGTTATGTAAACCATTTGTCCTTGTTCATTAGTCCTTGTGTCTCGTTGTGTTAAATTAATTGTACTTGTAAATTAGTCCATGTGATTCGTTGTGTGAACCATTTAGCCTTGTTCATTAGCTTTTGTGACTCATTGTGTGATCCATTTGTCCTTGTTTATTAGTAAATGTGACTCGTTGTGTGAACCATTTGTTCTTAATGAACAATTACAATTGCTTAACATAACGAGTCAGGAAGACTAATGAAAAAGGATAAATGGTTCACACAACGAGTCACATTTACTAATAAACAAGGACAAATGGTTCACACAACGAGTCACAAGGGCTAATAAACAAGGACAAATGGTTCACACAAAGTCCATGTGAGTCGTTGTGTGAACCATTTGTCCTTGTTCATTAGTCCAAGTGCCTCGTGTGAACCATTTGTCCATGTTCATTTGTCCTTGTGACATGTTGTGTAAACCATTTGTCCTTGTTCATTAGTCCTTGTGACTTGTTGTGTTAAACAATTGTACTTGTTCACTTGTTCACTTGTCCATGTGACTCGTTGGGTGAACCATTTGTCCTCGTTCATTAGTCCTTGTGACTCGTTGTGTAAACCATTTGTCCTTGTTCTTTAGTCCTTGTGACTCGTTGTGTTAAAATAATTGTACTTGTTCACTAGTCCATGTGACTCGTTGTGTGAACTATTTGTCCTTGTTCATTAGCCCTTTTGACTCGTTGTGTGAACAATTTATCCTTGTTTATTAGTAAATGTGACTCGTTGTGTGAACCATTTATCCTTGTTCATTAGTCTTCGTGACTCGTTATGTTAAGCAATTGTAATTGTTCATTAGTCCATGTGACTCGTTGTGTGAACCATTTGTCCTTGTTCATTAGTCCTTGTGACTCGTTGTGTTAAACAATTGTACTTGTTCATTAGTCCATGTGACTCGTTGTGTGAACCATTTGTCCTTGTTCATTAGTCCTTGTGACTCGTTGTTTAAACCATTTATCCTTGTTCATTAGTCCTTGTGACTCGTTGTGTTAAACAATTATACTTGTTCATTAGTCCAAGTGCCTCGTGTCAACCATTTGTCCATGTTCATTAGTTCTTGTGATATGTTGTGTAAACCATTTGTCCTTGTTCATTAGTCCTTGTGACTCTTTGTGTTAAACAATTGTACTTGTTCAATTGTCCATGTGACTCGTTGGGTTAAACAATTGTACTTGCTCATTAGTCCATTTGACTCGTTGGGTGAACCGTTTGTCCTCGTTCATAAGTCCTTGTGACTCGTTATGTAAACCATTTGTCCTTGTTCATTAGTCCTTGTGTCTCGTTGTGTTAAATTAATTGTACTTGTAAATTAGTCCATGTGATTCGTTGTGTGAACCATTTGTCCTTGTTCATTAGCTTTTGTGACTCATTGTGTGATCCATTTGTCCTTGTTTATTAGTAAATGTGATTCGTTGTGTGAACCATTTGTTCTTGTTCATTAGTCCTTGTAACTCCTTATCTTAAACAATTGTACTTGTTCATTAGTCCTTGTGACTCGTTGTGTGAACAATTTGTCCTTGTTCATTAGTCCATGTGACTCGTTGGGTGAACCATTTGTCCTCGTTCATTAGTTCTTGTGACTCGTTGTGTAAACCATTTGTCCTTGTTCTTTAGTCCTTGTGACTCGTTGTGTTAAAATAATTGTACTTGTTCACTAGTCCATGTGACTCGTTGTGTGAACTATTTGTCCTTGTTCATTAGCCCTTGTGACTCGTTGTGTGAACAATTTATCCTTGTTTATTAGTAAATGTGACTCGTTGTGTGAACCATTTGTCCTTGTTCATTAGTCTTCGTAACTCGTTATGTTAAGCAATTGTAATTGTTCATTAGTCAATGTGACTCGTTGTGTGAACCATTTGTCCTTGTTCATTATTCCTTGTGACTCGTTGTGTTAAACAATTGTACTTGTTTATTAGTCCATGTGACTCGTTGTGTGAACCATTTGTCCTTGTTCATGAGTCCTTGTGACTCGTTGTGTAAACCATTTATCCTTGTTTATTAGTCCTTGTGACTCGTTGTGTTAAACAATTATACTTGTTCATTAGTCCAAGTGCCTCGTGTGAACCATTTGTCCATGTTCATTAGTCCTTGTGATATGTTGTGTAAACCACTTGTCCTTGTTCATTAGTCCTTCTGACTCGTTGTGTTAAACAATTGTACTTGTTCACTTGTCCATGTGACTCGTTGGGTTAAACAATTGTAGTTGCTCATTAGTCCATTTGACTCGTTGGGTGAACCATTTGTCCTCGTTCATAAGTCCTTGTGACTCGTTATGTAAACCATTTGTCCTTGTTCATTAGTCCTTGTGTCTCGTTGTGTTAAATTAATTGTACTTGTAAATTAGTCCATGTGATTCGTTGTGTGAACCATTTGTCCTTGTTCATTAGCTTTTGTGACTCATTGTGTGATCCATTTGTCCTTGTTTATTAGTAAATGTGACTCGTTGTGTGAACCATTTGTTCTTGTTCATTAGTCCTTGTAACTCCTTATCTTAAACAATTGTACTTGTTCATTAGTCCAAGTGACTCGTTGTGTGAACCATTTGTCCTTGTTTATTAGCCCTTGTGACTCGTTGTGTGAACCATTTGTCCTTGTTTATTAGTAAATGTGACTCGTTGTGTGAACTATTTGTCCTTGTTCTTTAGTCTTCGTGACTCGTTATGTTAAACAATTGTAATTGTTCATTACTCCATGTGACTCGTTGTGTGAACCATTTGTCCTTGTTCATTAGTTCTTGTGACTCCTTGTGTTAAACAATTGTACTTGTTCATTAGTCCTTGTGACTCGTTGTGTGAACCATTTGTCCTTGTTCATTAGCCCTTGTGACTCGTTGTGTGAACCATTTGTCCTTGTTTATTAGTAAATGTGACTCGTTGTGTGAACTATTTGTCCTTATTCATTAGTCCTTGTGACTCGTTGTGTTAAACAATTGTACTTATTCATTAATCCATGTGACACGTTGTGGTAACCATTTGTCCTTGTTCATTAGTCCTTGTGACTCGTTGTGTAAACCATTTATCCTTTTTTCATTAGGCCTTAGGAGTCGTTGTGTTAAACAATTTTACTTGTTCATTAGTTCATGTGACTCGTTGTGTGAACCATTTGTCCTTGTTCATTAGTCCTTGTGCCTCGTTGTGTTAAAATAATTGTACTTGTTCACTAGTCCATGTGACTCATTGTGTGAACTATTTGTCCTTGTTCATTAGCCCTTGTGAGTCGTTGTGTGAACAAATTATCCTTGTTTATTAGTAAATGTGACTCGTTGTGTGAACCATTTGTCCTTGTTCATTAGTCTTCATGACTCGTTATGTTAAGCAATTGTAATTGTTCATTAGTCCATGTAACTCGTTGTGTGAACCATTTGTCCTTGTTCATTAGTCCAAGTGCCTCGTGTGAACCATTTGTCCATGTTCATTAGTCCTTGTGACATGTTGTGTAAACCATTTGTCCTTGTTCATTAGTCCTTGTGACTTGTTGTGTTAAACAATTGTACTTGTTCACTTGTCCATGTGACTCGTTGGGTGAACCATTTGTCGTCGTTCATTGGTCCTTGTGACTCGTGTAAACCATTTGTCCTTGTTCTTTAGTCCTTGTGAATCGTTGTGTTAAAATAATTGTACTTGTTCACTAGTCCATGTGACTCGTTGTGTGAACTATTTGTCCTTGTTCATTAGCCCTTGTGACTCGTTGTGTGAACAATTTATCCTTGTTTATTAGTAAATGTGACTCGTTGTGTGAACCATTTGTCCTTGTTCATTAGTCCTTGTAACTCCTTATCTTAAACAATTGTACTTGTTCATTAGTCCTTGTGACTCGTTGTGTGAACCATTTGTCCTTGTTCATTAGTCCATGTGACTCGTTGGGTGAACCATTTGTCCTCGTTCATTAGTTCTTGTGACTCGTTGTGTAAACCATTTGTCCTTGTTCTTTAGTCCTTGTGACTCATTGTGCTAAAATAATTGTAGTTGTTCACTAGTCCATGTGACTCATTGTGTGAACTATTTGTCCTTGTTCATTAGCCCTTGTGACTCGTTGTGTGAACAATTTATCCTTGTTTATTAGTAAATGTGACTCGTTGTGTGAACCATTTGTCCTTGTTCATTAGTCTTCGTAACTCGTTATGTTAAGCAATTGTAATTGTTCATTAGTCAATGTGACTCATTGTGTGAACCATTTGTCCTTGTTCATTAGTCCTTGTTGTTGGGAAATGTGTCCTCAACAATAGTGCGATCATATGATTTAAATATCATTATTAAATCTCATTTTAAGAATACAATTGGGAAGTAATATTGTTACTGTCAACTGGTCAACATATATCGGTAATGATTGGCTGACTAGAGTTTGACATTACTGTCGTGTGACGGTTGGAATAAAACTCTAAGAACTCGAAATTGGACAGAATTTGAGTGCTAAAACGATTGCCAAATGCTAAGGATTGAGTATGGGGATATGACCTAAACCAAGCACAAAGCCAAGGTTTAAGACTAAGAGTTGGTTCAAGCACAAAGCAATGAACTTACTCAGCCCTTAGCACTAAGCAAAGGAGGTTCTTCTAGCACTAAGCAAAGAATTATAAGAGAGAAAACTAGGTTTTCACTTGTATTAATGTTCATTCAAATCTGAAGTTCTCAAGTGTTTAGCTTGGTTTATATAGACCAAGGCTTACAATCTTGACCCTTGATTACTAGTTACATCTAAGGGCCACAAAAATAGCACCTAAAGACCAAGAAAAACGGCAGCCAAGGACTATGACAAATCTGAAATGAAAAGGACATAAAGCAAAGAAAGTAAACTAATAGTCCAAACTTCCTTGTTTGTAGCTCAACTTCTTATTTATGATTATATGGACTGAAATGGGGCTTGAGGAAACCGTGTAAGAGTCCTTGTTGCAGCCATAAAGTCCCTTGAGCTTTGTTGGTTCAAAAGAGGAAGGTTGATAGCGACATAATGCACAAAAAACTAAGCTTGTTCCAGCCATGGTCCTGATTGCGCGCGGTTCAAAAAGCTTGGCAAACTCTATGATAGGAACGGCTTTGGGATATAAGTTCCTACACAAAAACGTCCCAAACTCACCAAAGATTAATCCCATGCTGGAAAATGGCACGACTTCTTAGACGGAATTCATGTTAGACCTCAATCTAGTGCAAGGTCCAAAACCGGGTGAAATGTGGCCTTTCTCGGTTTGATTTGTTTCAATCTCCCCTTCTTGAAAAGGATTTGCCCTCAAATCCTCGAGCTTATCCTCCTCAATCTCTTCATAATAAGGACTTAAATCCCCAACATTGAAAGTTCCATGGACCCCATATTCTCCGGGAAGGTTTATCTTGTATGCATTGGACCCAAACTTCTCAAGTACTTCGAATGGACCATCAGCTCTAGGCATGAGCTTATTCTTCCTTTTTCCTGGAAATCTTTCTTTCCTCAAGTGTATCCAAACAAGATCTCCGGGTTCAAAGCTTTTGGTTCCCTTAACACCCTTGGATTTGGCCTTGTGAGCCTCATTAGCCTTCTCAATTTGCTTCTTGACTTGTTCATGGACATGGAGCATTTGTTCAACCCTTTTCTTAGCATCATAATCAATGGTATTTCTTTTGATGGGTGCCAAATCAGTAGGCATCATAGGATTCACGCCATATACCACCTCAAATGGAGACTTGCCCGTGGTTGTGGAAGGGGCTCGGTTGAAGGCAAACTCGGCTTGAGCTAGTTTGAGGTCCCAATCTTTCAATGACCTTGCAACCGTGCACCTAAGGATCCTCCCCAAGGTCTTGTTGGTGACTTCCGTTTGCCCATCAGTTTGGGGGTGATGGGAGGTGCTAAACAAGAGCCTTGTTTTGAGTAGCTTCCATAAGGTTCTCCAAAAATGACTCATGAACTTGGAATCCCTATCCGAGACAATGGACTTAGGAATACCATGTAGCTTGACCACTTCTTTGAAATAGAGCTCGGCCACACTAGTTGCATCTTCGGTTTTCTTGCAAGCAATGAAATGAGCCATTTTGCTGAATCTATCCACAACCACCATGATTGAATCCTTCCCTCTTTGAGTTCTTGGTAAAGCAACAATGAAATCCATGCTTATGTCTTCCCATGGCTGATTTGGAACCGGCAAAGGAGTGTAGGGGCCTGTTTGGAAATAGGATTTTGATTGTTGACAAGGAGCACACCTCTTGATCACATCTTGGACATCCCCAAGCATCTTAGGCCAATAGAATTGCTCTTGGAGTATGTCATAGGTCTTTTGAATGCCAAAGTGCCCGGCAAGACCATTGGAGTGAACTTCCCTTATCAATAAGTTTCTATAAGGTCCCCTAGGCACACACAACTTGTTTCCAAAGAATAAGAACCCATTTTGAACCAAGTATTTGCTCTTGAGCTTGATTTGGCCAGATTGAAGGAGCTCCCATTCTCCTTTAAAATCCGGATCTTCCACATATAATTCTTTCATGTACTCAAACCCAAGGACCCTTTGCTCCATGAAACTCAACATAATGAATCTCCTAGACAATGCATCAGCCACTATGTTATCTTTCCCCTCTATGTACTTGCTTGAGAAGTTGAAGGATTGTAAGAACTCCACCCATTTAGCATGCCTATGATTGAGCTTGTGTTGACCATTAATGTATTTGAGAGCCTCATGATCAGAATGTAGGACGAATGGTCGTGGTTTCAAGTAGTGACTCCAATGGGTTAAGGCCCGAACAATAGCATAGAACTCCTTATCATAAGTTGAGTAATTGAGCTTGGCACCACTCAATTTCTCACTAAAGTAAGCAATTGGCTTGTGCTCTTGAACAAGGACAGCCCCAATGCCAATGCCACTAGCATCACACTCAACTTCAAACAACTTATTGAAATTTGGCAAAGTAAGAATAGGAGACTCACAAAGCTTCTCTTTGATAATATTGAAGGATGATTCAGCCTTATCTCCCCATTTGAACTCCCCTTTCTTCATACATTCGGTTATAGGAGCCATAAGTGTGCTAAAATCTTTGATGAACCTCCTATAGAATGATGCCAACCCATGAAAACTCCTTACATCCGTGATATTCTTAGGTATAGGCCATGATTTGATTACCTTAACCTTCTCTTGATCAACCAATATGCCACGGTCAGAAATGATAAAGCCCAAGAATTGGACTTCATTTTGCATAAAAGAACACTTCTCTAGCTTGCCATACAACTTGTGTTCCCTAAGAGTTTCAAACAACACTTGCAAATGCTTGAGGTGCTCTTCCTTGGAAGGACTATAAACCAAGATATCATCAAAGTAAACAACCACAAATCTGCCCAAATAAGGTCTAAGTACCTCGGTCATGAGCCTCATGAAGGTACTTGGTGCATTAGAAAGACCAAATGGCATGACAAGCCATTCATACAACCCATGCTTTGTTTTGAATGCGGTTTTCCACTCATCTCCTTCTTTGATTCTTACTTGGTGATAGCCTTGCCTTAAATCAATCTTTGAAAACAATTGAGCTCCACTAAGCTCATCCAAGATGTCATCAAGCCTAGGTATGGGAAACCTATACTTGATGGTAATGTTGTTGATAGCTCTACTATCCGTACACATCCTCCAAGACCCATCTTTCTTTGGCACTAAGAGGGCCGGGACAGCACACGGACTAAGGGACTCTCTCACAAAGCCCTTGCTCACAAGTTCTCCAATTTGTTGTTGTAACTCTTGAGTAGCTTTAGGATCACTTCTATAGGCAGCCTTGTTTGGTAATGTAGCCCCCGGAATGAAATCAATTTGATGCTCAATGCCCCTAAGAGGAGGCAAGCCACTTGGGAGCTCATTTGGGAACACATCTTCATAGGATTGGAGGAGCTCTTGGACCTCCTTAGGAAGTGAAACATTCTGCCCAAAAACCACATCTTTTGCAATAAGAGCATAGACATCTTCATCACCCTTTAACTCTTGGAGCATCTCGGCCTCATTGATCAATAATACCTCTTTTGAAGGCTCAAGCATGGATGGTGGTGTAGTATGCTTAAGGACGGGTGGAAGTGGTGTTAGAATGACCTTTCTTGAGCCAAACTTGAAGGTGTAAGTGTTGTCTCTCCCATGGTGTACCGAATCCCTATCAAACTCCCAAGGTCTCCCAAGAAGAAGATGACAAGCATCCATAGGTAGAACATCACAAAGGGCCTCATCCGAATAGTTCTTGCCAATGGAGAAGGTTACAAGGCATTGCTTATCCACTCTAACTTCTGCCCCCTTGTTAAGCCACCTTAATTTATAAGGACTAGGGTGGTCTTGTGTGGGTAAAGATAGCTTTTCAATGAGAGTACTAGAGGCTACATTGGTACAACTCCCTCCATCAATGATAAGATTGCAAACTCTTCCCTTAATGGTGCACCTAGACCTAAAGATTTGTTGTCTTTGATCCATTTCCAAGGGTTGGGGTTGGGTATGCATCACTCTCCAAGTAACCAAGCTAAGACCCGCATCCGGCATAACCACATCATCCTCTTCATGGTCCGTTCCCTCCATTTCCTCATCACACACAAGAATCTCATCATCTCCCCAATGAACCACTTCAAAGCTACTAAGGGCTCTCTTGGTTGGGCATTCTTTGGCAAAGTGACCATAACCTTGGCATTGGTAACATTTTTTGAGAGGCATGGTCTTTTTTTGTGAGGTTTCGGCTGCTTTTCCTTTGTCAAGTATGGTGGTTTTGTTTTGAGAGGGTGGTTCATTAATTTTGAAACTGGTTGGGGGTCTAAAAGTGGCGGTTTTGGTGGTTGGTTTGGTGGTTGTAGCCTTCCCTTTACCCATTTTCTCAACCCTTAAAGCCAAATTAACGGCTTCATCAAAGGACCATACTTGTTGCATTCTAACCCTATGAGCAATCTTAGTATCTAACCCTTCAACAAATCTAGCAATTTTCTGTTCGGGCTTCTCATTGAGTTCACATTGCAAAGTAAGTTGTTCAAAGTCTCTAAGATATGACTCAAGTGGTTGTTGGTCTTGTTTAAGTTGTGTGAGCTTAATGAAAATGTCTTGAGTGTACTCTTTAGGTATAAACTTCTCATTAAGCTTCTTTTTCAGTTTTAACCAAGACTTAATAGGTTCCTTACCATCCCTTCTTCTCTGATTTTTAAGTTCTCATACCAAAGGGAAGCATAGCCTTTGAGTTTCAAGATTGCAACTTTAAAAGCTTTGCCATCAGAATAACCTTTAAACTCAAAGACTCTTTCAATGGTCCTAAACCAATCTAACAAATCCTCGGGATTTAAACTACCATGAAAATCAGGAATTTCTACCTTTAAGTCTTTGTTGGGCTCTCCATGAAAGGCCTCGGCCATGGACTCCTCCGAATCAGAAAGCTCTTCCTCCTCACGGCCACCATGAGCTCGTCCTCTACCCATGAAGCCACGGCCTCTACCCCTGCCTCTAGGTGGTTGTCCTCCTCTTGGTGGTGGTGTTGGAATATTAGCCATGATAACATTGAGAGATTCTAGCAACAAATCACATTTTTCAGAAAGTTGAGTAACTTGTGTTTCAATTCCAGCAATCCTTTCTTCACTCATGGTTGTTTTTTGTGTTTTTAATGTGGTTAGGGTATAATGAACTCACAAAGAAAGGATTTTGTTGTTAACCAAAGCTCTGATAACAATTTGGAATAAAACTCTAAGAACTCGAAATTGGACAGAATTTGAGTGCTAAAACGATTGCCAAATGCTAAGGATTGAGTATGGGGATATGACCTAAACCAAGCACAAAGCCAAGGTTTAAGACTAAGAGTTGGTTCAAGCACAAAGCAATGAACTTACTCAGCCCCTAGCACTAAGCAAAGGAGGTTCTTCTAGCACTAAGCAAAGAATTATAAGAGAGAAAACTAGGTTTTCACTTGTATTAATGTTCATTCAAATCTGAAGTTCTCAAGTGTTTAGCTTGGTTTATATAGACCAAGGCTTACAATCTTGACCCTTGATTACTAGTTACATCTAAGGGCCACAAAAATAGCAGCTAAAGACCAAGAAAAACGGCAGCCAAGGACTATGACAAATCTGAAATGAAAAGGACATAAAGCAAAGAAAGTAAACTAATAGTCCAAACTTCCTTGTTTGTAGCTCAACTTCTTATTTATGATTATATGGACTGAAATGGGGCTTGAGGAAACCGTGTAAGAGTCCTTGTTGCAGCCATAAAGTCCCTTGAGCTTTGTTGGTTCAAAAGAGGAAGGTTGATAGCGACATAATGCACAAAAAACTAAGCTTGTTCCAGCCATGGTCCTGATTGCGCGCGGTTCAAAAAGCTTGGCAAACTCTATGATAGGAACGGCTTTGGGATATAAGTTCCTACACAAAAACGTCCCAAACTCACCAAAGATTAATCCCATGCTGGAAAATGGCACGACTTCTTAGACGGAATTCATGTTAGACCTCAATCTAGTGCAAGGTCCAAAACCGGGTGAAATGTGGCCTTTCTCGGTTTGATTTGTTTCAGACGGTGGTGATCAGTTGACCCCCTAGGTCATACCTAAAGGGCAATACACTTAATTGATTATTTAATTAATCGTATAATGTTGCGAGTTAATTAAATTACTTGAAAATTGACGGACGATTTTGGAAGTAAAATTTACGTATCATATTGAAATGTGATTAAATGAGATACGGTCTGAGTAATTGAATTGTATCATTACTCGGATGAAATAATTGTTTAATGTAACAATTAAATTGAATGAATTATTATAAATACAATCTGTTGTGATTTATAAATGGTAAAATATTTTGGCACAAGTAATTATGAAATTACTAAGTCGATTGTTGTATGTGACGTATTTTTTATTAATACGTTGATTTTTAATATGTTAAAAATACATAACAAATTTATGTCACATATGACATGTGACATATTGACAATTGACAAAAATAATATGGAATCCATATTATTAAGTGGGCCGAAAATTAGAGGGTTATTGAGCTAATTATATATTGATTGTAATTAGTGGAAGGCATGATGATTGCACTAGTCACTAGCCATGCAAGCCTATGGTTCATTGTGAAGAACAAATTTACCATGCATTGGCTCCCCAATAGCACTCCTCTTACACGTTTTTTGGGAAGAAAAACTATCATTGTTTTTCTTATAATTTTACCTAATAATATACTAAGTGTAGTATTATTATTCATTCTAATTCCATCATCCAAAACATAGAGTTCTAGTGAGAAGAAAAATCCTCTCTTCTTCTCTCACAAAAACCGAAACATATGAGTGTTTTTATAAAAGTTTTGGTTCAATTTTCACTAGATTAATATTATACTAGTATTTATAATATTAATTAGATTAAGTGTTAAGCCTTGGGTATAAAGCTTGGGGAGAGATCTTCTACTTAGATCTTGTTCATCCATTGGAATAGCTCAAGAACAAGAGAGAAAGGTGATCTCTCTTGTGCCCAATATAGCCGAAATATTGAATGTAAGGACATTATTTCTCTTCTTTTATATTATTGTTTGCATGCATAAAATCCGTTTTAATTTTATGACAAATTATTTTAGACATATATGAGTATGTTAAAATGTATATGAATCTACATTTCCTTCAATCGGTATCATGAGCCACGGTTGTTTGCATGCAAATTGGTTAAAAGTTTTTCCGAGTTATATGAATAACAAAATAAAACTTGTAAAATTTGTGTTATTATGATATATCACGAAATAATTACATGCATGTTAATATTTCTGGTCCTAAAGTGTTTTAGGATATTTTGGTTAATTTTTCGGATTTTTATTGTTCATATTTAATAATAATGGCATTTAAATGTGATTTTATGAGTAAAAATGTCATTTTTGGTCGAAAATTAGCTATACTTCGAATTTTAAGTTGGTTTTTGGATATGTTGTCACACATATTATTTTGAGATAACCTGTAATTTTTCATAATTTTTGCACTTGTTATGCTCGAAAAATGAATTTTTCATTATTAAATATGGATTTAAGAGAAAAATAGGTTAATATGAGTTAAATTTCGAATCTGGTCATAGAAATCTTATATGTTGTCACATGCAATTTTACAAGATGTGTGTAAAATAATTGGCTATAAAGAAGTCTTTTAGCATGATTTATGAATTTTTGAAGAAAAATGGCATAAATAGTGACATTATTAGTGAAAGTTAATAAAATATAATCTATGACTTAGGAAAAACGTATAATGTTGCATTTTATTATCTTTTTCAGATCTAAAATTGAAAAGTTAGTGAAAATAATTTTTCCATGTTTTTATGATTATTTTATTATAAATTGATAAACCGCAACATTGTTTTTCCGGAAAAATTTTCGAAATTTTTAACCTAAGATTTTGAACATTATGAGTGTCATGGAATTTTTCCAGAATGTTCATGAATTTAAATTTCAAATTTTGAATTTATTTGGAATTTTTGGATTTATTTGAAGTTTAATAGCTTAATTTTGTATTTTTTGGCCCATTTATGAACAATTTTGTAAATAAAAGTTAATTATGGTCAAATTATTAGTGAAGACTATATTTTGAGTCCTAAGAGGTTAGGGTAATTAACTTATGCATAAATATGAGTTTATGTATTTTTGTGATTATAAAATGTTGAAATCACGCAAATCCGTAAAAACCGAGTAATATATGATATTGGCTAATTAAAAGGCGATTTAGCATAAAAAATTGAGCATGTTCATACATATTATAATGCTGCATTTTTCTTTATGATTGTCATAATTTTAATTTATGTAATTTTGAATTATGTAATTTTACTTAGTATGGCCTTAGATTTTAATTGGTATTTCCCGAAATGTATGGGAGTATCGATTCGGTTGTAATTTTTATTGTGATCTCGTATCACCGTTTTGTAATTTAATAGATTTATTTTATTTTAGTTACAAATGTATAATAGGAATTATGTAATTTATTATGTAATTTTATTCATTCCGGAGTTCCTAAAGACGGATTTCTTCAAGAATGGCGATACATAAAGACGGTGTTACATCGAGATGCGTGCCACAACCGAAGTTCAAGGGACCAATGGAGTTGGTTTCCGAATTTGTAATAGTTAAAGAGTTTTTCTATTTTAGGAAAGGCCATACTAGGATTTATTTATTCTTTTATGCTTGCATTTTATTTATATGTCACATGCATTGCTAAATCGCCATAACTAAACATGCATCGTCATTTTATCGAGTTCATCGACCGTGTCAATTAGAATTATCGTAGTTCACCGCTTTAGTTCACTTAAAACGTGATAGATAATAAATTGACATGACCTCTCGCTAAAACAATTAATTGAGATATAGCCTTACCAAATAGTAGAAACCATGAAAACCTATTTCGCGAGGGAGTGCACTCGGCCCTACCGGGGTACAAACCTTGTTACGTAGGGGAAGTGGGTGATAAATGTCTATCCACCGAATTCATGTTGATAAGGGATGAATCGGCCCTACCGTGCCCAAGTTGATGTGGATTTGGATCATGGACACATTTATTCGAAATTTGGATTGAACTCAACAAAAGTTTCTGATAAGGGATGTATCGGCCCTACCGTGCCCTTGTCGGATGTGTTTTGGGCTATAGATAATTGTTAATGTAATATTATCGACCAAGAGTTCTAAAAGTAGAATCGATTAAACGTTAATCCACCGAGTTATATTGATAAGGGATGAATCGGCCCTACCGTGCCCAAGTTGATATGAATTTGGGTCTTGGAATCATTTATCATAGTTGGGTAGAGGTCACTATGTAAATGCTTTACTTGTTATTTACAAGTATTATTAAAACGATAAATGTTAAGTTTTCCATTATTCCGTTATCATATTGTTCTATTTCTTTACCACAATTCATATACGATATCCTTTTCGATTTTGATTCAAATCTCCATTAAAACATCGTAACTTAAGACAAAAATGAGTTTGCTTCTAAAACCTCAAATGAACCATTGCTAAGGATCTCTTGCAAAGAGTATAGATTAAAGTTATTCATTATCAAACAGGTTTTTGATACTTGACTAACACATCTACTTACAATGGATTATTATTCATATACTTAATTGAATTAAGTACCTTGAAGCGATAAATTGTTTTGGTAATTAGTTTTGTCAGAATTCGTAATTGACCAAAATAACGCAACCACTTCAATGAAAGTTTTAAGACTAAAACGAACAAATGAAGAGCAATCTTCATGAATTCAATTTTGTTTCTGAAAGCAAAGACTCATTGAATTTAGTGGGAGCATTCTCTTAAACCGTTAAGATGAGGACGAGGTTCAAGAAGTAAAGATTATAATGGAATTGATACAAGGTAATGTTAAAGGTAAAGTTGTTGAGAATAACGATACTAAACCTATCAATCCCAACCGATAGAGTTTCCATTGTCTTAAATGTTGGACACGAGAAAGGAAACTACCCCAAATTATTGAAGAATCAACAAGTTAGTTGTGGGACATCTAATGGGATCTTCTTCTTTAAATGTTTATATGATTGACATAAATTTTGCTAGTACTTCTTCGTCAATATTAGAAACCAGTGGAGGTTTTCATCATTGTACTTGATACATAGGATGATTAGAATATGACGACTAGCAACAATAATATTGAGGGATAGAGTAATTGTGTACTCAATCTAGTTTTTGGGTTTGGAGTTATACTTAATTGTGACTATTAAGTACATAAACTCTAAATAAGAATACAATTTGTTAAAGATACAAAAGAGGTTTCACTTTTGTGACCCTTTACACCACGAATTGATATATGGCTAGCCCATTATGAAGGTGATAATATTCTAAACCAAACTAGAATAATATATCATGAAGATGATGCAAGACTCAAAATTGGCAACCCAAGATTAAACCTTAAAAATTTTGGAATGATGAACGCAAAGAGTTATCGAGTACTCTTGAAACCATTAGATTGTTAATGGTATATGCATATCTTGTATTCAAAGCAAGATGTCTCGTGCCTTTTGGTTGAAAAGGAGATCGAGGTTATAAATCATAAATCCAAAATAGTTTGATCATCATCTTTTACCAACGATTTAAGTTGACACTAATATGTTCACTTAATAAGGTAAATAGAGAAATCTTTGAAGAGGTTCAAGAGTTCAAGGAATCACGATTTAGTCGTGATGGGGTTATCAAAGTGAAGACTTTGATATAAGCCAAAGGAAATGTGATATAGAATCACAAGTTAATCTCTCTTAGCACGCATTATGGAATAATGTATGATTGGATAAGAAATCAAACGCTATTCGATATGGTTTGGATTTCAATCAAGTTACTTTGAGTTACTTGATCCTTTTGGGGATATTATCATTTTTTGTCTAAATTATTTTTCCACTAAATCGAATCATATGAGATATGAAATGGTAAGGGTACCATGTTTGTAAGTTTTCACAAGAAACAAATGCTCATTTTTCCCTTTTTTCAATTATCACGAGTACGACGGGTTTTTGGCTCGTGAAGCATTTGTCTTTCTAAAATACAAGTTTATTTCTAGAAGACAGAGTGGGAGAAATTATTCAAGAGCCACAAAGAATGTTATGTCGCAAGAAACTGGTCTTTCTTGGCTACATGAGACGTTTTGTGTAAGGCATTGTTTCTTCAGAACCTAGGAGGTTAAATTCGTCACTTGTTAAAAATGATGAATTCATGCTACTTTAAGAAAGTAAAAAGCTTATAACTTACAAAGAAATTGTTTGATTCAAGTTGATTACTTCAGGAAAGTAATGAACATATGACTTACATAAGAGTGTTCAAGTCACAACTCAATACAAGGCTTAGAGCCATGAGAATCCGAAATAAAAGGCTTGATTAGTGACAAAGGGTTTTTGCACTAATAAAGAGATATTTCAAAGCAAGATTGGTTGCAAAGGGTTTTGCACTAGTTGAAATGCTTAAGTCTATTTGGATCTTCTTAGGGATTGTGTTTCATTATGAGGTTATGAAATACATAGCGAGTGAATCTAAAACTCACTTCTTCAATAGAAGGAATGTATTCAATACATGTCATGAGTTTTATAGATTCTTGCAATCCTAAGATAATGTGATACCTAAGAGAGAATCTTAAGTAGGACATAAATGAGTTGGAGTCAACATTTTGATCATGTGATAAAACTTTTCTCGATAAGTCGAGAAGTTGTGTTTATACATGGAGTTTAGTGGGAGTTACGGAATTTTTAATTAGTCCAATATGTGGATGACATATTGATCATTGCGAATGATATGAGACTTTTGGAGTATTATAATACATCTTGAATATCTGGATTTATGAAGATAAATTCACATGATATTAGCGTCAGTAAGAAGTCTTATGTTGATAAGATTCATGACTAGTTCAATTAAATTGAACATATTTGATTGATTTCATTTGCTTCGCTGCGAATCAATTAAAAAGAAATGATGTATAACACTTCATATGCTTTGAGTATGTTGAATTGTTTTCAAAATCGAATTTAAGTAATCTTTACCAAGTGAGCTATAAAGATTACCCTTAAGTGCTTGCAGAAGCATTAAGGCTATGATGCAAAGTGTTTATGATGCAATATTGTGTAAGGGTGTTACACAAGTGACAATTGACAATTGAGATTGCGCATGGTTTCCGACAAAACCATAATCAAAACACATTAGGATGGTTAAGATACCATTGTGGCAATGTTAATTAAGAAGTAGATTTTCTAGAATCGTTCTAGGAAATAAAGAACAATGAGAGATATTTATAACGGAAATTAAGTACACTTGCAATCATGAGATGTGCAAAAGGATGAGTCCCGCACACTGTGAAAACAGTGGGAGCTATTCTTAGGCTAGAGGGCCTATGTCTTGATTGAATCTCGACATGTACTCGGAAAGTTTTGTAATGCAAATGTATACATTACAAAGGAAAACGAGTATGTAGTAAGGTTGAGTAAGGTACAAGAAGTTGATAAAACCTACTAACCAAAGCCTTCTCAAAGGCTAAACATGATGAGTCATGTCATTTCAATTGAATTGAAATAAACAACTACGTACAAGATCAAATCAGATTATAGAACATGGAATAGTAATCAGGCATTGACTATTCATGTGTGATAATCGCATTTGTCGTTCGAGTTTTATCTTTAAAACTCTTTTATTATACTTTGTCACATCCAAACGGGTTGTAGAGACAATTGAACCCCGTTAAAGTGAACACGGATTAACATTGTATTCGCCCATAGTCACTTGTATGAGGTGACGTCTCGAAGTGACTAGAGTGTGATGCGATTGATGGCAAGTTCAAGTGCCATACAGTCATGTGAGATGACTAGTCGATCACATAGGCAGATGTTAGGAACATTTTGTCGGGCCTTATGACCGCTTATAGAGTTCTGGCAAATTTATATAGCCTGGTCGTGGCGAGAGCTGCTATAGTATTCAAATGAGTCGATTCTTTTGACTAAAGACTATTCACCTAAGATGGCACAGTTTCAGATTAACTTTGATTTGTGTTACTACGACCTTCGTAAATGGGGTCAAATGGGCATATTTTGGGTTATGATGGCTGTGGCTAGTCGAAGGGAATGAGTGCGATAGGAATTGTCCATCCCCTTGTCAGGGTTAAAACAATATCTCAGGGCCACTCGAGGAGTAATGAACTGGAAATGCGTGGCCACGCTCGGAAGGTATCCAGAGTGGATAAATCCGGTCAATCAGTTATTCTCCAGATCGAGGAAACCACTCTCGATATGATCACTTGCAAGTACGACCTGAAAGACACCTTGCATTGAGTGGGAGATAGTAATAGGACAAGAGAATTGGTGACGCACACTTGTCGAGGACAAGTGGGAGATTGTTGGGAAATGTGTCCTCAACAATAGTGCGATCATATGATTTAAATATCATTATTAAATCTCATTTTAAGAATACAATTGGGAAGTAATTATTGTTATCAATGGTCAACATATATCGGTAATGATTGGTGACTAGAGTTTGACATTCTTCGTCGTGCAGGTGTGGTGATCGATTGACCCCTAGGTCATACCTAAAGGGCAATACACTTAATTGATTATTTAATTAATCGTATAATGTTGCGAGTTAATTAAATTACTTGAAAATTGACGGACGATTTTGAAGTAAAATTTACGTATCAAATTGAAATGTGATTAAATGAGATACGGTCTGAGTAATTGAATTGTATCATTACTCGGATGAAATAATTGTTTAATGTAACAATTAAATTGAATGAATTATTATAAATACAATCTGTTGTGATTTATAAATGGTAAAATATTTTGGCACAAGTAATTATGAAATTACTAAGTCGATTGTTGTATGTGACGTATTTTTTATTAATACGTTGATTTTTAATATGTTAAAAATACATAACAAATTTATGTCACATATGACATGTGACATATTGACAATTGACAAAAATAATATGGAATCCATATTATTAAGTGGGCCGAAAATTAGAGGGTTATTGAGCTAATTATATATTGATTGTAATTAGTGGAAGGCATGATGATTGCACTAGTCACTAGCCATGCAAGCCTATGGTTCATTGTGAAGAACAAATTTACCATGCATTGGCTCCCCAATAGCACTCCTCTTACACGTTTTTTGGGAAGAAAAACTATCATTGTTTTTCTTATAATTTTACCTAATAATATACTAAGTGTAGTATTATTATTCATTCTAATTCCATCATCCAAAACATAGAGTTCTAGTGAGAAGAAAAATCCTCTCTTCTTCTCTCACAAAAACCGAAACATATGAGTGTTTTTATAAAAGTTTTGGTTCAATTTTCACTAGATTAATATTATACTAGTATTTATAATATTAATTAGATTAAGTGTTAAGCCTTGGGTATAAAGCTTGGGGAGAGATCTTCTACTTAGATCTTGTTCATCCATTGGAATAGCTCAAGAACAAGAGAGAAAGGTGATCTCTCTTGTGCCCAATATAGCCGAAATATTGAATGTAAGGACATTATTTCTCTTCTTTTATATTATTGTTTGCATGCATAAAATCCGTTTTAATTTTATGACAAATTATTTTAGACATATATGAGTATGTTAAAATGTATATGAATCTACATTTCCTTCACTTGTGACTCGTTGTGTTAAACAATTGTACTTGTTCATTACTCCATGTGACTCGTTGTGTGAACCATTTGTCCTTGTTCATTAGTCCTTGTGACTCGTTGTGTAAACCATTTATCCTTGTTCATTAGTCCTTGTGACTCGTTGTGTTAAACAATTATACTTGTTCATTAGTCCAAGTGCCTCGTGTGAACCATTTGTCCATGTTCATTAGTCCTTGTGATATGTTGTGTAAACCACTTGTCCTTGTTCATTAGTCCTTGTGACTCATTGTGTTAAACAATTGTACTTGTTCACTTGTCCATGTGACTCGTTGGGTTAAACAATTGTAGTTGCTCATTAGTCCATTTGACTCGTTGGGTGAACCATTTGTCCTCGTTCATAAGTCCTTGTGACTCGTTATGTAAACCATTTGTCCTTGTTCATTAGTCCTTGTGTCTCGTTGTGTTAAATTAATTGTACTTGTAAATTAGTCCATGTGATTCGTTGTGTGAACCATTTGTCCTTGTTCATTAGCTTTTGTGACTCATTGTGTGATCCATTTGTCCTTGTTTATTAGTAATTGTGACTCGTTGTGTGAACCATTTGTTCTTGTTCATTAGTCCTTGTAACTCCTTATCTTAAACAATTGTACTTGTTCATTAGTCCAAGTGACTCGTTGTGTGAACCATTTGTCCTTGTTTATTAGCCCTTGTGACTCGTTGTGTGAACCATTTGTCCTTGTTTATTAGTAAATGTGACTCGTTGTGTGAACTATTTGTCTTTGTTCTTTAGTCTTCGTGACTCGTTATGTTAAACAATTGTAATTGTTCATTAGTCCATGTGACTCGTTGTGTGAACCATTTGTCCTTGTTCATTAGTTCTTGTGACTCCTTGTGTTAAACAATTGTACTTGTTCATTAGTCCTTGTGACTCGTTGTGTGAACCATTTGTCCTTGTTCATTAGCCCTTGTGACTCGTTGTGTGAACCATTTGTCCTTGTTTATTAGTAAATGTGACTCGTTGTGTGAACTATTTGTCCTTATTCATTAGTCCTTGTGACTCGTTGTGTTAAACAATTGTACTTGTTCATTAATCCATGTGACTCGTTGTGGTAACCATTTGTCCTTGTTCATTAGTCCTTGTGACTCGTTGTGTAAACCATTTATCCTTTTTTCATTAGGCCTTAGGAGTCGTTGTGTTAAACAATTTTACTTGTTCATTAGTCCATGTGACTCGTTGTGTGAACCATTTGTCCTTGTTCATTAGTCCTTGTGCCTCGTTGTGTTAAAATAATTGTACTTGTTCACTAGTCCATGTGACTCATTGTGTGAACTATTTGTCCTTGTTCATTAGCCCTTGTGAGTCGTTGTGTGAACAAATTATCCTTGTTTATTAGTAAATGTGACTCGTTTTGTGAACCATTTGTCCTTGTTCATTAGTCTTCATGACTCGTTATGTTAAGCAATTGTAATTGTTCATTAGTCCATGTGACTCGTTGTGTGAACCATTTGTCCTTGTTCATTAGTCCAAGTGCCTCGTGTGAACCATTTGTCCATGTTCATTAGTCCTTGTGACATGTTGTGTAAACCATTTGTCCTTGTTCATTAGTCCTTGTGACTTGTTGTGTTAAACAATTGTACTTGTTCACTTGTCCATGTGACTCGTTGGGTGAACCATTTGTCGTCGTTCATTGGTCCTTGTGACTCGTGTAAACCATTTGTCCTTGTTCTTTAGTCCTTGTGACTCGTTGTGTTAAAATAATTGTACTTGTTCACTAGTCCATGTGACTCGTTGTGTGAACTATTTGTCCTTGTTCATTAGCCCTTGTGACTCGTTGTGTGAACAATTTATCCTTGTTTATTAGTAAATGTGACTCGTTGTGTGAACCATTTGTCCTTGTTCATTAGTCCTTGTAACTCCTTATCTTAAACAATTGTACTTGTTCATTAGTCCATGTGACTCGTTGGGTGAACCATTTGTCCTCGTTCATTAGTTCTTGTGACTCGTTGTGTAAACCATTTGTCCTTGTTCTTTAGTCCTTGTGACTCGTTGTGCTAAAATAATTGTAGTTGTTCACTAGTCCATGTGACTCGTTGTGTGAACTATTTGTCCTTGTTCATTAGCCCTTGTGACTCGTTGTGTGAACAATTTATCCTTGTTTATTAGTAAATGTGACTCGTTGTGTGAACCATTTGTCCTTGTTCATTAGTCTTCGTAACTCGTTATGTTAAGCAATTGTAATTGTTCATAAGTCAATGTGACTCATTGTGTGAACCATTTGTCCTTGTTCATTAGTCCTTGTGACTCGTTGTGTTAAACAATTGTACTTGTTCATTACTCCATGTGACTCGTTGTGTGAACCATTTGTCCTTGTTCATTAGTCCTTGTGACTCGTTGTGTAAACCATTTATCCTTGTTCATTAGTCCTTGTGACTCGTTGTGTTAAACAATTATACTTGTTCATTAGTCCAAGTGCCTCGTGTGAACCATTTGTCCATGTTCATTAGTCCTTGTGATATGTTGTGTAAACCACTTGTCCTTGTTCATTAGTCCTTGTGACTCATTGTGTTAAACAATTGTACTTGTTCACTTGTCCATGTGACTCGTTGGGTTAAACAATTGTAGTTGCTCATTAGTCCATTTGACTCGTTGGGTGAACCATTTGTCCTCGTTCATAAGTCCTTGTGACTCGTTATGTAAACCATTTGTCCTTGTTCATTAGTCCTTGTGTCTCGTTGTGTTAAATTAATTGTACTTGTAAATTAGTCCATGTGATTCGTTGTGTGAACCATTTGTCCTTGTTCATTAGCTTTTGTGACTCATTGTGTGATCCATTTGCCCTTGTTTATTAGTAAATGTGACTCGTTGTGTGAACCATTTGTTCTTGTTCATTAGTCCTTGTAACTCCTTATCTTAAACAATTGTACTTGTTCATTAGTCCAAGTGACTCGTTGTGTGAACCATTTGTCCTTGTTTATTAGCCCTTGTGACTCGTTGTGTGAACCATTTGTCCTTGTTTATTAGTAAATGTGACTCGTTGTGTGAACTATTTGTCCTTGTTCTTTAGTCTTCGTGACTCGTTATGTTAAACAATTGTAATTGTTCATTAGTCCATGTGACTCGTTGTGTGAACCATTTGTCCTTGTTCATTAGTTCTTGTGACTCCTTGTGTTAAACAATTGTACTTGTTCATTAGTCCTTGTGACTCGTTGTGTGAACCATTTGTCCTTGTTCATTATCCCTTGTGACTCGTTGTGTGAACCATTTGTCCTTGTTTATTAGTAAATGTGACTCGTTGTGTGAACTATTTGTCCTTATTCATTAGTCCTTGTGACTCGTTGTGTTAAACAATTGTACTTGTTCATTAATCCATGTGACTCGTTGTGGTAACCATTTGTCCTTGTTCATTAGTCCTTGTGACTCGTTGTGTAAACCATTTATCCTTTTTTCATTAGGCCTTAGGAGTCGTTGTGTTAAACAATTTTACTTGTTCATTAGTCCATGTGACTCGTTGTGTGAACCATTTGTCCTTGTTCATTAGTCCTTGTGCCTCGTTGTGTTAAAATAATTGTACTTGTTCACTAGTCCATGTGACTCATTGTGTGAACTATTTGTCCTTGTTCATTAGCCCTTGTGAGTCGTTATGTGAACAAATTATCCTTGTTTATTAGTAAATGTGACTCGTTGTGTGAACCATTTGTCCTTGTTCATTAGTCTTCATGACTCGTTATGTTAAGCAATTGTAATTGTTCATTAGTCCATGTGACTCGTTGTGTGAACCATTTGTCCTTGTTCATTAGTCCAAGTGCCTCGTGTGAACCATTTGTCCATGTTCATTAGTCCTTGTGACATGTTGTGTAAACCATTTGTCCTTGTTCATTAGTCCTTGTGACTTGTTGTGTTAAACAATTGTACTTGTTTACTTGTCCATGTGACTCGTTGGGTGAACCATTTGTCGTCGTTCATTGGTCCTTGTGACTCGTGTAAACCATTTGTCCTTGTTCTTTAGTCCTTGTGACTCGTTGTGTTAAAATAATTGTACTTGTTCACTAGTCCATGTGACTCGTTGTGTGAACTATTTGTCCTTGTTCATTAGCCCTTGTGACTCGTTGTGTGAACAATTTATCCTTGTTTATTAGTAAATGTGACTCGTTGTGTGAACCATTTGTCCTTGTTCATTAGTCCTTGTAACTCCTTATCTTAAACAATTGTACTTGTTCATTAGTCCTTGTGACTCGTTGTGTGAACCATTTGTCCTTGTTCATTAGTCCATGTGACTCGTTGGGTGAACCATTTGTCCTCGTTCATTAGTTCTTGTGACTCGTTGTGTAAACCATTTGTCCTTGTTCTTTAGTCCTTGTGACTCGTTGTGCTAAAATAATTGTAGTTGTTCACTAGTCCATGTGACTCGTTGTGTGAACTATTTGTCCTTGTTCATTAGCCTTTGTGACTCGTTGTGTGAACAATTTATCCTTGTTTATTAGTAAATGTGACTCGTTGTGTGAACCATTTGTCCTTGTTCATTAGTCTTCGTAACTCGTTATGTTAAGCAATTGTAATTGTTCATTAGTCAATGTGACTCATTGTGTGAACCATTTGTCCTTGTTCATTAGTCCTTGTGACTCGTTGTGTTAAACAATTGTACTTGTTCATTACTCCATGTGACTCGTTGTGTGAACCATTTGTCCTTGTTCATTAGTTCTTGTGACTCGTTGTGTAAACCATTTATCCATGTTCATTAGTCCTTGTGACT